>NC_059112.1:3769500-4086000 GCF_020740685.1 Jaculus jaculus | reverse complement strand
AGCATAAGATGAGATGAGCTTCCAGCTGGAGAGATGGCTTAGCAGTAGAGGTGCTTACCTGTGAATCCTAAGGACCCAGGTTCAATTCCCCAGAACCCACATAAAGCTAGGTGCACATGGTGGTACATGCATCTGGAGTTCATTTGCAGTGGCTAGAGGTCCTGGTGGACCCATTCTCTCTATATGCTTTTGTCTCTCTCTCAAATAAATCATTAATTAAAAAAGATTTTGTGGTACTTAAAATATTTTAATAGGTATATATTTTGACTATACCCCTCTGTACTTTTTTAAACCTCTCTACATTTAATGTTTCAAGCAAAACACGATCAATTATTTTATAAGTAATTAGGTGAATAGTTCCTACTTTGTGTTGGGCCCTGACACAGCTGTCTGTCCTGTCAAGTGCCTGTAAACATTTCCCTGTTTGTCATCGCTCAGCCATGTACGCAAACCTTGCTTCTGGGAAGGCTTCCCCGACGCCCACCTGGAATGAGGCCCTCGCCCACGCTGCCGTCTCCGTCTCATCATGTTGCTCTGTTTCTTCTTAGCAGAGGTGTTGCTCTGAGTTCCCACCAGTGCTTCACTGCTGGGCATGAAAAGGAGTGTTGTGTTCATTGCAGAGGAATGACAGGGCTAAGCTGGGACTGGACACTGGGGTGGCAAGTCACTCCACTCAGAGCACTAGGCACTCCACAGTGGAGCTGGCCTCCTCCAGGAAGAACCCGGGAGGCAATTGCGTGTGGGCTGGGTGCACAGCGCGAGGGGCTTGTGGTCTTTGTGGAGCAGAACAGCCTTGGTTAGCAGTGGCAAAATGAAACTGTGAGGACGGGTTTGCTCAGAATGTTCTTTTCCTAAAAGAAGAGCACTTTTTTTTTTTTTTGGTTTTTTGAGGTAGGGTCTCACTCTAGCCCAGCTGGCCTGGAATTCACTATGGAGTCTCAGGGTGTCCTCGAACTCACAGCGATCCTCCTACCTCTGCCTCCCGAGTGCTGGGATTAAAGGCGTGTGCCACCATGCCCAGCAAGAAGAGCACATTTAATAGTCACGTTTCCATCACGCCACATTTCCCTTCAGATCCTAGTCTGGAAGATATGAACTTGCGATATTGGTGATTTGCAAGGACACCCAGGTGCTGAGGCTTGCAGGACAGGTCGTGACTGGGGAGCAGACCAGCGGGTCTCCTTTGGTCTAGCTGTGAGTACACACACACACACACACACACACACACACACACACACACACGCACCCCACATGGAAGGGAAGCGCTGCCTCCTGTGTGCACTCATCTTCTGAGGACAAGGGACAGGCATTTGTGTGTGCGTGGAAGTGACTGATGTGAAACACACACACACGCCCCGCCAGAGGCCAGACTGACGAAGAAGTCTGACTTAATTCTCTTTTTTCTTCCCTAAAAGCAGACAATCTTTTATCAGGGACACAGGTTTGAGTAGTTTGGTGGCTTTCTTAAAGTTTTTTTTTTTTCTCTTCTCCAAACAGAGAGGCCTGTGTTTTGTGTTATTCTGATCCATGGAAGAATTCCTGTAGGAGGAGGAGACCGACAGACTGCTCTAAGGTTACCAAACAGAGCACTCAATGAGAAATGTGTCAAGAACACTTCTGAATATTTGCATGTCTCTCTATCTCCACGTTGTGAAAAGCTTCCCAGAGGAAATGATTCTCATATCCTAGTGGAGGATTACACTTGGATAATCTTCACCTCTTGATTTTATTGTGAGAACTGGCCCAGAAAGGTGGAATACCTTGCCATCTTTGTCTTTAACAGAGATAAGATCGTGTTTTTAAAAGTCATAGGCTCTTCTAATATTTGATTTTAGGCATGAGTTTTAAAAATGACAGTTGGATATGGTTCAAAGCTTAGTTGTTAAAACTGTAAAGTGACTTATGACACATGGTTAGCCAAATAAAACTATTTCCCCAGTTCATGCCACGCTGACAGCTTGCAAAAACTGAGTTCACCTCTTTCTCACCTCGTAAAAGGGGCTGCAGCTATTTTTAAACCTGGGGTTTGTAGAAGGGAATGCAGATTATAAATTTAGGCTAGTTGAATTTATTCAGGCCTTTGTCAGACAAGATATGAACTTTACTGAGTATAAGTGAAACAAAAGGAGGCTATCTATTATCTATCTATCTATCTATCTATCTATCTATCTATCTATCTATTTTCTATCATCATTGTTTCTTCAGGTTTACTCCAGGCTCTAGACTGAGAAGGAAAAGGACTTTGTTTTCCTTGCTCTTATGAGGAAGTGGTTGGCTGAGCTGAGACAGAGTGGCAACTTAGAGATGTTCTGTTGCAACATTATTCTATGGCAAAACAAACAGAAGTCAAACAGAGATCAGCACAAAGAAAATCTCTATTCTGTCAAGCAAACTTCCACCACCGACTCACATTTTCGAAGGGGACTTCACATGGATATACTTCTGTCATTCTTTGAAGTCTGTAGGGGACATGATACAGTATATCTACAGCCATCTTCCTGACTAAGACCGAAAGTTTAGGTCTCAATATGAGACATGTATGAATGATTTTTAATAGCTCCAGGATAAGTAGCCAACTGCATTTTCACCTTTTGTTCCTAATAAAATAGAATAATGGGGAAAAAAGCCCAATGTAATATGATTATAGGTTCTTCTGTATCGTGAATGAAACAATCTCTATATAAGTATATAGTGACAAGGCATCATTTTTCTTATTCACTTAAATACAGTAGTCTTTGGGTCCTATTTAAAATCACGCATAGCTGAGAAAATTCTATGGTAACAATCCTATGTTCAGGCAAGGTCTGCGCCTTGTTTCCATCCCATAATCAATTACTGGGGCTATTAGTGGTGTTCATTTAGTGCACACAGACTTACTGTTTTAGCATCAAAGAGCTTAAGAGACCAGGAGCAACTGGGCTCTCCAAACTCTCCCCTTGTCTTAGAGGCATTGAGTCCTCAGAAGCATCATCATCTGTTGCCACCAGATGGCGCTGGCCATTGGACACAGCTTCCTCCTCCAGTCTTCTTTAGATGCCTTTTAGGCCCCTAAATGTTTGGAAGAAACTTGATTAATAAGCTAAACAGCGGAGAGATGCTCCTGCAGGTCACTAAGCTCAGAGTATTGATTGAGAAGCAAGGAAATAACTATCGGTAAAGATTTCCTATACTAATTTCATCAATCTTTTTTCTTTCCTTTCTTCCTCCCTTCTCTGTTTTTCTTTTTTCCTTTTCCTCCCTTCCCTCCTTCCTTCCTTCCTTCCTTCCTTCCTTCCTTCCTTCCTTCCTTCCTTCCTTCCTTTCTTTCTTTCTTTCTTTCTTTCTTTCTTTCTTTCTTTCTTTCTTTCTTTCTTTCTTTCTTTTTTTCAGTGCTGGATATTGAACCCTAGACGTAGGTCATGATAGGCAAGCACTGACAGCTCCTGGCCTTCTTCTGTCCTTGAGACAGGTCTCAGTGTGTAGCTTGTGTTGGCCCTGAACTCTCCGTGTATCCCAGGCTGGCCTGGACTTGTGATCCTCCATCTCCTATGTGCTGGGACTGGAGGTGTGTATCATTGTAGCCAGCTTTTCTGTTCATTCCTTTTGTACTCCATTTTTGTGTACCCCAAGACAAAAAGAACAAATAAATCTCTCTGTGTTTGTAAGAATCAAAAGACATGACACAGTTGTAGAATAGGTGGAAAAAAACCCTCAGGATTTATTATTCTTACCTGGAAAGGCAAAAGTAAAGGGGCCCACCCGCAGAGTTAACAAGGAAAGTTAATCAATGACCTTTCAGAGGAAAAGACATGCATCTCAATTACTGGACACTAATCAATAGGAAAGGAATGGGAACACGCTCTTTTAATTGTGGGATAGCTAACAAGTCCAGGTCATGAAAGTGGCTGGCTGTTTGCAGAAGGCAGCTCTTTTTCTCATCAATTTAAGACCAGCAGCGAATCTCACCCCACAGCTCTCTCATTCTCTCCCTGCCTTACACCGTGCTTGACAACTAACATACCCCTCTCCTCTTCCGGGGTGGGGGACTTGCCAGTCTTGACAGCCCGCAGGGGTTACCTACCGATCACTTTCTGTGAAGTTCATTTGGACATCTTTTGCAGCTGAGCGCATGGAAAATGTGTTTCTTGCACTTTTCCTTTCCCAAACACTCACCAGTGTCTGGTGACTGCTTCTCCTTAAGTGGCCAGCCACGTTGAAAGACACAGTCCAGTGTGAAAAGTGCCCCCCAGCAGGCCTTTCACTCAACAGCCACTTCCTTGAGCTGACCTTGGGGTTGCTGGCTCTCGCTGTGTGCGCCGAGGTGACAGTTACGCACGCCTGCAGAAGCAAACCGGGTCCTTGAGGAAAGCCGCCACGCTCACCTTGATCTTCACTTGAGCTTTCCATATCATGCGCTAGGTTATGTACAATGTGTGAACATGTATGAGCCAGATGTGGCAACAGCCGAGCGCATGGCATTAGCACGTTTGATTTTGGACACGAGACAGCTTGGGGTGGTTCCCAGGGCCTTCCGAGGGCTTCAAACATACCAGCTTTCTGCAAACAAGCGCAAGCTCTACATCTGCTTCCCAAGCCTCGGTGAGGCCTGATGGGTTTTCTCCAGTTTTAAATCACGAAGGAAAACCAAAACAAAACCGCAGCGCCTCTGTCCTTGAACTTCCCCCTCTCCCCCGCCCGCCCCTCTCTCTTCTCTGGGGTCTCTTGGCTCCAGCGCTGTATCGCCGAGACCTCCCACCCAGGAGCGGGCGACAGGAGCGCCACTGCTGGGTTTTCGCCCAGGCCCTCGGCGGCCGCAGGGGACGAGCGCTGACCTCGCGGCTCCGGCCTCCGAGTGGCCGCTGCACGGCCCCGACGGTGTCCGAGCGCACAGGCTGTTCTTGCCGGGATGGTTTCCCTGATGGAGCCCTATAGCGCCGGGTCGGGTCGGTCGTGGCTGGATTGTTATTTGCTTGGCAGAGTGTATTTAAATGAATTCACCTTAGGAAGAGAGTAAATGCTAAGTGATCACCTTGCATGTCCGCCCTTGGATGGTAAGGAGGGTGTTTTCCTCGCGCCACCGGAGACCCGCGACCTCCCCAGACACCCTCCGGTGGTAAGGATGAAGTTAGACTCAAGTTGGACCAAAGTAGCGCCAGGAATGGTGTGGGCGGGGGCCGCGGGCGACTTCGGGCTGTGGGGGGCGGGGCGGGGCGGGGACGGGGGTTTCGGGCCGGACCTCGGGTCCCCCAGCCCCGGGCGGGCGGGTGTGCGCGGCGCGGAGCCCCGGCGGAGGCCCCTCCTCTCCGTCCTCCTGCTCCTCCCCCTCTCCGTCCTCCTCCCCGTTCTCCTCCCGCGGCTGCCCGGGCCGCTGACGCCGGGCGGGGAGCGGAGGGGGCCGGGCGGGAGGAGGGCAGGGCCGGGGGCCGGCCGCGGCCACGGGCGGCTTAAATATGGATCGCGGGCTCGCGCGGGCGGCACTGCCTCCGCCGACGCCCGGGCCCCGGCTCGCTCCCCGCGGCGCCCAGCGTTAGCGCCCGCGGTCCCCGCCGAGGCCAAGCGGGGGAGCCGCTCCCCGCCCGCGGTTCGGGTCCAGCCCTGCGCCTCGCTCCTCCTCCCTCCCCGCGCGCCGGGACCCGCCGGTCCCGCGTCCCCAGGCCGAGCTGGCGGCCCGAGCGGCGGCGGCCTCCCTCCCGGCCGCCAGGCTGGACGAGCGACGCAAGCCCGACCCCAGGAGGTGAGCGCCGGGCCGGCGGGAGGGGCCCGCACGCCGCGCCTCGCGGACACCGTGCGGAGAAGCACTTTTCTTCCGTACGCGCGCGTCCCGTTAGTGTGTGCGCGGCGAGTTCGCGTGTCTCCGCTCCACCCCCGCCGCACCGTCGCCGGCACGGAGCCGGGCGCTCCTGCCACGACCGGGCGGCCGGTGTCCGCCGGGGCTGGCTCGGGCGCCGCGACACGTGGGCTCCCGGGGGTCGTCGGGTGGTCCGCAGGGGGAGGACGCCGCACCCAGCTCCTGCATGCGGCGCCGGGGAGGCCCGCGAGACCTTGCCATCGAGGCCGCGGTCCCCAGCGCACCGGCCGCGCCAGGACCCGGCGCTGACATCGCTCCTTGGCACGCCCGAGGCGCGGGTGAGTCAGGCAGATTCTCCGACCGAGGGGCGCAGTCCACTGCCGGAGGGGCGCACAGTCCCCTGCCGGGAGGCTCAGTCCACTGCCGGGGGCGCAGTCCACTGCCGAGGGGCGCAGTCCACTGCCGGGGGGCGCAGTCCACTGCCGAGGGGCGCAGTCCACTGCCGGGGCGCAGTCTACTGCCGGGGCGCAGTCTACTGCGGGGGGGGGGGGTTGCACAGGTACACTGCTGGTGGGCGCCGTCCGGGGGCGCAGAGGCGACAGGCCACCGCCGAGCTGTGGCTCAGGTGCCGGTCCACATGTGAGTGTTGGCCAGGACAGGTGACTTCTTTCCTAAGCGCATTTCACGCAGCCTTAGTTAGTTCCCTGGGAACTAACTACATGGGCAAACTGCACGGCAGAGATAAAAGTCCAAGAAGCAAGGGGGAAATCGTGAACTTGAATCAAGAAGGAAGCTGCTCGCGGCGCTTCTCAGTCCAGGCCAGCCCCTCCCCGGGCCCCACCTTGCCGGTGGAGCCCTGCCCAGGTCCCGCACGCGGCCCTCGGGTCGTCCCCTTTCTCTCCGTTGCCAGAGGAAGCGGCTTCTCCGAGAAACCTCAGAGCCCAGGCTGCACACCCTGCCTCGCACCCTGGGGAGGGTCTTCCCTACGCTCTGCCGACACTGCCTCTCCCCGCCAGCTTTGCCCCCCGACTTGGACTTGGAATCGCATCCGAATGAGGTGCTCGCTGCCCTTTGCGATTTGTTCGCCCACTCACAGGGGTGGCACTTTGCAAAGGTTTCTAAGGACGCTCTGCCCTGTCTTATCCCATGAGCACCCACATCCCGGTTGTGGCCGTCATTGCGCTTAGGCTGAGGTCGGTCACTAGTTATACTTCCGATGAATTTTGGAGTTAAAAATAGGTAGAATTCAGGTCTCTGTTAAATTTTGAAGTTGAATGGTTTCGTCCTTATCCAATAGTATAGGTAAGATGACACAAAACTTACAAAACTTCCATATATATATATATATATATATATATATATATATATATAAACTATTCATGCACAGATATTTATAGGAATGGGATGAGAGGTGTAAAATGGGATCTTTTGATGGCTCAGACATGTTTGAAAGAGCAGAAAACTGAAGAAACCATCATTTTGACAAGATGAGATTTTCACTGTTTACTGTTGGGAGGCGCTTTTTTTTTTTTTTTTTTTTTTTGAGACAAACATACAAAGCACAGTAGCCAATCAGATGGCCAGAAGTCCTCTCAGTTTACAATAATGTACTTCTTCTGGTTTGTCAGTATTAAGTAATTCGAAATGTTTACCCATGAGCGCCATCATTTCGTTTATTTGAAATAATTAGACGACATTTTAGGTCTATGGAAATGTCATGTGAAAGGAATACAGGTGATCATAGTTAGAAGAAAAATGTGCTAGAAATCAGGCAAACTCTTGGGACCGCTTCCAGCTCAGCCTGGTGGTAATCTCAGTTTTCATCGAGCTTTGGCAAGTGCGGTTTTGAGGTTTGGATCTCGTTCTGATAACAAGCGTGATAGTGCAACCAAAGTTTAGGTCTTAAAGGAAACACAGCACTTAGGGAAGGAAGTGCACTTTAGCTGGTGACTCACATAGATAATCGCGTTTCCCTGCCTGCCTGCCTCTGTGGGCACTGCTGTCCAGGAGATCTGTGACTTTTGGGGAGCTCAGTCCTGGAGCTGACGCGGGGCCAGGCACACCCCCAGCTTGTTCTTAGGGGCTCAGTATAAACAGTGGGAAGAAGACCTAAGTCTGAAGTTATAGACCATCAGGTTGAGATGGGAAGGAACAAACGGAGAGGAGGAACATCCAAAGATGTTTAAAGTTTCCAAGTAATTTTTTTTCTTTCTTTGAGGTAGGGTCTCACTCTAGCCCAGGCTGACTTGGAATTCACTATGTAGTCTCAGGCTGGCCTTGAACTCAGTGATCCACCTACCTCTGCCTCCCCAGTGCTGAGATTAAAGGCGTGCGCCACCACACCGGGCAATTTTTAAAAATTTATTTGAGATGGAGAGACAGCTTGAGTATAGGTGCACCAGGGCCTTCTGCCACTGCAAATGAGCTACAGATACGTGGGTCACTTTGTGTGTCTGGCTTTACGTGGGTACTGAGGAATCAAACCCAGGCCATGAGGATCTGCAGGCAAGTCCCTTTAGTAGCTGAGCTATTTCTCCACTTCACCCAGGTAATTTTTAAAATTGCTAAGTGGAAGGAATGGGGGTGCATGATTGATGGGCCCAAGGAAGCTATAAGCAGAGCACCTTTCTCACCTGATGCTGTTTTCCTGGGAATTTTGTTTCTGAGGAGTTATTTAGCACAGTGGAGAGTTAAGGAATAGTTAGGATGTCAGACTTCACAAAACTAGATCTTACTACTTCCACATACAGGAACTTTAGATGAATAATATATATGTTTTATTTGCAAGGAGAGAGAGAGGGAGGGAGGGAGGGAGAGAACAGGCACACTAGGGCCTCTTTCCACTACCTATGAACTCGAGATTCATGCACCACTTGGTGCATCTGGCTTTATGTGGGTACTGGGGAATTGAACCTGCATTTGTTAGGCTTTGCAGGCAAGTGCCTTATCACTGAGCCATCTCCCTAGCCCCGTGTTTAACTTTTTGAGTACTCTATATGATCTGGATATTAGGTCCCTGTGAAGGGAACAGTCGGCAAAGACTTCCTCCCATTCTGTAAGCTTTGTCTTCACTGTCATGTTTATTTTCACTATGAAGAAATTCTCTGAGCACTTAGTTTTCATTTGTTCAAAACAGAGTCTTGCTATGTAACCCAGGCTGGCCTTGACCTTGAGATCCTTCTGGTGGTTAGAATGAATTGTCCCCTGTAGGCTCGTGATTTTGAATACTTGGCCCCCAGCTGGTGGCGTTTTGGGAAAGTTGTGGGGCTTTTGAGAAGTGGAGCCTTGCTGGAGGAGGTGTGTTGCTGGGGTGGGCTTTGGAGTAATACGACCCAGCTCTAAGTCTAGTACTTCTCATTGTTTTGGTGATTTCTATACTTTTCTGTACTAAGTTTTAGCTTTCCTTGGACATCAGACAGTTGCTGATAGGGTCTAGTAACAGGGTCATCTTTTTGGCATGCTCTCTAGCACGAAAGCCTCAGAGGGGGGAAAAATGAGGCTAAAGAGGATTTGATTTACTCAGGGAGGTCCCATTCAGCCTACCAATGCTGAATATATCTGGGTTCAAATATGGTTAGATATAAGGTTTCCACCCTCAACAAAAAAGGAGAAGGCAGATATGGGCCGATGTTGGTAGGTATGGTATGTGCAAAACACTGGAAAGATCAAATGGACAGCTTGTTGGTAAAAGGTAGGTAGAGAGCTGTGGCAGAAGAATGAAAACTCTGAAACAGATAGTGCTGCTTCATTGTCCCCCTCACTGGTCCCTTCCTCCTGCTTCATCTTTCCCCCCTGTCCCTCATTTTTTAATAAGGTATAGCATAGCCTGCATTCAGAAAAGTGCAGGTGTCATTCAGTCGTCAGTGACCTCAGGAGGTTACATGAGTGAATGCCTCCATGAAGCCAGCCCTCAAACCAAGATGCAAACCAGGGCCAGCCTTAGGCCGCCCCCTTCTGCTCCTCCTCCTCCCTAAAAATGGTGAGGGCTGGCATCTAAGATTCCAGATACCTTTCCACCACTGAACTTTTAGTGGTGAGTCATGTGGCATGTGCTGTTGGGTCTAATGTTTTCTGTTAAGTATCATGTTTGTGGGCTGGAGAGATGGCTTAGCAGTTAAAGTACTTGCCTATAAAGCCGGAAGACTGCAGTTCAATTCCCCAGGACCCATGGAAGCCAGATGCACAAGGTGTCGCTTGTGTCTGGAGTTTGTTTGCAGAGGCTGAAGGCCCTGGCATGCCTACTCTTTCTCTATCTGCCTCTTTCTCTCTTCCTCAAATAAATAAAAAATATTAAAAAGTCATGCTTGAAGCCGGGCATGGTGGCGCACGCCATTAATCCCAGCACTCAGGAGGCAGAAGTAGGAGGATTGCCATGAGTTCGAGGCCACCCTGAGACTACATAGTAAATTCCGGGTCAGCCTGGGCTAGAGTGAGACCCTACCTTGAACCCTCCCCCCCCCAAAAAAAATCGTGTTTGTGAGATTCGTTCTTGTGTGCATGGGCAAGTCAGCTGACTCCCTTTGCTCACTAATACTCCCTTTTCAGAGAATGCTGAGACTCACTCGGCCATTTCACTCTTAAGGGGTGCTTGGGCTGCTTCTAATGTTCAATTGTGGTGGGTTGTGCCCATATTGGCCATTTCTGTATAAATCTTTCAATAAATGTCTACTTATGTGTGTTGAGAGTAGAATTGCTTGATCTGTATTGGTAGATGGTGGTTTCCTTCAAAACTGGTAGAAATTCATCCTTCTACTGGCAGGGAATGAGTTTCGTCTACACATCTTGGCAAATCACTGGCACTAGCTTTTTTTATTTTAGGCATTTGTGAATGTATTATCACACCATGCCTTTAATTTTTACGTTCCAGTGTGCTTTGCATGTGTTTACTGGTTTTGTTATTTGTGAAGTACTTGTTCAGATCTTTTTAAAATATACTTTATTCATTTATTTATTTGCAAAGAGAGAGAGAAAGAAAGAATATGAATGTGGGCATGCCAGGGCCTCTAGCTGCTGCAAATGAACTCCATATGCTTGTACCACCTTGTGCATCTGGCTTTACGTGCATACTGGGGAATCGAACAAGGTTCGTCAGGCTTTGCAGGCAAGCTCCTTAACTGCTGAGCCATCTCTCCAGCCCTTATTCAGATTTTTATCCCCAGTTAAGGAAGATTTTAATACCTGTGAAGCTAAGTTTTCTTATTTGTTTAGGAAACTCAACTTTAGGAAACTTATTTGTTTAGGTAAATTCCCTCATCAGAGCTTCCAGCTAAGAAGTAAAGTCAGTGAGTAAAGAGATTAGGAACATTGGTGATTGTAAATATAGTGACATGGACCTATGAAACTCTGTTCTTAAAACACAGAAAACCTAAAAATCTGAATCTAGCACTCAGAAGGATCCAGAACCTGTCTTTGAGCTAATTTTGCGTGGCCCTTGGAATAGACACAGGTGGAAGGCCAGATCTCTTGCTTTACTAATTGTTTGATTTGGGGGAATTAGGAAAAATTGTGCATGCTTCTATTTCTTATTTACTAAAGTGACTGTAAAACCCAATTTGTAGCAGAGCTGTGAAGTGGTCTTGATGAAACCTTGCTCAGAACTTTGACTGCCATACATATGTTAGTTATTATTATTATTATTGTTGCTGTGTTCGGCAACATTCTTATTCTTGAGCTGAACTGTGCCAGCACTGAGAATCGTTGCTAGTATAGCAATAAGTGTTTACTGGCTGAATGAATGAACATCACATTGAAACATTTTTTGTAAGCTCTTACTGTCAGTGATTCAAATTTTTTTTCCCCTCTAGGACTTCACTTTTTTATTGCCAATGCTGGGTTGGGAATGGTGTTTATCAAACATTATGTTGAAAAATTGAGTCTAATAACCAGCAGTTTGAGATCACCCATTTTACTTTGTGGTGCATATTAAATCTACACTTTAAGTAACACAAACCAAACCTAGAGAACCCTTAAAATGATCACACTGCTCTTCACTCCATGGGTGCTCCCCAAAAGTCTACACGTGGAATATTTTTAGCTTCTGTAATTAGAATGCTAGGCAACAATTTTCCAGCATTTAAAATACTGTACTGGGCTCTCCAGTGCCAGTACTTTGGAAATTGTGTTTTAAAGTTAGGGTGAACAGTAGGTGAGAACTGGGTCTTATGGAGAGCCTTGTCAGCTTTGTGTGGGTAAGCTGTTCTCAGATCCACTGATCATAACATCAAATTAAATGTGCAGTGTATGCTTCTGTATGTGTTTGCGGAAACTAACAATTAAGTCTTACCCCTTTGAGAGGGCTGCTTCTCAGCAGTGGATTTTAAGACTCTCTTCTTGTCTGAAAGGTGGTCCAGTGGCACATCTTTATTTCAATATTAGATAGAGTTAAAGTTTGTAAAATTTTCATCTTTTAAGCTGGGCATGGTGGCGCATGCCTTTAATCCCAGCACTCGGGAGGCAGAGGTAGGAGGATCGCTGTGAGTTCAAGGCCACCCTGAGATGACAGAGTTAATTCCAGGTCAGTCTGGGCTAGAGCGAGACCCTACCTCAAAAAAACAACAAAAAAAAAAAAACCAAAAAAAAAAAACCAAAAAAAAATTTTCATCTTTTGAAGAACTGCATGGTGCTCCTTTAAGAAATAGTAGGTGTCACTTTGCAAAGTCACTGGCAGTAAAGGGACTGGAATTATTTATTTAGTGAGTGCATGTGTGTTGGACATCATGACTGTGGAGGTCAGAGGACAACCTCCTGTGGGTTCTCTCCTTCCACCTTCTTTGAGACAGGGTTCATTGTCTTGTTTTGCTGGCCTCAGACTTCAGGGTTCTCTGGCTCGACCTCCCATTGCCTAGCACGTTTGGATATCAGGCGCCTGCTGTGCACTTGCTTCTGGCTTTGTTGATGCTGGGGATGAAACTCAGGTGAGCAGGCTTGCAGAGCAAGTGCCTTTAAGTACTAAGCAAGCTCCTCAGCCCCAGAACTTGAATTTTTATGTGAAAATCTGATTAGATTTTCTTACCCAAAGACTGATATAAATAAATATATATATATACATATATATACACAGTACTTTTTCTTGTATGTAATTCCCTCCCTCCCTCTCTCACTTTCTTCCTTTTCCTTTTCCTTTCCTTTCCTTTCCTTTCTCTCTCTCCCTTTCTTTCTCCTTCCTTCCTCCCTCCCTCCCAGCTGCTGGTCATCTTGGTTGTCTTGTTCTCATCTTGACTTGCATGACTGCATCTACGGGGAGACATTGCAGTTGGACTGCTTCAGATCCCTTCATTCCTTTGCCCTCTAGAGACTGAGGTACTAGGGATATGAGATGGGCACGCGTGACATCAGCGTGGTCTCATGGTAGGGAGCTGGCTAAAGTATCAATTGCAGTTGCCTTTGGAAAGCTGCTGAGCA
This sequence comes from Jaculus jaculus, assembly GCF_020740685.1. Taxonomy (NCBI): domain Eukaryota; kingdom Metazoa; phylum Chordata; class Mammalia; order Rodentia; family Dipodidae; genus Jaculus; species Jaculus jaculus. Next base: position 4,072,832 of record NC_059112.1, on the reverse strand, counting down.
TCATAGTCAAGCAAAAACACACAGCTCACACGTTTGCACTTGTACAAGTTGGGCTTCCTTGCCAGTGAGAAGAGAGAAGGCAGAGAGGAAATGTCTCAAAACATTTATATAAATGAGATCAGATAATTTCCCTCAGAAAAAAAAATGCATTAAGAAATGAAACAAACACTCATCCAAATACATCAGGAGAAAATTTAGTTCAAGAACTCAGATGGTTTGCCTGCCAAAACGTAGGCGGTGGATTCTAAATCTTAATTGATCCTTGCATTGCTTGCTGTGTTGCATTAACTGCGTCGTAGCTGCTCATGCTGCCCTCCGCACGCCAGGGCCCCCGTGGCTCTGACACATCCGCTGTGTCTTCACAGTGGCCTAGAGTCCCTCTGACATATCCTACTTAAGACGCCAGTCATCCCTCCCAGCTCCCCCTAAACTAGATTTTCCTGGAGGGATTCCTTTTGGGGAGCTACAGGTCAGTGCTCTCATGCCTTTTTTGTTAATAGAGTTTGGAAACTTTATTATTAGTGTTTGTGTTGTGTTCTCATTCCCTGGAAAATATATTTTGATATGACTGTCTTATTTGTTCTCTGAGTTGTATGTCATTTTATTTACTAATTAAGGTTAGAGCTGCATTATTTGTCCTTCCTCTTTTTTTTTGACCTTTAAAACACCACATTTTATTCAGACTTTACAAAGGAGTGCAGAAAGTGGAAGGCTGAGAGGTAAGGAAAACAAAGTGGGGAGGGAAGTGCACCATGTGGAGCCCAAAAGCCCATGTGGGGCACGTGTTGCCCAGGAGTCCACGTGATCAGGTGTGGATTTTGTAAAAAAAGTGAGAGGAAAACTTAAAATAATGTGCTTTTAAGAAGAATCAAAAGTGAAGATGGTAATAAAAGGCAAAAGATGTCTCTTCCTACCCTGGCATGCTGGGGTGGGAAGAGCTCTTATCCATCCAAAGATGCTGCTGCCAGCTCCAGAGAGAGAATGTGGGCTCCTCTCTGGGGGCGGGGGAAATAGGATTTGTGTTACCCCATCTAGGCACAGCTACACCAGTTGTCCCAGCCAATCAGTCTGGGATTAGAGGAGAACTCCACCCATACCTGGGCTGGGTGCGCACTTGAGAAGGACTTAATTGGGTGGGATGGGTAAGCACTAAATCCCAGGATTGGGCAGGTGGGGCAAGCTGAGACAGGTATGGCGTCCCAAGACCCCTCCCAAGGGCCATCCTGATCCTGCCTAATTTATCTAACTGCCTATTCTGGCGCCTCCCACATTTCCTCCTCTCTAACTGCTGCTAGAGGGCAAAGGGGCCATGACTTTAGATCATGCACTACGTCCTGCTGGATGGGACATGAAAACGTGGCAGTTAGTGTTTCCCAGAGGCCCTCCTTTTTGTTTTTTTTTCAACGTAGGGTCTCACTGTAGTCCAGGCTGACCTGGAATTCACTGCGGAGTCTCAGGGTGGCCTTGAACTTGTGGCAGTCCTCCTACTCTGCTTCCCGGGTGCTAGGATTAAAGGCGTGCGCCACCATGCCCAGCTTTTTTTTTTAATTGTTTTATTTTGAAAAGATTGTAAGCTAATAAGGTGTAAAAATGGGAAATCTTTTCATTTTCTTTATTCAACCCCTCCCACCTTCAAAGTTCCTAATTAGGCATTTACCTAAAAGACTTACATGCACTAATTATATCATTTTTATATCATTTTTGAAGGAACACTTAATACATAATTCACTGACCATATATACTTACTAGTGACATATAAAATCACCAAAACTGGAAAGAGAGCAGAACTGGACATCTGCTATATGTGATTTTTTTTTTTCTAGCTGGAAAGATGCTTATTTGGCAGGCAAAGAAGAGTCCCTTACTTATTTACTTATTCATATCTCACTTTGGTGCTTTTTCACCCAAATCATTCTTTATCATACCCTCATGTTGAATTAGCAGTTTTGAATGTCAATGCTTTTCTTACAGAATCTTCAGATGATATGGTACAAATATAATTCAAAGAGAGTAGAATTCTTTATGGGACAGGTGTTATGGTGCCATCATAATACTGAATCTTACACTCAGGTATGAGTATCTTTGTGTTTGGTATATGTTAGTTTACTTTACAATATGTGCAACTGTATGACATATTCAGTTTTCTTAGAACTGATCTTAAGAATTGTGTGTGTGTGTGTGTGTGTGTGTGTGTGTACATCATGTCATAGAAGTGCAGGTCAGAGTACAACCGTGGGGTGTTTGTCCTCTCCTTCCACCTCGTTTGTTGTTCTGTCATTGTGTGTGGTCTAATCAGGCTTGCTCCCAACCTCCTAGCTCTGCCTCCCATTGTTATAGATGTGTTAGGACTACAGATGCCTGTACCACATTGTATGCAACTTTACATGAGTGCTGGAGAATTGAACTGAGGCTGGCAGGCTTCCCAGCAAGTATCTTCAACCATTGAACCATCTCCTCAGACCTAGAACTGATATTTTAATGCATTTATATTAGTTATGCAACTTTGGTGAAATCTCAGTGTCTCACTACTTGCTCATATCTTGATGGATATGACACTTGAACACATATGAATTCAGATGTCATCTGTGTTTGCCCATGTGTCTGGCTGTATGCAGTCTCATCAAAGATGCTCCTTCAGGGTCTTGCTCTTCAGACACGATTAGAAGGGTGTAGAGACCTGAATGCAGTCAGAACTATGAACTGTGAGGTTTGGCTTGTGAGGGTGAGAAAAAGCTTTGTCTGGATTGGGCTAGAAGCAGTTTGTGTGAGAGGCTTGCTGTTATGGCTGTGTCATGAGAACTTGTGCAGGGTTGCTTTGTGTAGAAATAAAATATTTGGGCTGAAACTTCTGCCTGTTCAGTTGCAATTAAATGAGAGATTATAACTATTGAGATTGGACCAGCTGACCTGCACTGGGGCAACAGGAAGAATGTAGACTCTTTTGAAGGGGCCCGAGTGCTCAAGGAGTGGCCTGTTCTTTATCTGCTTTATCTTCTCCCCCGCCAGATTAACAAATTGGCACCCTACCTGGTATTGTGGAGTATAAGAAATGCAGGAAAGAGAGAGTCGTTGAATTTGCAACACGGTCTTCTGTTTTGGAAGCAGCCATGGGCAGTGTGAAGCAGGTGTGCTGGATGCCTGCATGGAGACCTGATGGAGCCGTGAGGATGAACCGTGGGCTGCAGTGCAGGCCCAGTGGAGGTGTCAGGACCATGAGACGGCTGGTGAGGAAAGCTGCTGATCCAGCTGAGGTTTTCCAGGACAGAGAGTAGCCTCGCTGGAGGGGCGGAATTGGAACTCCAGAGACTTGTTGCTGGTTAGAATTATCGGACTTGGGGACTTTTCACTGACTAGAGTTGGTGGACTTGGAAATATAGAGTTTGATGTCTGCCCTGTTTAAACCTTGTATTTGATGAGTATTTCTTTGCTACGCCCAATGCTATCTTTTGTAGTGTGAATGTTTATTCTCTGCCATTATGGGATTTTTTTTTTCTTTTCTTTTTCTTTTTCTTTTTCTTTTTCTTTTTTTTTTTTTTGGTATTATGGCTCAGTTAAAAGACCTTGGATTACAGGGATGTTTGAACATCACTGTGATTGGTCAAACTCTAGGGACTTTTAAAGTTGGACTGAAATCATTACATTCAAAAAATATTTTATTTATTTATTTATTTGACAGAGAAGGGGGTGGGGAGGAAGAGAGATAATGGGCACACCAGAGCCTCCAGTCATTGCAAATGAACTCCATATGCATGCGCCCCCTTCTGCATCTGGCTAACATGGGTCCTGGGGAATTGAACCTGGGTTCTTTGGCTTTGCAAGCAAATGCCTTAACTGCTAAGCCCTCCCTCCAGCCTACATTACATTTTATATCATGTATGGTTATCAGTTTATGGGGGCCGGGGTGGAATGTGGTGGTTTGATTCAGGTGTCCCGCATAAACTTAGGAGTTCTGAATGCCAGGTTCTCAGATGATGGGGGGGGCGCGGGAGGAGGATTTGGGAATTAACGCCTCCTGAAGGGAGTGTATTGTTAAGGGTGGGCTCATAGGTATTATAGCCAGTGTCCCCTTGCCAGCGTTTGGCACACTTTCATGTTGTTGTGGTCCATCTGTTGTTGGCCAGGAGGTTGATGACCACCCTCTGCTCATGCCATCATTTTCCCCTGGCATCATGGAGATTCCCCTCAAGTCTGTAAGCCAAAATAAACCTTTTTTTTTTTTCCCCACAAGCTACTATTGGTTGGGTGTTTTCTGCCAACAATGGGAGCCTGACTGCAACCACCACCATGTCTGGCTGTCTGACTTTTCAACTCTTTTTGGCTCTTTTAATTGTCACAAGTCTCAAAGCTGATACTCTTATTATTTCTTCCAGCAAGAGAAAAACAGCTGACAATGTATCAGTAAGGCATAGTTTAATTCATTATAAGTGTTAGTGGTATTTATGCATTTAATTTTTTTTTTTTCAAGGTAGGGTCTCACTCTAGCCCAGGCTGACTGGAATTCACTCTGTATTTTCAGGGTGGCCTCAAACTCATAGCAATCCTCCTACCTCTGCCTCCCGTGTGCTGGGATTAAAGGTGTGTGCCACCATGCCTGGCTGCATTTAATTTTTATTGGAAGGATATAAAAGAAATAATTAGTAATGTTAAAATTTGGAGGATTTGGACATATGATGGGTGAGATTTTTAGAAAGGGAGAAAGAGGTATCTTAGCTTTCTTCAAAGAAATATAGGTATCAGACAAAGTTGATATGGAATCATTCACTTTGAGTTGGGGGAGATGCTCTCAGGAGCTTGTGGGCAGGTCATGGGGCAGCTAGAAAGTCCTCGTGGCCTTGGTTTTCACTTACCTACAGTTCTGATAAGATCTGTAAACTTCAGCATGTAGAATCAATGACTGTGACATGGACAGATAAATTGTTTTACTTCTTAACCATTCTAGAATCATTCTTTTCACTGTCTCATTATTGATATTCCACAAATGTAGACCAGATCACTTATAATGCTTTAGAAACTTGGTTTTGACTCACAGTATTATTCTCATGAAGTTTATCTCCTGCCAATTCACTTCTTATTCACTAGAGAACATGGCTCATTCCCTTGGACAGTTTCTTCTTCATACTCATATGGGTGCAAAGCACCTTATTTGAAGTGATCCCCCAATATGGTCAATGTATTATATTTTAATTATATATTTTTTTCACTTTATTGACAGCTTCCATAATTATACAAATAAACCTTGATAATTCTCTCCCCACTCCCATTTTCTCCCTCACAAATCCACCATCCATCATATCTCCTCCCCCTCTCCGTTTGTCTCTCTTTTATTTTGATGTCATTCTCTTTTCCTCCTATTATGAAGTATTGCGTAGGTGGTGCCAGGCACTGGGAGGCCATGGATATGAGGCCATTTTGTGTCTTGAAGAGTACCTTGTAAGGAGTCCTAGCCTTCCTTTGGCTCTTACACGCTTTCTGCCACCACTTCTGCAATGAACCCCGAGCCTTGGAAGGTTTGATAGAGAGGTCTCAGTGCTGAGCACTCCACCGACACTTTTTCTCAACACTATGGTGACTTTTGGGTCATTACTATCTGAAAAGAGACACTTTTCTAACTAAAAGTGAGGGCAGCCTTAGTATATGAATATAAACACTTAAAAAGTGTTTACAGAGCAGTTTGGTGGGCACAAAATATGCATTTAGCCAGACAACAGCAAGGGTTAATTTCCTAGGGTTCATAACCCCTCCCCCCTGCCATAGGATTTTGACTAGGTTTTTATGGAGTGGACCTCTAGCCCAATTAGAGAGCCAGTTGATTTCCCCATAACATATGTGCCACTATTGCATTAGTTGGTACATTTGGCCTGGCTGGCCTATTATTTATTTTTAAAGGATTGATTGATTACATTGCTTACATTAAAGCAGAAAGTTATAAAATATGCCATGCAGAGTATAGACCATTATCCTATTATCTCATTGTTAGTATACCCTTCTAAAGCCAACACTTAACAGAATGGAGAATGAAATATTTCCTTTGAAAGATTTTGTTTTTGTATGTTCATCATGTGTGTGAGTGTAGAGGTGTGTGTGCATGAGTGTGTGGAGGTTGACATCAGGTATCCCAGTCACTGTTACCTTATTTTTTAAATATTTATTTATTTAAGAGAGAGGGGGGAGAGGGGGACAGATAGAGAGAGAATGGGCATGTCAGGGCCTTCAGCCACTGCAGATGATCTCCAGATGCATATGCCACCTTGTGCATCTGGCTTACATGGATCCTGGGGAATCAAACCTGGGTCCTTAGGCTTTGTAGGCAAGTGCCTTAACCACTATGCAATCTCTCAAGTCCTTAGTTTCCTTTAAAGAAAGGAGAATGTTATGAGTGAATCATAAAAAATAACTGACCTGGGCTGGAGAGATGGCTTAGCGGTTAAGCGCTTGCCTGTGAAGCCTAAGGACCCCGGTTCGAGGCTCGGTTCCCCAGGTCCCACGTTAGCCAGATGCATAAGGGGGCACACGCGTCTGGAGTTCGTTTGCAGAGGCTGGAAGCCCTGCGCGCCCATTCTCTCTCTCTCCCTCTATCTGTCTTTCTCTCTGTGTCTCTTGGTCTCAAATAAATAAATAAAATATTAAAAAAAAATAACTGACCTGTATATTTATTATGCAATAATATTTGGAAGACGAGGGTTGCATGAATGAATAATGAGCAGCAGTTCAATTGATGAGAAATTCTGGTAGTTTAACCTTCTTGGACACAAACTGCTTTTTTTAAAAAGCATATTTATTTATTTTAGAGAGGGAGGGAGGGAGGGAGGGAGTGGGTGTGCCAGGGCCTCCAGCCACTGCAAATGAACTCCAGATGCATGCGCCCTCTTGTGCATCTGGCTTACGTGGGCCCTGGAGAGTCGAACTGGGATCCTTTGGCTTTGGAGGCAAATGCTTTAATCGTTAAGCCATGTCTCCAGCCATGGACACTGTTTTTGAGATGAACAATCTTCTCCGGGTTCCGTGAAGAACTTGGGTATCAGCTGGGACTCCAGTGGAGATCTCATTTCAGCAACCAGAACGTTTGCCTTTAACCTAGTGAGATCAGAAATATCAGAAATACCTAGCATATTCATGATTTCCTTCTGTGTTTCATTAAAGGCATGTTTGGGAGGAGTGAATATATATAAAATATGAAAGTTTGACTAATAGATTGTAAAAATGTCTCAAAGCTTAAATGTGACAGTGGCAAAGACTTATCCCATAGCCAGCTCTTCCTGAAAGGTGACTCTGAAGCTGTGCCCTGTGGAGGGGAGGATGCAGGAGTGTCTCCTTCGGAAGCTCTTGTTGCCCTGCTGGGCAGTGGCTCCATTTCTCAGTGGAGAGTTCCAGTGTAGCTGTTAACGATCAACGCACACATGCTGATACTCAAACTTTATAGGAGATCTGAGGTCCCAAATGGTATTTTGGACAAAGGTTTACACATATGCACGCTGACATAGTGAAAATAGTTTCTATTTTTGAGTGTCTGTTCCCGAATTGGCCACAGTTGCTGTGGGATGGCTTTGTAGGGCGTTAGCCACATCCCCTTGTTCAGCATCACTTGCTGCCCTTCTATTTTTCTCTCCTTCCTGTCTCTGTCCCTTCCGTGTGCCTCCTTCCCTCCTTCTCTTCTCCCTCCCTCCCTCCCTCCCTTCTCATTCTCTTCTCAACCTCATTCTCTTCCTCTCTACCTCCGTTCTCACTTGCTTCTCTCCCTTCCTGTCACTTCCTCCTTTCCTTCTCCCTCTTTCCCTCCCTCCCTTCCCTTCTCCCCTTTCTTACTGTCTTCTCTACCTCTTCCCCTTCCTCTCTCCCACCCTCCCTTCACATACATGTAAGTGGATTTTAGTTAACATTAGTGAAGATTGCCTCAATCTTAGGCCATGTCTTTTTTTTGGTGTGCGTGTGCACTGTGTGCACATGTACCTATGAGGGCTTGTGTGCACATGAGCACACACGTGTATGGGTTCATATATGTGCGTGTGAAGGGAATCAGAGGCTAAAGTTGGTTGTCCTACTCAGTTGCTGTTCACTTTGCTCTTTCCTTTCTTTGTGTTTTTTGGTGGTTTCATCCATGTACACTGCGTACTTTTGTCATATCCATCCCCGATTACTCCATCTTATCCCCTCTGCCTTTTTTCTGAGGCAGGGTCCATCACTGAACATGGAGCACACTGACAGCGAACCAGTGAGACCTTGGGATCTGCCGGTCCCCACCTCTCCTGTGCTGGGATTACAGACATGTGCCACTGCACCCAGCATACTACAGGGAATTTGAACTCGGGTCCCTGTGCTTGTGCAGCAAGCCCTTGACAATTGAGCCATCTCCCCAGCTCCTGTTAGGAGCTTAAAATGAGTCAGTGCAAACCATATTATATATAAGAGCTGCCATTTAGAACACAAAAGTTAATCAGTTTAGATTGGTCATTTGTATATGTAAGGCAGTCATTGCCACCTACACAAATGTTTGCTTAAATAACCAGTACAACAGAAGTCGATTCAACTAGGATTTTAACTGCTAACAAAATTATGCAAAAAAATGGTTAGCAAATTTACTGTATTATATACCTTACATAAAAGTCAGAAAAAGAAACAATCATGATTCATTCCAGTATAACCACACTACTAGAACTTACATTTTCTTTGAAAGTTAGGGACTAGGTTTTTGCCAACAGGGCATTCAAAGGTTGACCAAGAAGGAGAGACGTTTCCATGTGGGTGTGAGCTACTTGATCGAACAGTCTAAATGAAACGGTAAAAGAAAACACTGACAACAGTAATGGTTCCATTACCAACAACGAACCGGCTGAGTCCACTTTCAGTGTGGTTTGCCGAGAACTGATGCTGATTTTCAGCACTTAGTGTCATACCTTCAAAGCACTTTCCAAATGTTGAATAATTAATAGCCCTGGTTCCCATGTGGGGGTTGAGTAGCAAGCATGACTTTCTGCGTACCAGGAAACCATTATGTTAGCGCCTGGAAATGTTGATTTTTATTTTTAGAGGTGTCTTCTCTTTCCAAGGTGACCGATGTGCTGCTCTGGTTTCCGATCGCAGGCTCATGGACAAGTAACCAGGGATATTGGAGGCCTGGAAACGGTCCCTCTGCTCACTCACTTTTCTCTCTCCTTCGCTTGGGCAGCCCAGTGCTGCTCAGGGGAGGGTGGTTTCAACGTGGGATGTTGGGCATCAGTAACATTCACAGTTCTCTTACCTGAAAGGGACAGCAGTTGACAAACCTGGTGAAAATATGAGGAATAACTTTAAGTGATCCAAAACCATCACATTTAAAAATGCCTTTAATTAAGGAGTGAAACCCCCACAGAGTTTTCTAGCTTTACCTTGTTCTTGGTGACTGAGGAACAATGAGTATGGACTGTGTAAATCTGACAGCATATTATATACACAGGACCCCTACAGTGCATATTATTAACTACAAGCAAAGACTCAATTATAGTATTTGATGCATAATAGTTATTCTATAGGGCAGAGGTGATTTTTTTGTATTTATGAACGTGCACATGTGTACTCGTACATGAGTTCATGTGGTGTGCGTGTGTCATGTGTATTTTATATTTAGTCTGTGTGTGCACGGGTTTGTGTGGGTACTCATGTGCCATAATGAGCACGTGGAGCTTAGAGGTCAGCTTTCAGGAGGTTTCTTTCTTGCCTTTCTATCTTTTTTGAGGATTTGAGGCAGGGTTTCTCTCTCTCCACCGCTCTGCTGTTCTTTGCTGTGTTTGCCACAGTCATTTAGGAAATTCTCCTGTCTCTGCTTCCCAGGTGGCGGAAAGCATGCTGGGGATTACAGAAGCCTACCATGGCTTCTGGCTCTTTATGTGGGGACTGGCGATTAAACTCAGACACCCAGGCTTGAGCAGTAAGCACCAGATCCTCTGAGCCTTCTCCTCAGCCCCTCGTGTGACCTTTCAGTGTGTAGAAGATACAATGATCAGATCAGGAGAGTCAGAATGTCCATCTCCCCAGGCGTTTCTCATTTCTTTTTATTAGGAGCATTTAGCATCCTCTCTCTCAGCTGTTTAGAAATGTGTAATTAGTTATTGCAGCCATGGTCACGCGATGGGAAGCTAGGAATTAGTCCCACCGCCTCCTAACTGTTTCTCCTGCTCTCTTCTGATTCCTTTCCCAGAAGCAGAGAATAAAATGAGTGGACACAGTGCTGAAGTTAATACACCCTCCAAACGTATGCGTCTCAGGAGTTTGAGTCAAGAGATCATGAGTGAGGTGTGCCAGGACGAGGGTTGAGATCGGGCAGGAGGGTGAAATCGGCGAGATGAGTAGGGACTGCATCTTACAGACAACACCTACGCTAGCCAGTCTAATTTCTGGCTTGTTTGTGTTGCCAGCGTCAGGAAGTCTACTGATTAGCTCTCTGGAGAGAATCGGGATGAAGGCACTGTGGCCTATGTGGAGGGCCATGCATCCCTCAGGTTCTCCACCGTTGAAACAGAAAAGAGCCAGGACCTTCTTTGAGAGCAGTTAATCCTTTTATGCTTTAAGCAACTTTCCAGGTAACAACAAGAACTCTCTGGTAAATATTTCTCGCCAGTGCTGTCTTTGCGGATGATTAGCACCTTGGAAGGCAGAGCTGTTAGTTGCCTTGTCATTTTGAAGAGGTAAATCCTTGAAATTACGGAGGTGCTGACTCACACTTGTGTACCGCATGCGCACTGTGTTTGGTAATACAGGAGGGCTTCCCAGAGGTCCATGAGTTCCCAAGTATATGTAGCTTGTGTGTGCACATGCATGTATTTTTTAGGGAGATGTTCATGATAGTGCTAAAAACTTTGTTATACACAAGCATTTAACATGGACTAGAATCCCTTAGAATATTTATGTGATCTTGTCCGAATAACAAAACATCAGCTTCCAGCTCACCATAATCTCCATAATCTGGATGGACAGGAAACAAGAGTCTGTCAGCTCCAGAACATCACCTCTGAAAAAGGTAATGTTTTCACATTTTCAAAAAGATTAGAGAAAAAGAAATAGATTAACGGGCTATAGAGGTGTCTTAGTGGTTAAGGCGCTTGCCTGCAAAGCCTAGGGACCTGGGTTCAAGTCCCCAGAACCCATGAAAGCCAGATGCCCATGCATCTGGAGTTTGTTTGCAGTGGCTAGAGGCCCTGATGTACCCATTCTCTCTCCCTACCTCTCTTAAATAAATAAATAAATAAATAAATAAAAAAGTTAGGGATATAGTCAAAACCAGCTCACATGGTGATTTAACCAAAGTGCATCCAAACTGGAAAGATAGCAAGCCAGTCCACCTCAGTGACTGTTAGTCATGAGACCGTCAGATCTGAATGAGGTTTGCCTACAAGAATGAGGCAGCTTCAGTGGGCACGTGTCGTCCAGCCTTCTCCCAGACGGATCCTGTGATGACAGCATTTGGGGGCAGTTGCTCGTTGGCAGCGCTGCTGTAGGAAGTAAGGGAAGTCTTTTCCTCCAACTAGTGCTTTCTACAAGCAATGTAGTCTTCTGGGAACCTTTGTCAACATGATGGTGTTTTGTGAACTTTTTAGGATCCTGATTATAACTCATACATGCATTTTATTTTGAAGTTAAAATCCACAGCTTCCATCAGATTTTCAAAAGGTTCATTCGTAGCTCCCAAGATGTTATAAACCATGAATTTAGGATGGCAGAATCTTACACATGCTTATCTAAAAAGAAGCCTTCAATTCGAGGGCACTGGTATACCCCTCTCATCTCAGAACTCTGGAGCCTGAGGTGGGAAGATCATGAGTTTAAAGTCAGCCTGAGCTTCCTAGCAAGACCCTGACTCTTCCCCTGTCATACCCTCCAATTCCTTCTATAATGTGGAATTTACTCCAACTTCAGAAAGCTAAAGACAGGTCACTGGTAAGGAATAAAGTGGCATAACAAGGTCAAGTTCAGAAATTCTTACGGCTGAGCACAGTGATTGATAAAAGTATGCTAAACAAGTATATAAAAAGATAAGCAGGAATTATCAAGCCAATAGCTCAATTAATTGAGGGTTTGAGATTGAATATATGGGTTGAAATTCATAGATAATCCAGAAATCTCATTAAAATTAAAGGTTGAAACTATCTTACTGATTCTCATTCATTTTGATTATTAAAAATAAGTGATTCTTGGCTGGAGAGATGGCTTAGTAGTTAAGGCTCTTGCCTGTGAAGGCTGAGGACCCATGTTCAACTCTCCAGGTCCCACATAAGCCAGATGCACATAGAGACACAGTACACAAGGGGGCGCACCTGTCTGGAGTTCAGTTACGGTGGCTGGAGGCCCTGGCGCGCCAGTTCTCTCTGTCTCTGTCTCCCTCCCTCCTCCCTCCCCCCTCCCTCCCCCTTCCTCCCTCTTCTTCCCCCTTCCTCCCTCCCTTCCTCCCTTCCTCCCTTCCTCTCTCCCTCTCCCTCTCTCACACATCAAAAGGTCAATCTGGGGCTGGAGAGATGGCTTAGCGGTTAGCGCTTGCCTGTGAATCCTAAGGACCCCGGTTCGAGGCTCGGTTCCCCAGGTCCCACGTTAGCCAGATGTACAAGGGGGCGCACGCGTCTGGAGTTCGTTTGCAGAGGCTGGAAGCCCTGGCACACCCATTCTCTCTCTCACTCTCTATCTGCCTCTTTCTCTTTCTGTCACTCTCAAATAAATAAATAAATAAAAATCTTAAAAAAAAAGGTCAATCTGTTGGGCTTGCTTAAAAAAAAAAGTGATCTTACTCAGTGCTAAAGCACTTACCTGATATGAATGAGCCCCTGGGTGGGATCCTTGGCACTGTACAAACAAAAAGTTTCCCAGAAGGGTCCCTTGATCCTAGTGATTGGATTGAGTCTCATTTCTACTATTGTAATTATCTGCTAGAGATAAATCATGGAGTGGTTAACTATTGAAGCTGTGGTATAAGACTGGATGATCTTACCTGCTGTGGTCTTGAGACATTGATTTGACATCTCTTACAATAAGCACAAAATGATATTGACTTCATAGGGTGCTTGTGGTAATTCAAGTATTATAGTGTATATTAAAAACAGTACCTGTTCAGCTGAAGAGAGGGCTTAGTGGTTAAGGCACTTGTCAGTAAAGCCAAAGGACCCAGGTTTGATTCGAACTCTGATTTGATTCCCCAGTACCAATGTAAAGCCAGGTGCAGAAGGTGGCACATGCATCTGGAGTTCATTTGTAGTGGCTAGAGGTCCTGGCATGTCTATTCTCTCTATCTGCCGTCCCCCCCCCCGCCCCCATAAATAAAATTAAAAGCAGTGCTTGTCTCCTAGTGAAGAATTGGTATTTTTATATTCATCTTTATTTCTAGAGTGGTTCCTGCTATTTTTAGGATACCGGGGCTGAAAGGCCAGCAAGAGAAAAGAGGTGTTGGCTATATTCTAAACACTGTGGTCCTGAGAACAAATGAGAATTACAGTTTATATTACTGACATTTCTGAAGTCTCATGGGAATGCTGCATTTGATTTAGTATGCTAGAGACATGGGCCTCCTCCACAGGATTCTTATAAGTTTATTAATCCAGAATTAATATGGTGGGTATTTGATTTTCTTTTGTTCACCATCCCCTGCCCCCGCTACTTCACTGAGATCCCTGAACTGAAATACATATTAAAGTATCGAAGACAGATCACTCAGAACACTGAGGTGACAGGACCTTGTTTCTGCAAGGGTCAAGGAAGCAGGCTGGAAACAACCCGCTCCCACACTGCATCTCGCAGCGCGCTGGTGGAGACGGTCGCCCCTGCGGAGCAGATGCCCCAAAGGCGCTTGAGCAACAGGCTCACGGAGGCTCAGGCACTGCCCACCTTTCCCCCCACTGCCCGGGCTCTGCTGGGCACAGCACTTAAGCTCACAGATAATAAGAAGCATCCTGGAATACAGCCACCGTTAAGCTCTATTGTGCATCTGGAGTGTTCCATTTTATCCTTGTGTCTGTCTCCAGATTATTACAAGCATTTCAGCCAGTTAGAACTTCTCTGTAATTATACATTATACAGACTTCAGTTGCTGAATATCTGGTTTTCAGATATATTCTTCTTCTCCCCTAAGTATTGTGGGAAGCCACAACACATTTAGGCTTTAACGATAGCCAACTTTTCTATTGTGGTTAGTTATATGAAATGAAAATGCTTTCAGTAATGACAAAAATTTATGAATGCTTGGAAGTGGGAAAATAAATTACAATTTATTCTTAGGCCAACTATAATTTACAACTGTTAGGAAATTCTAGTGTTGTATTTCATTATCTTGATTGTTATTTAATTTAAGTTTTTTCTTAGTATGTGTTAATTACAAAAAATAATGGGGCTCATCATCATACCTTCATGTACATACTTTGACCATATCCCTGATACTATCACCCAATACCACATAATAGCTCCATGCATACAACATTCTTTGTTGCATACATGAATACTTCATGCACACAACATTCCCTTCCACATCAGTCCCCTCCTTTTCCCTAATAGTCTGCCCTTAAACTTACATGTATTTTCTCTTACTCTAGAGTTTAGCTATCAAAGAATTCATGTGATTCTTCTCTGTCTGTGTCTGGCACTTTCCAGTTCCTCCTTCTCCTCCTATTTTTATTAATTATTAATTAATTTCTGTTTTTCTTGGAGGGGGTATTACAGTACTTTTAAATTTTCCTTATTGACAACCTCCATACATACACACAATGTAACCTGGTCAACCTCCCCTTCCACCACCCTCCTTTGAACTGGTCACTGCTCCACTGAACCCTCCACTCTTTTGAACTAGCCCCTCTATTTTTTTTTGGTTTTATGAGGTATGGTCTCACTTTAGCTCAGGCTGACCTGGAATTCTCTATGTAGTCTCAGGGTGGCCTTGAACTCATGGCGATCCTCCTACCTCTACCTCCCAAGTGCTGGGATTAAAGACATGCGCCATCATGCCCGGCTGCCCCCCTTCTATTTTGATGTCTTTTTTAAACCCTCCTCCACTTTCCATGATGACATGTTGATGGCCCCAATACTATGACAGCCTTGTGTGGACAACGGCAGCCATGCTCCGGTCATGAAGACACATGCCACCTTGTATCTGGAAAACAGTGTTTCAAAGCAATCCTCCCCGTCGTTTGGTCTACTTCCTTCTGCCACCTCTCCACAGCGGCCCCTCAGCCTCGGCATGGGTGACAGAGATGTCTCATGTAGTACTTAACAGTCAACTGTCAGTCATTTGCAGCACTTCAATGAATTTTGAAGTTTCCCCAGTAGACACTGCCATCTGGAAAGAGAAGGTTCTCTAGCCAAAAGTGGAAACAACATTAATAAGTGGGCATGAACATAAACATTTCATTGGTAGAATGTATCTACTTAGCCAACAGTAGTAGCCTCTACCCCCCACCGCTCAGGGCTATGACCTTCCTAGCCAGAAGGCTTTTGACTAGGTTTTCAGTATAGGGCATAAATTCCCTCTCGTGGGACAGGCCACAAATCCAATCAGACAGTGGCTGATTGCCCTCATAACAGACACACCTCTAGTATCCCAGCGGACGCATTTTGCCTGACCGGCCACTTGTGCAGCTTGAAGGGTCTACTGCTGACGCCGAGGGCTAGCGGCTTTCCCCCTGGCGGGCTACATAACACTTGCTAGTCGTGTTGCAGGTAGTCAGCAGGGAGGAGGCTTGTCGCCCATCTGTGGCTTGATTTCTTGGTGTTCCACAGCTGAAGTGTGTGCTTCCTTCAGCAATAGGGCCTGCCCTTGACGATGGTCTACATTGTCTCTGGGACTCTCTCCCGGACAAACAACTCACCTGGTAGTATTCTACCTTGGCACTGTGATCTTTCTATAACAACCTGTAACTTCTGGGTGAAGCATTATCTATCACAACAGTGGACTTATGCCCAAACTTTAAAATCACACACACACAGCTTATTCATGATGCCTTTAGTTTGTTTTTTTTTTTGAGGTAGGGTCTCACGCTAGCCCAGACTGACCTGGAACTCACTCTGTAGTTCTAGGCTGGCCCCAAATTCATCATGATCCTCCTACCTCTGCCTCCCAAGTGCTGGGATTAAAGGGGTGTGCCACCATGCCCAGCTCTATCTTTAGCTTTGATTAAACTCCTCCATCCCTTCTCCTGCACCTCTCCTCCCTTACCCCACTTAAACATTTCATGTCCAATATTTTACCCCTCTTCTTATATATCTATTCTCCTTTCCCCTGAAGCCCTTCCTCTCCTTTTCTAGCTTCCTGGCCTCTGCTACTGATACTTACTCCAATTCACATACAACTCTGAAATTTTGAAGCTGGGATCCCTATATGAGAGAGAACATGGTATTTGACTTTCTGAAGCTGGGTTCCATCACTTAGTATGATCTCTTCTAGATCCATCCATTTTCCTGCAAATTTCGTGTTCTTTTTTTTACAGTTGGCTAAAACTCCACCATGCTTACGTGCAGCATCTTTGCTATCACTCTTCAGCCGATGGACGTCCAAGCCGGTTCGGTCTCCTGGCTGTGGCAACTGCAGCAGCAACAAGCCCGGGAGCCCAGTGCTTCCTGTACTTCGTCTCCTAAGGGGGTTGGCTGTGAAAGTCTTTGAGAAGTGAATAATGACACATACCTTCCTTGGGAACACAAAACCTTGATTATTTCTTTATTTCTGTTTACTTCTTACCTTAGCCACTTGGCTGCCTTTGATAGCAATAATTCTGCACATGTTTCTGGTGTTCTTGGCCATGTCCTCCATGGAGCCCATCTGGGTGCTCACTGAGTTCCCCTGTGTGCTGGCCTGAGCTTGGCTACAGCCCAGCAAAGTCAGTAGTGGCTACCTTTGGACCAGCAGGTGAAGCTGACCTGGAGCTTGTCATCCTTCTGAACAATGAGCAAGGTAATGGTTAACATGCATTCTCTTTCTGGGTACTGAATCGCCATTATCTGACTTCAGGAGAAACTATGGCATCAACACAGTCAAGGTCAAGGAGGAAAAGACTTCAACCTACCTAGTAACTTTCTATAACTAAAGTGAATTTTCCAGAGATGCCAATGAAGATGTGCCTTCCTTTTCCAGTTAGTTTGTGGCCATTGAATTGTATTTTCCAAAAAAGTAGCCATGGGTAGCACCTGGGGAGTCTCTTCTAGTGACAAATTTTATCCCAAAAGGATGCGTTATTTATAACCTCATTCCTTTCTCCATCCCTCCTACTCTTCACCTTTGTCCCAAGGAAAAGCCTAAAGATGTGTATTTCTTTCTCTGGAGTTTGGAACTATGAGACAATATCTGGCTGTGTGAGTTCCTTCATAGTAGCCTAGAACATCTCCCATGAAGTAGCTATGTGTTCCTCATGTTTTATGTTCCCTGCGTCAGGCCTGGACTGCTACAGAGTTGGTTCTTATTAAAAAGTGATTAGCTGAGCTGGGACTCTACAGCCTCAGTGAGAAAGATGGAGTGATAGAGAAGCAGTGTGTGATATTCAGAGTGCCAAAACATTATCTGGACAGCCTGAGCAGACTAGACTGAAATATGATGAACCCCTCACATTTAGAATGTTTTAAAAATAATTTATCTGGGCTGGAGAGATGGCTTAGTGGTTAATAAGCTTGCCTGCAAAGCCAAAGGACCTACGTTCGATTCCCCAGGACCCATGTAAGCCAGATGCACAAGGTGGCACATCCATCTGGAATTTATTTGCAGTGGTTGGAGGCCCTGGTGCACCCATTCTCTCTCTCTGTCTGTCTCAAATAAATAAAAAAATTAAAAAAAAATTCATCTAGAGAATATTTATTCATTTATCCATGCAATTTTTGTTGCTTTCAAATAATATCTTTATATGCCACAATGGCTTCGTCATATACTTTTATCACAAAACATAGTCCTAAAATAGTTAAAAAAAATTTTTGGTTTATTTTTACTTATTTATTTGAGAGTGACACAGAGAGAAAGAGGCAGATAGAGAGAGAGAGAGAGAGAGAGAGAGAGAGAGAGAGAATGGCTGCACCAGGGCCTCCAGCCACTGCAAACAAACTCCAGATGCATGCGCCCCCTTGTGCATCTGGCTGACTTGGGTCCTGGGGAATTGAGCCTCGAACTGGGGTCCTTAGGCTTCACAGGCAAGCGCTTAACCGCTAAGCCATCTCTCCAGCCCTAAAATAGTTTATATAATGACTTCCCTCATTTTCTTTGCTTTCCCTTGTGGAGTTTAGATTTTGGTTGGTCATTTAAAAAGATTTATCATGCATTTGCTTTTAATGATAAAAAGACATAGTGACCCCTCCATGGTTCTGTGTGATTGAAAATCTAGGTCTGTGATTACTACATTCTATTTAAATTCAGAAGTCTTTATATATCACCTCTGCAGTGCCAAGCAACATGCAGGCCTGCAGCGCCGTCATGGTGGAGAGATTATAACATTCACTTACAGACTGTTGCGATATGTTCTGAGTCTGTAATGCAGAAGTACTAACAGCGAATTCCTGTCCACATTATTTGTCATATATCAGTTCCTGTGAACTTATGTTGTTGCATTCTGAATCCTTTAAACTGCACGCTGTGCCTCACACAGCTTTCTGATGCAACATGGACAGGGATGGGGAGAGGTGGAGCCCTGCTTCCAGGGGCCAAATGGACTTTCACCCATGTCTCTTTTTAGAAACCTGGAGCATTTGGTAACTGAATTTGTGGTTTCCATAACCTAGGAATAAATACATCCAAGTAAATATCACATGGATTTATTTGATGATCATTTTTTTTCCCATGTGAAGGAAGGGCTTGTATCTGCTTTATAGATCTTAGGAAAATCCTAGAGCATTCTCTGGCCTTTGTTGTACAAAAGTAACCTGTCTGTTGCAGTTACGGAAAAACTGTGGACTTGTTTGGGGTTAACTGTGGTAGTGTGTGTGTGATTTACAGCCACGCTCATGGATGGAATGGCTGCAAGGATGTTAGCCAACTGTCTGCATGTCTCCCTGGCTGCTTATGGACACAGCTTAGATACTGTCTAAGAAAATCTAACCTCCCAACCTTTGTTTGCACAAGTGTGTGCCCTCACACAGTCACTCCAGATTTCTGGCTTGTGTTGGCAAAACAAAGTTGGTTCTAGTTTGGTTGGTTCATATTTATCTAACTTTCTGACATTTTTGAGGTCACCATTTCTATTATTTGTATTTTTGGGTTGTAATTCTTCATCTCCCTACTCCAGCAGCCTTTGTGCTGAGGCTGGGGTTCACTCTCAAGTTCAGGGTTAGTTTTTTCTTTTCAAGGTAGGGTCTCATTCTAGCCCAGGCTGACCTAGAATTCAATATGGAGTCTCAGGTGGCCCCAAACTCATGGCAATCCTCCTACCTCTGCCTCCTGAGTGCTGGGATTAAAGGCGTGAGCCACCATGCCCAGCTTTTTAAATTTAAATTTAAATTTATTTAGTTGAGAGAGAGAGAGAGACAGATAGACAGACACATACACACAGAGAGAGAGAGAGGGAGAGAAAGAGAGAGAGAGAAAGAAGAGGGGAAGAATGGGCACATCAGGGCCTCTGGCCACTGCAAATGAACTCCAGATGCGTGTGCCCCTTTGTGCATCTGGCTAATGTGGGTTCTTGTGCTTCTGGCTAGAGTGGGGTCTTTAGGCGCCACAGGCAAGTGCTTAACCACTAAGCCATCTCTCCAGCCCCAGGGTTAGTTTTGATACAGTCACCATCCCGGGTTGACTCCTGACACCAGGACCGGTCTATGCAGAACTGAATATGACTCACAGCATGGCAAGGATGTGGTCCACCCTTCTGAGACTGGGAAGGAGGTGGGGACTGACCTTGCTCAGGGAGAGTTGAGTTCCAGTGCTCGCCTGCCACTGGAGAGGATGACTGGAAATAAGTGAGAGACAATAGGAAACCACCAGGTCCTGTGTTGGGAGCACAGGGCACAGCCACATTCTGGTTAGAGAAACAAGGGACATGAAATTGGGGGCAGAGGTCGAGACTGGTTGAGTGAGCTGCTGATGCCTGTGTGGTCGTGCATTTGCACACGCGCGTGCACGTCTGGATAAACAGGGTATTGGGCTTTGCTTTGGGCAATATCTAGGTCACAGTGAAGACACTGGTGGAGATGGAAGAGGGATTAGAGATCCAGAGTGGTAACTATAAGGCCAGCGTTGACCTTTGTGCTGAGGAAAGGGCAGCAAACACGAGAGGTAAGAACTGGAGAGGCTCCATGTTCCATTCTGTGTGCACGGTGTGGCTGACTTGTATACACTTGCCATTTCTTCATTTGATTTTATTTTTATGTCCGTTTACCTCTTTTGGAGATAGGTTCTCCTATGTAGCCCAGGTTGGCCTTGAACTCACAGTTTTCCCGGCTCAGCCTCAGGCGAGCTGGGTGGTAGGTACGTGTCGTCATGTCAGGACTCTGCATTTCCGTCATTTCCTTGGTGCTGTCTCTACTAGTGAGTTCTGCTCTTGACCTGTTATCAGGGGCTAATAAAGCTAACAGGGCAGTTTGTGTTCCTACCTGTGGGACTGGAACCACAAGAGGCCTTTGCTTCAGGATGTTGGTGGCGAAGGCAGGGCTTCTTTTGCCATGATGCTGGCCTGTCTTACTGTGGAGTACTGAGTTTTCACTGTAGACCAATTGCTATTTATTTTATTTTAAAAATTAACAGCCTGGTGAGATGGTTCAATGGTTAAAGACGCTTGCCTGCAAAGCCTCGTGGCCCTGGCTTGACTCCGTGGTGCGCATGTAAAGTGAGATGCTCACGTTTCTGGGGTCATGTGCAGCAGCAGGAGGTCCTGGTATGCCCACCATCTCTCTGTCCTCTCTCCAATAGTAAACAGTTAAAAACTTTTATCTTTTTCTTTTCTTTTCCTGAGGCAAGGTCTTGCTATATAGCCTGGGATGGCTTTGAATTTGTAGCAATCCTCCTCACTGTGCCTCCCGAGGTCTGGCATTACAAACGCCATACCCGGCCCAATTGCTCCTTAAAAGAGTTGTTTCTATGGCTACTTTATTATTGTGCATCATCCAGTGTGCTGCTAAATATATTACAGGCTGAAGAAGTTAGAAAGAGACCTATCCAGGAACTGTTTGTGAACCTCACATCTATGTGTTGAAGTCCACATCCCCTGCATGGTGACATCTGCAGGGGGCTTCTTTGGAAGGCAATTAAATCACGAGAGTAAAGCCCCATGAGTGAGGTCAGTGCTCTTGTAAGAAGAGACATGAGACATGAGTTTCCCGTCAGCTCTGTGAGGATACAGTGAGAGGACCATCACCTGCATGCTCTACAGAGGGCTGTTACCAGCAACCGGATTGGCCCCTGCCTTGATCTTGATTCCCCAGCCTCCAGCACTGAGAAATCTGTTTGTGGTTTAAGTGCCCAGTCGATAGCATCTGCGAAGATGCTCCCTCCCCTCTGCTGCCCACTGGGCCTTTCTTCCCAGCGTCTTGGGAACTGAGCCCTTGATGCTCACACATTAATCTCCTTCCTTCATTTCTTTTTAAATATTTCTGTTTATTTATTTATTTGAGAGAGGAAGAAAGATGCAGATTTATATATATATATACACACACACACACACATATATGTATATGTGTGTGTGTGTGTGTATATATGTATACACACACACACAAACACACACACACACACACAGAGAGAGAGAGAGAGAGAGAGAGTGAGAGAGAAAGAGAGAAAGAGAAAGAGAATGAATGAATATGTGAATGGGCATTCCAGGGCCTCCAGCCACTGTAAATGAACTCCAGATGCATGTGCTACCTTGTGCATCTGGCTTACGTGGGTCCTGGGGAATCAAATCTGGTTCCTTAAGCTTTACAGGCAAGTGCCTTAATCGCTAAAACCATCTCTCCAACCCATTAATTGCTTTTGTTGATGTGACCTCCCCGCTGAGACCCAGTGTGTCGTGTTGGTGACTGGAAAGTGTGGCGCACTGAGCTTTGAGGGCTCTTCACAAATGTCCTCAACTGATCTTTAGCTGAGAGGCGCAAAAGCAGCACCAGCTGTAGCCTCCTAACTCGGTTTACAGAGCCCTGTAACAGTGCTTCAGAAAGTATGTCGTACACAGCCTGGGGTGACGCTGACCCCCAGCTGTTAGGAAAGGGCGGTCAGGGTGTTGAAGGAGGATGGCCAGTGAGGGGACATTAGGTCCACTGTGGATCTTATAGTCCGTTAGCATTTCCTGATCGAGAGTGTTGGTGCGGTGACAGGTTCACTGACCACAGCTTCAGACTCATTCACATCATCGTGCTTGGGAAGCGGTGGGATTGGGACGGGGGGTGCTGTAAACAGTCTAGACCTCTGTCTTGCCAATGGAGATAAGTGGTCTGGGCTCTGATTGTGCCTAGTCCTGCCTGGCAGCACCTGAGCATGAGAGTGCAGGCACCTCAGCCTCTGTGACCCGGGACCTGGCCCCCGGCCCCGCTGCGAGCTGGCAGGACCCGCAGCTGACCGTGGCGGCTGTATCGGGCGGAAAGGCGTCTGGACTGGAAGCTCTGCTCGTGCTTTTGCCCCAGATGTTAAGTAGTAGACCAACGGTCAGAACCTGCCGCCCGCATTGTCTGATCTCTCACCTTGCCTCAGCGTGCTCCTTGTCTTCTTTCTAGCTCATACAGACGTGGAGAAAATAACCCAGTGATGTGTGACTGTGCATATCATGGTGCCACGGAACTTTGGAAGCCACTGAGTGTGTCTTTCTGCCCTTCTGCTCTGTCTCCCTCACTGGACTGGGTTTACTGAAGCATCGCAGACCGGCTTGCTCCCCCACACCACCGGCCTCCGCTCATGAACTTACTCTGGGTGGCTGTTCTGGGTGCCCGGGGGCTTTGCAGTCTGGTCCTGTCCCAGGTGCACGTGGCCACACTTTGCAAGTCTCTCCTGGTCACAGTAGCCCACGTCTGCACTAGTCAGTGCCCAGCTCTCAACGTCACCACTCTCAGCTCTGTGGATTTGGCGCCTGAGCAGAAGGCAGCGAAGGCTTGCTCACGGGGCCTATGGATCTGCTGCCTTCCCTGGTCCCTAAGGAGGACAGCAGCGTCCTGTGAGCCCTGGGCCAGGCCCTTGCCCATCTAATATGGGAGCGTGTGGGTTTTAGAGTCAGCTCAGTATGAGCTCCCCCTCTCCTTCCATGCCCTTTGTACTATGGTTGGGGGACCGAGTTTCTTTCTTTGGAGGTGGAGATAAAAATGCTACAGAGTTGTGGGTCAATGTAAGGGTCACAAGTGAATCATCCAAAGAGACCCGCAAACAGTGAGTCACAACACACACGTGCCTTTATCACTGTGGATAGACACTGTTCAGAGTGAGGTTTTGCCACCCAGGATGGATTACTATTGCTTATCTGTCTGCTTGGGTTTTAATTTCTTGCTTTGGCAATCATTAGCTTCAGAAAATTAGTGAGTACCAAAGAATGTAGTAAAGATCCCAGGATACATCTTTCTCCTGTCTTTCCTTGCATTCATTCCTCTGCCGTAGCTCTTTAAATTTCCTTTGATTCTTATTGTAAAAAATTGATACATGGCATCACTTCCAAGCCTCCCCCAGCTATAAACATTTTACCAGCAGTGTGTATTTCCTGCTGGTTCATTGCCAGCTCTCAGACATGTCCCTAGCCCATCCTCTGAAGATTGTCAATGTGTTAAACAGTGTGACCTCTGCTGCATCAAGAGGCCAGTATGCGTTGGGTTCCTTCCTTGATGGCCCAGACACCCTGCATGGAATCAAGGGGTTCTTTGTGTCCATTATTTCTAGCTTTCACCTTCAGTCTGACTGGTGCTTCCAGACAAGAGTGGGTGAACGAGCTGGTTATTCCTTCTAGTCCATGCTGAGGAGGCAGCCTGGCATGAGGAGTTTGGATCCATGATTTCCCCTCCCTTGCTGTCAGGTTTTAGCTTCATGAGTTTGTGCCTGTCTGGGACAAAAGAATGGCTTCACTGCATGGTCATGCTACGTGTGTGTTGTCTGCTAGTTCTGTGCCAAGAACCTACCAGTCCATGTGCTTTTCTGTGTTTTCCCGTTGCTTCTCCACTACCAGAAGATGTACATACAACAAAACCCAGTTTTAGATGAGAAAACGAGATGGAGAGTGAACAACTTGAATTACGTTCATTTAATAAGACATGTTTTTTAATTTATAAACTAATTATGTAAATCATCTAACGCTGGAAAAATCAGAACTGGAACGGAAATACCAATTTAAATTTACCCAGACCTTAAACTTTCTTTGTAAAGTGGCCTGATGCTCAGTGCATCTGGATAACAGAAGGGGTGGCAGCCTTCATGACAGATCAGTGCAAATCAATAGTGCAGCGAAGCAGTATTGATTTGGCTGCTAACAAAATGACATTTATACAGCTTTGTGCCTATTGTGTGCTTTCTGCAGGAAAACCACTGTAAACAGCAAAGATTCTGTGAGTGGAGAGAGCTGGGCAGGTCACTTCCGTGTGGTGTCAGGTACTATCAGATGTGTCTGGCCAGAGTCTTCCTCTCACTCATGTGGAGGTCTTCGTGAGCAGGAAGACTACTCTCCTGGGCCTGTCTTCTTTCCAGCTTGGCTTCAGGAAGTACGCTGGGAGGATTGTGAAAGTTCACACAACTGGAGAGTGGACTTAGAGAGACAGAGAGAGAGAGTAATCCTGACTGCGTCTAAGACTGCTCCTGGCAAAGGGCCTTTCCCTCTGATACTGAGCTGGAGAAACAGTTTCCCGTTGTCGCTCGCAGTGGCTTGTGAAGTGGATTCAAGTTGGTTAGAGTTCACAGCAAGTCCCCAAGCTACAGGCAGGAGATGTCAGGACAGGGAGTAGAGCTTTAAGACCCTCATGAGGTTTGGTTTTGGTCCTTAGTTGCTGTGATTATCCAGATAACTGATGTTTCAGTGGAGAAAGTTGCCTCCAAAAGTCTGTGTGTATAACTTCTTAGAGCGTGCTTGTTCTGGTTAACTTTAAGTGCTTATTAGCAGCAATGTGAGAGGTTATTTGATAATGGTTCTAACCCAATCATGATGCTCCTAGCTCACTTCTAGAACTGCATCACTATGTATTTATTGATAAGCTTCTTGAAACTCAAGATTTTTCTCCTCACAGAAAGTGATGTTGGAGGGGTGTTTAGATTCTAGTTCAATTCAAGCCCATACAAATCCATTTTACTCTTAATGAACTCTGGTGGTTTGCTTCAGGTGTCCCCCTGTAAACTCAGGTGTTCTGAATGCTGGGTTCCCAGTTGATGGAGATTGGGAATTAACACCTCCAGGAGGCAGTGTGTGGTTGGGGGTGGTCTTATGGGTGTTATAGCCAGTTTCCCCTTGCCAGTGTTTGGCACACTCTCCTGTTGCTATGGTCCACCTTATATTGGCCAGGGGTTGATATCCACCCTCTGCTCATGCCATTGTTTTCCCCTGCCATCGTGGAGTTTCCTCTCAAGCCTGTAAGCCAACAAAAACCTCTCTTTCCCCAAAGCTGCTCTTGGTTGGGTGATTTCTACCAGCAATGCGAACCGGACTGCAACAAACTCCAAATAATAGTATTTGCAACATTCATACCATGAAGGAGTTCACCGCTTAGTAACTGTGTGACTGACTTGGTTATATTTTTAAGTTGTAGTTTTTTAAATCTATAACTTTGGATTAATAATAGTACTGGCTTTGTGCACTGGTAGTGAGGTTAAAATTATTCATACAAAGCACTGAGTATATTAGCTTTTATTATTATTGCTATCATTGGGCCACGTTGCAGTAAACAGCATTTCATGAGTTGACCTTAGAGCCAAACCAAAAGTTATAATAATTCCTGTAGGAAAAAACAAACAAACAAAAAACAAGCATCTTAAGCTTGACAAGAGGGTATTGTGGTATCACCAAGAACACATTCCTTTCCATTTTCCAGATATAATTGGGGTTTGTCCAGCCAGTCTTAACTTTTACACTTCAACTTTCATGCAAACCATGCGTTGGCTTATAAGAGCCATGAAGCCCTTTCATAGTTTTCTTTTGTACTCTCGTGTGTCGGCTGAGCTGCAGGGGACGTTTGCAGTGGCTTGGAGAGACATCGTGTGAGGGGCGCAGTGGTTTGCTGAGCATTGCTAGGTGCCTCTGTTCCCAAGTGTTGTCTGCTGCATGCACTTGAAGACTGCTGCATCCTCACACGCAGCCGTGTACCAATGAAGGTGGAACAGAAAGGGGGCTCACATTGCTGAGAGACACCAGTCTCTCTGTTTTATTTTGGCTAAGCTGGAAGTCCTTAGTAGTGTCAAAGCCAGTCGGGTATTCATGAGACATGAGGCTGAGTAGAAGGGATGGTAAAAAAGACATTGAGGTGCTTAATACCCATTTAGCTTTGTGATGCCTAAAATTAGAGAAATGGGTATGTCAGTTTTTCATGCTTTGGAAACATTCGTGCTTTGGTCTGTACTTTTTACTGCTGATGTTTATACATATTTCCTGGGATCTATTGGATATAAGAGAAAGGGGAGACATACACGAGAAAGTTTAAAACTTTTCAAAACATGTTTATATTATTTTAGGGTGTATGTTTGTGTGTGTGTGAGTGTGAGCACACGTGTGCCATGCTATGCATGTGGAGGTCAAGGTAAGTTTTCAGGTCTGTCCTTGCCTTTGACCTTGTTTGAGGCCAGGACCTCTCCTTGTTTTTCACTGTACCATGCCAAAGCTTGCAGGAGATTCTCCCGTCTCCGCCTCCTTTTTTGCTGGAAGTAGACTGAGAGTCTAGAAACCTGCCACAGATTTCAGCTTTTACGTGG
The DNA here is from genome assembly GCF_020740685.1 of Jaculus jaculus. Lineage (NCBI taxonomy): Eukaryota > Metazoa > Chordata > Mammalia > Rodentia > Dipodidae > Jaculus > Jaculus jaculus. The sequence continues at coordinate 4,046,083 of NC_059112.1, read as the reverse complement.
GGTCTGGTGATCCACACTCAGGCACTCACACGCTTTATCCACTGAGCCCTCACCCCATCCTCAAAAACATACTCTTGAGCCTGGCGTGGCGGCGCACGCCTTTAATCCCAGCACTCGGGGGGCAGAGGTAGGAGGATCGCCGTGAGTTCGAAGCCACTCTGAGACTACAGAGTGAATTCCAGATCAGCCTGAGCTACAGTGAGACCCTGCCTCAAAAAAACTAAACCAAAACAAACTGAAAACTATACTCTTGGAAAATTCCCACCTGAACAGAAGAGGAGGTTATGGTAAGTGAACCCACATACAACCTGAACAGAAGAGGAGGTTATAGTAAGTGAACCCACATTCTGCTGCCCACCTCCATAAATCACCACTCACTCCCACACTGTCGGCATTGTTTTGGGTTCTCTTTCTTCCCAACCAGACTCTAGCTTATAGCATTTCATTAACACATCCCTTTCTAAGAAGTGCAGACATTTAAAAATCACCAAATTATCAAGTACCCAGTTTGTGTCCAGACTTCCTTGATTATTTCCATTTTTTAAAAAAGTTTAAGAAACTAGGATCTCCATCCACACATCTGTATTTGGTGGCTATTCCTCACTTACTCGAGTTAGGGGAGAGTTTTCTGGTGGGAGCAGCATCTGCTGCCCAGTGGTTCACTCTTCATGTGATCAGCCACGAGAGCCAGGCAAGTCTTTATCCCATTCTTGTGGAGGGGGAGGAGGCTTCCAGGTGGAGGAGGTTTTTAGGTAGAGAAGATCTCCAGGTAGAGGCAATGATTTCCCTGCAGGATGCAGCAGGTGCAACTGCAGAATCTGTGACTTCCAGGCTCCCCTCTGCTTTCCTATAATTGATTCAGAAAACTCTCCATGGGCCCCGGGAGGTGGCTCAGTGTTAAGACCATGTTCCACTTAAGCCTGAGAACCTGGGATGGCACGAGACCTGTTTAATTCTCCAGAACCCACACAAACAGCTGACTGTGCCCATGCATGTCCATAACCCCAGGGGGAGGAGGGTGGAGAAGTGGGAGGCAGAGGTAGGAGAAGATGGAAGCTGCAGGTTGAGGGAGAGGCTTCATCTGTGGGAAGTAGATGGATGAGCCACAGAGAAGGACTCCAGAATTTCTCCTCTGGTCTCCACGCACAAGCTTGCAGTGTGTGCTGTGTGCATGTAGCATATATCACACTATGCCACACATATTCTACACACACACAACATTCCAACTTTACAATATTTCTTATGATTTAAAGTATAGACGTGGATTCCAGAAAGCAAAGTCAATAATGGCAATGGCCTCTTCTGACATTAAGGTCTGACAATTCTAGGACTATTTCAGACAGATGGAGCTTCCAGGAGCAGCTCCCTAATTCATGACGTGCAGGGGCAGCAAGGCAGACCTTTGTAATGTTGATGTTTAATAAAACAGCAGAGCACCCTTTGTCATGAGCACTGGGATAGTGTTCAGCAGTGTCACTAGGCTGAAGTCAAGAAGAAGGCCCTTGAGCTCTGGAGCTCATGCCCTCTAAGGTGTGTGGATCCTCTCTTGGTCGGCCAGTGGAGGCCTGGGCCAGCTTCTGGTATGCTAAAGGGGGCCAAGCAGCACTCCCTGCCTGGAATCTTTGCTGGACTAGCAGAGGGGAGGCCTCTGAAAGGGTGCAGACAGCACCATCTGGGAGTGTTTATACAAACACAACAACATAAGAAGCAAAAGCTGTAAGCTAGAGGAAGTATCAATACAGCTTGGAACCCTCCAGCAATCTTTGGTTCTTTAGAGTCGTGGTCAAAGCCTGACTTCTTTACTGTCCCGGCCTTCTGTCCTCTGTCTTCACCCTGCGCCAGCCACTGACCTGCCCGACAGCCTGGGACTGCGCCAGGCTTCTTCCTGCCTCAGGGCCCTTGACTTTGCTGTCCTCCCACATACCCATGCACCTAGCTTCCTCATGTCCCTCAGCCCTTCCCTTGATGTCACAGAGTGAGGCCTTTCCTAACTATCTACGTAAAGCTGTACATACCCTTCTATAATCCCACAAGCACTCCTTAAATCTTGCTTATCTTTTCCCATACTGTATGATCTATTAACATATCATGCAGTTGGCTTCTGAATGTTTTGTCTTTGTGTATTTTCTACCTTGGACTCATCTTAGTGCTCAGAATAATGCCTAGTCACAGGAGATATACAATGAATTTAATTAAAGGAATGAGTGGACAAACTGCAGAAAATGTGATCGCATGTGCACACTGGAAGATTCCTTGGTTGGGAAGGAAGGATTAGCTTTGAGCAACGTTATGAGAGTGGCATTTCAGTAAGGGATCAGACTGGAGGTGTATCCTCAGTGTTCAGATGCTTGGGACTGTCTTTCCGCTGGTGTAGTACAGCTCATGTGGCGTCGATGACCCTCTGCCTTTGGATGTGGTGAATTCTTGTGATTTCAGCTCCTTGCTGACACTGTGCGATCATTAGTAGTGTGTGCTTCTGCAGAGACACCTGTGGTGAGCGCCTACACTGAAGGTGAGCCTAGGCTGAGCCTGGGGCGTGGGGCTCAGCCTTGCATCTCAGGGTGTCCTGGTATCTTTGTTTTCATGGGAATTTAGAAATTTGTAAAGTTGTATGTAACCACATCTTCCATGAGAACGTATTTTATGTTACAATGATATTTGTGAAATTGGGTATTTGTAAAATAGCCTTGAGGAGGGGATATTTCACGAATGTCAGGGTTCTATGTACATTTTAGGACAACTGATGAGCCTGCTATTTCACCAAAGGTCAGTTTAATATATGTGATCTCAAGTTCCGAAGTAATTTGGGACAGATTGATGAGACCACCTAAAGAGCATCAGTATTGTGTTTAGTGGGTGGCAGGATAGATGTCAGAGCTAGAGCAAAAGCCCTGAGTTTGAATCATGGTCGATAGTTACTTGCTGTGTGGTTTTAAGGGAAATTATTTAATATTTCTGATTCAGAACGTGTTGATATAAACAGTATGTTTCTTGTGGAATTACTGTGAAAATTAAATGAGCAATGTTTATAAAGCCATTCCAACAGTGTAGGAAATGTTAAATAAGAGAAAAGATAGTCATTGTGAGGGACTGACCAGTAGGCACACCCAGGCAGGGAAAGAGGTGATTGTAAGTGATATAGCTCAAATGTACAAGAAGGCAGTTGAGTTCAACACCATGAAATAATACTCTCTGGAGCTGGGTCCTGGTAGGTGTGGATGAACTAACTTTGAAGCAGCATGGTGGAGCATGGAGTGTGGAGGCGTGTGACATTCCGGTGGCTGTGTTAGACGGCTTGTCTGCCATCTCACCACATGTTGGTGATCTTGGGCAAATTATATGACTTCAAGCTCTGAACTCTAAAAAAACATGTGTGATTTCCATAGTGGTGCAGCTAATTTGTATCTCCTCCAATAGCATGTCTCCCAAATCCTTGTCAGCATTTTTTGTTATTTTCTTGATAACCATTCTGAATGGGGTGAGGTGGAATCTTGATGTAGCTTTGATTCAGAGTTCTTTAGTGGATCATAAACATTTTATTCATGTATCTGTTGCTCATTTGTACTTCTTCATATGAGAAGTATTTGCTCGGTTCATTTGCCCTTTTGAGGAGTTTATATGATCTAGATATTCATTCCCTATGAAGGGAACAGTTGGCAAAGACTTTCTCCCATTCTGTAAGCTGCCTCTTCACTGTGATGTTTATTTTTACTATGAAGAGACTTTCTAAGTTCTTAGTTTTCATTTGCTCAAAATAGGGTCTTGGGGCTGGAGAGATGGCTCAGCAGTTAAGGTGTTTGCCTGCAAAGCCAAAGTATCCTGGTTTGATTCCCCAGCACCCATGTAAGCCAGATGCACAAGGGGGCACATGCATCTGGAGTTTGTTTGCAGTGGTTGGAGGCCCTGGTATGCCCACTCTCTCCCTCTCTGTCTCTTTTTCTTTCTCTCAAATAAATAAATAAATAAAATATTAAAAAACAAACCAAAAAGACTCTTGCTATGTAACCTAGGCTGGCCTTGAACTTGAGATCCTTCTGGTGGTTGGAATGAATTGTCCCCTGTAGGCTCATGTGTTTTTAATATTTGGTCCCCAGCTGGTGGCATTTTGGGAAAGTTGTGGGGCCTTTGAGAGGTGGAGCCTTGCTGGAGGAGGTGTGTTGCTGGCGTGGGCTTTGGAGTAATACGGCCCAGCTCTAAGTCTAGTACTGCTACTTCCTGTCATGATGAGACATCACCTTTGTGATAGCTTGAATGTGTGCACCCAGTAGACTTGGGTGTTTAATTAAAACTTGAATTCCCACCTTCCTGGCTGCAAGTGGTGTGTCTGGGGACAGATCTGATTTCTAGCCACTAGGTGGGCAGAGCAGTCTGAGTTCTGGCTGGGCCCTGCTACTTGCTAAGGGTCCCTGCTGTTTTGCTGTGTGTCTGTGCTTGCTTGTGGAGCTGTCTGTTTCGCCAGCTTCTCCTGCCATTCTGGAGACCTTTTGGATCTGTAAGCTTCAAATAAATCCCTTCCTCCCATAAACTGTGTCTAGTTTGGAAGTTCATCCCAGCAACGTGGAGTTGACTGTGACACTCTTGAAACTGTAAGCTGAAACAGTATCTTTCCCCCTACAAGTTACTTCTGTTTGGGTGTTTTGTCCCCGAAATGAGAAGGTAACTGTTAAAATCCTTTTGCCTCAGCCATTCAAATGTGTGCTGGGTTGAGTGCCACCATACATAAGGCAGAAATTTTTGAACTTGACACAATCCTATTTATCAGTGTCTGAGCCAGACTCTATGGAAGAAGTCAGTATGGAGGTTCCTTAAAAACCTCAAACAGGAACTATCAGATTATATGACTATATCACTTATCACATGCCCAGAGAATCAAAGGTTACAGAAGAGATACTTGAGTACCCATATCTATCACTGTACTATATAATAGCCAAGTCACAGAATAAGCCTGGGTACCTGCTAACATATGAATGGATAAAGAAAGCACAATACACACGTGTATGTGTGTATATATGTATATTTATATATATTCATATACTTATCTATGTATATTGGAGTTTTATTCAGCCATCAAGAATAACAAAATTATATAGTTTGCAGGAAGATGTTCATGTTAAATGAAACAGGCCAGTCTTACAAAGACAAATGTCACATATTCCTTTGCATATATAGAATTAAGAGGAAAAGGGGCAAGAAAGGCAATAGGAAGGGTGAATATGATCAAAATACATTATAGGCATGAACAGAATTGTTAAATGAATCCCATTACTTTGTATAATTAATATACTAAAAGTGCAAAAGAATAAAATGGGTATGTGACAGATAAAATGGATTGCCATAAAGATTGATCTAGATAATCATTATAAAATACTTGGCATAGGACTTGGCATGTATTAAATGTTTAAAATGTGGCTTAAAAATTCATAGATAATGAGACAGTCTCTAATGTAAAATCCTATATTGTTATTGGGATTAAAATAATTTAGCTAAAACCTTTGGCCCAGTGCAGTTAATAAACTATAGAGACAAACTATGTCAGTGGCCAGATGAAATAATGCTGAATATTGCTTAGCACACGCACTGGCCCATACTGAAGCCCTAATCACATGCCAGGCGCTCCACCACAGCCAGCTGGGTGGTAGTCTGGCATGGAGGATGTGGCGGGTATGGCTGCCGTTCTGTGTACACAGTGCTGTGTTGGAGGTGGGCAGGGTGGAGGCTGCACCAGATCAGGTGCTGTGTGAGACTAACTCCCAGCCGGGTGTCCCAGAGCACATGCCTGCTCTTGAGTCCCTATCCATATTCGCTTGCATGTCACCTGAGGTTGCTGTAAACCCACAGTAAACGTCTAAAAATTCCCAGACTCACGAGAATATGGATATGAATTTCCTGAAGGTTTTGGAGAGTAACTACCTTACTGATCAAGCTGATGTTTCTAGGGTTTGACATTGCAAACTCCCATTTCCTTTCCCAGGGGCTCTTGTCTAGCTTTTTTGTAGGCAGGCACGTGCATTATTGAGGTTGTATCTGTTCTCTTGCAGGCCAGAGGGGAGGGCTTGAGCCTTCTGTAATGACTTTCGCTGCTTCTGGGCTGGGCACAGAGGAATCAGCGCATGCTCAAAGCCCTGGGGTGGCTCTGGGATGGCGCTCTGGAAGGGCACAGAGTCTTCTGATTCACCTCTACTTCCTCTTTGAAGAGTTCGGGCTTCATCTGTGTGATGAGGAGCCACCAAGCCGAGTCTAAGAGGAGATGCTATTAATTAGAAGGGAGGGAGCACAGACCCCCTTGAAGTGAGAACAGTGGAAGTGTAGACAGGACCCTCCGAAACTGTAAAGGGCACAGGACTTGATGGCCCACGTAGGCACTAGTCTGCTTTCATTTGTACAGGGCTCAGAGGCAGTGTGGGGTCATTGTGTCAGCACAGGAAACCTCTTACAAAGTGTAATGGTATGCACACGTGAGTGTGGGCTGAACCAGGGGTGTGCCCGAGTGTTCACAGACGAGCTCAGGGCATCACCTCCTACACGGCTCAGAGACGAGCTCAGGGCATCACCGCTCACGCAGCTCAGAGACGAGCTCAGGGCATCACCGCTCACGCAGCTCACAGATGAGCTCAGGGCATTAGCACTTGTGTTTTCTAGTTCCACTTGTGCCTCTGCCTTTCTGATTATGCTGTGCTTAGTCTCACCACCTGTACAGAGCCCTGTATCTACCAGCATCAGTGATAAAATGCTGAAGAACGCCACCCCCCAAATCATCCCTTGTAGTGTGTTGCTGTAGCTTCAAACATCACCATCCCTAGCCCCTGGCAACCACTAATCTAGCCTTCATTTCTAAAATTGTTCATTTCAAAAAAAAAGTTACCTAAATGAAATCACAGACCTGTAGGAACCTCCAGGCTGACTCTCAGCACAGTCCTCTGGAGAAGCATTGTGTAGTCACGCGCGTCAGTAGCTCACTCTTTCATGTGTGCCCATGAGCACTATTCCAGTGTACGGCTGGGCAGCGGTCACTTTCTCATTCACCTGGACCCCTTCTCATCTTTGGCTCTGATAGAGAGAGTTCCCCCACAAACTTTTACGGTCTGGTTATTGTGTGAACATAAGTTTTTATGTCTCTGGGATAAATGCCCAAGAATGCAGAGCTTTCGAAGCACTTCATAAACTTAGAATTCTGTGCTGTGTGATCTAGGGTCCATATTTACCTTTCATCTCGCCGACAGTCTGATTTCACATGGGGCCACTTTCTCCTGACCCTGGGCCTGTGTCAGTATCCAGTGATCAGGGAGCTTTTGAGATCTAGTTTATGGATGGCTGATGGCTGCCACAGTCAGTTTGGCTGCACAGATGTCTCTTCCTAGCAAGTATGTCTGTGGCGCAAGCTATGTGCACAGGTAGCCAGCCCTATAACTCCTCGGCTTCCCTCCTTCCCTGTGGGATAAAGGCCCTCTAGAGGCTACTGTGAACTTAAAAAAAATATTTGAGAGAGCGAAAGAGGTGGAGAGAGAGAGAATGGGTGCACCAGGGCTTCCACCCACCGCAAACTAACTCCACATGTGTGCACCCCCTTGTGCCTCTGGCTTGCGGGTCCTGGGGAATGCAGCTGAGGTCCTTCGATTTTGCAGGCAAGCGCCTTAAGCACTAAGCTATCTCTCCGGCCCCTCCTGTGAGCTGTTGAAGGGAATAGCCACTTCTCATCTTCACTTGACAGCTCCCTGCAGTGAACACATGTTGCCAAAAGGTGGCAGTGCACTTTGCAGCCGCAGGGGATGGCCTTCTGCTGCCTGGGCGCCGACTGTTATGTGTGCTTTGTGGGCATGTTGCCAGTGTGGACAACAGATTTTGCAAAGCAACAGAAGCACTGAGAAAATGCTGCGGGGTTAAGAACACTGAATAGGAAAGTTCATGTTAGCAAAGGGTTTATAATGAGGGCGATTCTCTGTCCCTTGGAAGGACACAGCTCAGAGATATGTGGTTCTAGATGTGAGAAAGGAGCCTGGGAGATGTTGCTTTTTGCTACTCATCTGATCAAAGCCAACCTAAAGTACAGGCATAGTCTAATTTTGAGCTCTGCCACTTGAGATTAACAGTCATTTCATTCTTTAGTAATGGCCCCTCCCAAACACACTGTGTGCATAGCTTTCACAGCAGCAATGGCTAATACTATACAAATCTTCACTTCCTCAGTATTTCTCCACTGCCTGCGTGTGTTGATGTATGAGGACGCACGTGCAAAGAACTGTGTAACATTCACTCTAAACAGGAAAGATTTTTTTTTATTTTTTCAAGGTAGGGTCTCACTCTAGCTCAGGCTGATCTGGAATTCACTATGGAGTCTCAGGGTGGCATCGAACTCATGGCGATCCTCCTACCTCTGCCTTCCCAGTGCTGGGATTAAAGGTGTGCGCCACCACGCACAGTTGAACAGGAAAGCTTTTGTAAATGAGAAGTTGTGGGGCTCACTGGATGTCGTAAACAGATCAAGCTAGCGAGGAGAATTGGAAGGGTTAGAATACAAGGTTAACTTGCAGACTTGAAGCTGTACACATGAGCCAGTGACGTCAGTCTGCTGCGGACACACTGACAATTGGAGTAATTCTTCACCCTAGTGCTGCCCCAGGTGCCTTTCCAGAAGCAGCAGGAAAGCCCCTGGCAATCTGATCTGTGTGTAGACTGGCTCGAGCTGTGAGGGAGATGGTCTGGCCCTGGACAGAGACCACAGGCCCCAGAGTGGCCCCCTCTGTGCACTGGCTGACATGTCAAGGTTGAAGGCTCTGCTGTGCTTCCCCTGAGGCTCAGTGCCAGAGCTGCTGGGACCCTACAACCCCAGCCCAGCCCCTGCTGCGCCGCCCTCCTCGGGCAGCCGGCTTCTGCTTGCGCATCCGTTGGCTAGGAGAGAACTGTGCTGCATGAAGTTCTAACCCTGAAACCAGATGCTGTTACCATAGAGACAAGTTCTGCTTCCGTGGGAGACACAACAGGGAGGGGTGTTAGCGGGAGGCCAGAGGGCAAGTGAGGCAAACCCAAAGGCTCGCACACCCAAGGACCTTCAACCTTTAGCAGCACCGTGGCCCACAGGCTGTGCTCTTGAAACCTGTGCGCTGGCCGCCGGCCACTGGCTGACCGGCTGAGTGGCAGCTGCGGGTGCTGTGAGGACTGGCCGGCGAGCACGTTGGCAGCTGGCGGGGGCTCCCAGGCTGGGGACTCGGAGGGCTGGAATGTGGGTTGGTGCTCCAGGCTCAGTGGCTGATGGTTTTGCACAAATGTTTCTCGTGCCGGGCTTAAGTCACCCTTACAAGCCTGCTTGGTGATTAGAACCGGCTGGCGCGAGCTGATCTGCTTGGCAGCCCCTTTGACATGTGTTATCGTTAAATCATTATGCTGTCCCAGAACCCTGAAGAATAAGAGAAGCCCCACCGTGGGTGCGGACTTGTAGAATGGTGTAACGTCTGTCATCAGAAGCCTGGGTGGAGGAAGGCAGTACTGGTCCCAAGCGGATTTCACACTGGCTGGTGTGGTCCTTCTCTCCACGATGCTGGTGAGCCGCTTCTACATTCTGAACTTTGCCAAGGCTAGAGCATTTTGGAAGCACGCTTCTTCCCTTCCCTGTTTGCTCCGATGCACAGCACATTGGAAGGATGGGCAAGGGAGCCCGCTGAGGAGCTGGATGAGTTAATTTCTTCTTCCTGATGCACAGAGGGGAAAGTGGTTGGGTCAAAGTCACTCTACATATCTCCGTCTTACTAATAATAGCAAGCAACTGCTGAAAGGATTTGGAGCAAAGGGCCACATATCTAAAAGGCTGGTGCTTGTCATACAGAGATGGAAAAGAGAGGTGGGACACTGCCATGGTTTGTGCTTCAGAGGGGACCTGCTTTTCAGGAGGAGTAAGGGCTGCTGTGGGGAGAGGCTGTCCCGGCGGGCATCTTCATTTTGCCTCACTGGCCTCTTTTATGGAGAGAAAAGGCCATTTCTAGATGCTTTGCATGGTTCATCAGGAAGAACTAAGTTTCTGGTGACTTGCTGTGCACAGTCTTGAAGGGAATGTCGGACCTGTGTCAGAGGGCCAAGGAAAGACCAGGCACTCCCACTGCCCTCAGTTACATGGAAGGTTTACTTAGGCTCTCCTACATTCTCCAGTTGTCTCTGGGTTTCTTTCTTGTGCTGGATGCATTCAGTTTTGTTTTGGAAAGGCTTAGACTTCGAGGCGAGATATTTTCTTTAGGAGATATTTCAAGGAACGACACAAGACTTTAGGGTCAGCCTGATGGATGATCAGGTACAAAAATGATGTTTTCTGTGCAGTTGTGTTGGAGGGCGGTGTGCTGGTTGAGGTGGATAGGGTTAGTCCTGAGAAGAAACGTGAGTGACACCAGCCTGTTTTCCAAAGGGGGCGAGCACCATCCACGTGCGTGCGGCAGGACGCCGCTCCTGGATTTCGTTGAGCTTCTTAGCTTTGTAAGACCCCTCAAGCCGTCACGCTTAGCTGCTGTCCACAAAGGCGGCATGGCGGATGCGTTCCTGCCCTTTGGACCACCTGCCCTCCACTTCTCGCGGAAGTCTTCGATGGTGCTTCAGTCCTTCTCTGTCTTGTTACCATATGCCTGGTACCTTACAGTTGTGCCTGGTACCTAGTAGATGCTCAGTAAATATTTACTCTCCTCTTCACTGGAGGAAGGCGGGAAAGAGGGAAGGGAACTGGTGAACACCTTCTGTTTCTTCCCTCAACACTCAGTGTGACGTGTTTTGAGAACTTCAGCCACTGGCCACTGTGTCCTTCATATCACCAAAAGCAGCTTTTCCTTCTGCCTCCATCTTCCTCAGCACTCCGGGACGGGTGCTGCTCCTTCCGTGACTGTCTCACCTCCCTCTTACCCGGTCTCCCTCTCGCCTAACCGGCTCACTGTTCGTCTCTTCTACTTGGGAAGGCTGGTGAGTATTAGCAGTTGGTCTTGGGTCTGCTTGTCCTTCCTGGACGATCCCATGTAGTCATAGCCTCAGCACCAGCCTGACACATCAGTTCCCCACGTCTTATCTGCAGCCCTGAGCCCAAAGCTCCTTACGCAGGCAGATCACTGTCCATGTGACAGCAAGTTTCTCCAGAGAACGCGCAGCTCAACCCTGAAGTACCAGAATCGAACTTGTGACCCTGTTCCAACAATGCCTCTTGCATGGCCTCCCTTTGTGTCCTGTGGTAGGTTACTATGTTGCCTTGTCCTCTATCCGTTTTTCATGTTGTTGCTAGAGGGATCACTTAGAAAGGTACAACAGGGCTGGGGAGATGGTATAGCCATTTAAGGCACGTGCTTGCAAAGCCCAGTGGCCTCGGTTTGATTCTCTAGTGCCCAAGTAAGGTCCTGGTGCATGAGGGTATTTTCTCTTGCTCACTCTCCCTCACAAGTGAATTAAAATATATATATATATATATATTTTGGTTTTTCGAGGTAGGGACTCACCGTAGCTCAGGCTGACCTGGAATTCACTGTGTAGTCTCAGGGTGGCCTCGAACTCACGGCAATCCTCCTACCTCTGCCTCCCAAGTGCTGGGATTAAAGGCGTGCACCACCATACCCGGCTCAAAAATATTTTTAAAAATATGAAACCGCTAGCATCATTCTCCATCTTAAATTTCTTCAGCTGCTCTCATACACCTGACACCCTGACTCCTTATCCTGGGCCTCATGACTCCATGTCCGCTTGCTGTCGTCCTTCGTAGTTGAGCCTGCTTCTTTTCTAGCCACAGTGGTCCCATTTCTGCTCCTGGAACACGCCAAACTGGGTCTTACCCCAGGACCTTAGTACCTTTCTCCCTCTGCTGAGAATGCTTTTGTTCTTCCTTTTCACGTGGCAAGTGCCCTCCCGACATTCTTGTCTCCAATCACCGTCACCTTCTTCTCGAAAGCCACATCAGAAGCACCTGTGTCAGGTAGCCCAGCCCTGCCTCGCGTCATGTTCAGCAAAGCCCTTAGTGTTCTCTGAGGTCTATTGACTCGTTATTTTCTTTAGGAACTTTTTTTTGGCCTTATTAACAGATCTATTCCCCTCCCTCAAAAGTGTTCCAGATCATATCAAGCAGTGAATCTATGAATATGTGGGGCCATATAGTCTTCTTAGGAACCAAGGCTCAGAGAGATTGGTAAATGACTTGACTTCATAAGCCGTAAGGCATTTTTGTTCTCACCATAATCCTGGTGGCTGACCCATATCTTGTTTTATGGACTTAGTCTGAGTGCAGAGAAGAAAAAAATTCCTGATGTATGTCAGGATGAGCGATCACCCTACACAATCCACATCCCTGAGTGAAGAAGTCCTGCAAGTGGCCAGAGGTGAAGAGCACCTCAAAGACATGGTCTGCCAGTGGCTGGGGAGGGGCAGAAAAGAGAGAAGAAAGGAAACATTTTAAGCTTGGCCATGTGTGCTGTGATCTGTGTACTGTGCTTTTAGGTATATTACCCAATTTGAGTCTTAAAACAATCAGTGAAAAGCTGATAGTGTGTTAAATCGTTGCATGGCTGATATTGTCATCTTGGTTTTAAAAAAATATTTTTATTTATTTATTTATTTGACAGAGAAAGAGGGAGGGAGGGAGGGGGAGAGAGAGAGAGAGAGAGAGAGAGAGAGAGAGAGAGAGAGAGAAAGAGAGAAAGAGAGAGTGAGTTTGGGAGGGAGGGAGAGAATGAACGTGACAGGGCCTCCAGCCACTGCAAACAAACTCCAGACACATGCGCCCCCTTGTGCATCTGGTTTATGTGGTCCTGGGGAATGGAACCCGGGTCTTTGGCTTTGCAGGCAAGGGCCTTAACCACTTTGCCACCTCTGTAGCTCCATGAGTAGGGTTTTGACAAGTCGGGGCTTCAGACTGCTGATCTTTTGTGATGGGTGCTTTGTGAGGTAGACATGTTCCTAAAATAGAAGGAAACTGTGAGCTCAGTGTACTTCCACGTAGATGATAACATGCACATGAACATAAGAATAAGTCATACAGACAGTATGAAGAGCAGCTTTAGCAGACTCAGTGCTTGAGCACACAACCAGATGAACAGCATGCAGAGTGAACATTTGGTTCCCTGGCAAGCCTCGTATACGGTGCGCCATCGAGCAGCTGTCTCCAGAGCAAGCTCTTTGTTTCTAGACCAGTACTACACGAGCAGCATTTGAGCAATTCAGGACCTCTCTTTGCTTTCACTATAAATAGTGCTCACGGAGTTCTGTATATCAAAGTTAATGCAATGAAAAAGAGCCACAGAGTATGGAAATAAACCCTTACTCCTTGTACAAACTAGAAACATGTTTGGCACTGGGAGGCTGCTGCAAAAAACGCTGTCGTTCCTTGGATAGATTCTGAGGTCTTATTTAGCATATGAAATTGCAGAGTAGATCTTATTATGTAAGGAGACGTGGGGGACAGCAGAACATGGTTACAAAATGAAGAACTTTGTGCCCTTCAGGGAAGAGTTAACAGAACAGACAGCACACAGGAGACGTGTGACGAGATCTGGATATGAATGGATGGGTAGCATGTATATGTATTGCTGAAGCCGGGTGTTGGATGATCCTCAGATGTCAGATTTCCGTAAGGCCAACATGTGACTCAACACTTGCCACTCAACAGAGGATACTGGGCTGTGCTGGTATTAAGAGGCTGGTTGGAAGCTAGGCTCCCACTGTGCATTAGCCTAACTCCCTGTCGCTCTCTGTGTGGGTGGGTGTGCATGTGCGCCTGCCAGGGTATACATTTTGTGCAGTGGGTGTTTAAAGAGCTAAGCACCGAAACTGGATTTCCACCAACGATCATCAGGAGCACTCCAGACACATCAAACTTCCTCTCTTGGTATTTTTTGTTGTTGTTGCTTTGTTTTTATACTTTTTTTAACCCCTGCAGCCCCAAGGGGGAGAGCACCTCGAACAGCCACCTACAGGAGTGGGGTTCTCTGTTACCCATCCATGTGGGTGCCCTCTCAAGGTTAGAACTGAGGCGATGTGGGGCCGGTGCATTCTCAAGTGCCAGATGAGAAGAGGTGCATGAAGAGGTGGCGGCCACCAGAAGAAGAGGGGCTCTGCCCGGCCAACATGGGCAGCAGCTTGCAGGTCAACTTCCCGAGAAGCTGGGCTGCTGCGAGTGGCTCCCTCCAGGAGAAGTCTGAGCACTCTTTTTTTCTTTTTTATTACTATAGGATGGAGGATGAAGCTGTCCTGGACAGAGGGGCTTCCTTCCTCAAGCACGTATGTGATGAGGAAGAAGTGGAAGGTAAGCCTTTGGAGTCTGGGAAAAAGCATCTCTTCATGTCCGTGTGTCTCTGTCACTATGGCACCCATACACTGCATAGAGCTTTCTCATGTTCATGTTAAAAATTAGACCTTGCCTGTGGACTTTAAAAATATCTCTGTTTTGCTTTAACACAGAAAGTGATTTTAAGAACTTCATTGGACCCTCAGAATCTAAACTAACATGGTCTTACCTGTTTTTTTTAAAGTGCTATTTTAAATTAGATACTTTTGTCAGCCTGTTTACCAGAAATGCATGTTTTACTCAATCATTTCAGGAAGCTGCTGGGTTTATATAAATGCAGTTGTTAGCACCTTCTAATAGTCTTTTTTGCAGCCTGTAGGGGAGAGAACATGTTGCAGAAGGAGAATGGAAACCATTGTTCCAGGAAGGCCAGGTCTAAGCTGAGGATATTAAAAGTGGTGTCATAGAGGAATCTTACTTAAGAAAAGATGCACAAGTATTTTCACTTACAAACCCCGAGGAATCTTTCACTACCATCCCCTTGTGCCTGTAAAAACTGAAGAAGAGTTATATTTTATCTCATGCTGGCTTGCTAGCTTTTAGCATGCATTTCCTTCTCTTGTCTCTTGACTTAACAGTGGCGTGTGCAGAGTCCTTTGCTTGGCAGCGAGGTGAGCGAGCAAGGCATCATTAATATTTAATTAATCATGTGAAGACATTATGGATATGCAATCTTTTATTGACACTTAGAATGAGATCTTATAAAGCTGAATTATAGGTGATACTAACAGTTAAGTGAAACTTGTAGATAAACTCTGTGGTCAGTTCAACCCATTAATGCCACCTGAGAGACAGTTCTTACATGCTTTGGAGGCCGACGGATGCCTTTTTGGTAAGCATTTAGTGCCTTCCTAAACCTTGGAGCAGAGGGTGTGGTTGGGAGGAAGAAGGTGAGTGCTGCGGGCTCTGGGGTGATTCTTCAAGCAGGCTGACACCAGGTCGGGGTGCTGGTATTCCAGCGAGTCCAGCCCAGCCCAGGGCTGCAGAGGCCATGTTTCTCCAGTGAGGTCTTCCTGCCCGTGCAGTGAAGGGCCAGCCCACCCCAACCTCCCACATTTACGCTTTTGAGACTGACAAGAACTTAAGTTTCTTAGGAAAACAGAAATGACAGTATTTTATTTTATATTGTTTTATGGGCTCCTTACGTTTTTACAACATGATTGTGGGGAAACATCAAGTTGGGAATTGTCAAGTAGGCAAAATAGTAAAACTGTTTTTTTTTTTTTTTTTTTCCTTAACAGTCTTCAATCTATGCTGCCAGAGTGGCATTGTGATTCTGTCTCTTCCCCACTGTCACACGGAGTCAAAATCACTCAAGTTAGAGCATAAGAAATAATCTAAGGTTGAGTGCAAATTTGATGATTTTATGACAATGAAAGTGAAGATATTTTGGGAATGAACTACACTGTGTGGATGTTTTCCTTTGAGAACAAGGTCCTGGCTAAGCTCACAGGAGATGCTATTCTTGAGTCCAGAAGGATGAACAGACAGCAATGGGATATTGCATACAGTTGCTTAAAGCTTTGGCTAAGAAGTAGATTTCTTGAATTTTTTCCCTTGATCTTCAAGCAGAAAATTAGTTTCCCAGTCATGATATAATCATGCTATGGCATATAGCACACAAAGCTGAGTCGTATTTCCTTGGACAGAAGCAAAACATCAACCAAAGGTGATAGAAATACCAATACAAATCAAGTCATATGCTGACTCTGGTGAAGAAAGTTGTACATTGATTGTGTGAGTTTTCCTTTTTTTTTGCTGGGAATTGAACTCAGGACCTTGTGCCTACTAGGCAAGCTCCCAACTACTGAGCTATATCTCAAGCCCCTGTGTTTTCCTATCCTTCTAAAATGTCCACATTGGAGTCACTATCTCTCATGATGATTGGTGTCTGGCCCGATCCCGCGTCTCTCAGGTTCATTGACTGGTGCCCGAGCTGATTCCAGGGCTCCATGGTTGTCTGCTGTGGAACTCTAAGGCCTTTTAGGGTGATGGTTGCTCCTGGTGTGTTATTGGGTGCATCACTTCCAGCAGCGCAGTCCCTCCCAGCACAGAGGTGTTGAGAACTGCACTTAGGGACTGCCACTTTCTGCTGCAGTGTCCTTCCTCCTGACCCTGTCCCATCTGGTTTCATCTGATGGGGTGACTTGAATTTCATGGTAGCTCATGGTAGTCATAGTGCAAAGAAATGGAAATGAACAAAGGGTTGATGGCATACCCATTGTTCTGGTAATTGAAGGAGGAAGCAAGTAGTACACTTGCCAAATCTCCCAATGAAGCCTCATTTCTTTCTTTCTTTTTGAGGTAGGGTCTTATTCTACTCTAGGCTGACCTGGGATTCACTATGAAGTCTCAGGGTGACCTTGAACTCAAGGTGATTCTCCTACCTCTGCCTCCCAAGTGCTGGGGTTACAGTCGTGCACCACCATGCCCAGCTCTCATCTCTTTTATTTTTGAGAGAGAGAGAGAAGGTGAGAGAGAGATAGAGGCAGAGAGAGAGAGAGAGAGAGAGAGAGAGAGAGAGAGAGAGGGAGAGAAAGAGAGAGACAAAGAGGGAGGGAGAGAGGGAGAGAGAGAGAAAGAGAGGAGAACGGGCATGCCAGGACCTTTTGCCTGCTGTGAGGGAACTCTGGACGTGTGCACCCCCTTGTGGCGCAGTGCAACATTGTGCACTTACATCATTGTGCATCTGGCCATGTCGGACTTGAAGATTTGAACATGAGTTCTTAGGCTTCACAGGCAGGTGCCTTAAATGCTAAGCCATCTCTCCAGCCCTACAGCATCATTTTTAAGTGGGAATATTTTTTCTTAGGGACACAAGCCCTCATTATGTTTTAAATTACCCAGAGAAAGGCATACATAAAAGAAAGCAAAATGTTAGCTCCATTCTGAAGAGCTGAGTTGCTGGCCCATTTATGACAGAAGTAAAGGTTTCAGTTTAAGGGTTGTGAATTGAGAGGACAATCAGCTAGAATGTCATCCACGTAAATTGTCAGTTCTCCCCCTTCCTACTTTTTTTTTTTAACAGTACTACGGGTTGAACGTACTAGGCAAGCATTCTAACACTGAGCTATAGCCCCAGACCTGATTATGTTCCCCTTTTCTTGAGAAGTGGTTGCCTTTGCCTCTAGGATGAACATGAGTAAGGTATATTGAAGCATACTGGGCAAATTCAACATAAAGCTTTGCCTTTTAGTGCTTTCCACAAGGAGTATGTGTTCCCAGCATGCGACAGAAAGGACGGCTAGGGCTCAGCAGCTGTAGCTCCTTGGAAATGTTCATGCATTGGAAATGGCCCTTGGAGTCCCCTGAGCTGGGGTGCTTGGACTCGGCTCACACAGGGAGAGTCAGACGCGCTCTGCTGGGATGCTGGGCGCTCCTCAAGCGGGGAGAGCCTGACACCTCAGAGCGCGCCCTGAGCTCACTGTGCTCCACGTTTCCACTCAGTGGGTGGCACGATAATCCACCTTCTGAAACTCCACAGAGAACCCTCAGCTGCAGAGCTCACGAAGAACAGAGCGACTCACAAGAGGAATCATCTTTTGTTTCAATAATGAGCTTCTCTGTGCGGCACAGATTTCACGACCTGAACTTTATTTTCCTGTGATCGCCTGTATGTGTTATGGGCTCACTGATACACTCTCTGAAAAGAAAACCAGGGGCAGTTTTAATTTTAATTACTTTATTTTCAAAATTTTGAGGGGGGGGATTGCTGCTCTAAACAAATTCCAGATGCACGTAGCACTTGGTGCATCTGGCTTTATGTGGGTATCGGGGAATTGAACTTGGCCTGGGCAGGCTGGCTTTGGAAGCAAACAACTTTAACTGCTGAGCCATCCCCCCAGCTCCAGTTTTAATTTTTAAAGTAAATTGAGGCTTTTATATCTGTCCAAGTGGTCCCTGTGTATCAGTGTATAGAAACAGCTCAGCATTTCTTGTGTTAATATCTGTTCTGTACCAGAAAGCCTCCCACCGGGCACTGCTGCAGAGCAGGCCTGCAGAGGACAGGGTGCTATCGGAACAACCCAGAGACAGTGACGGTGAGGAGCAGCCCCTTGGGTTTCATTTCAGACACACACAGGGGAAACTGCCAGCTTTAGCTGGATGAGCCAAGCTTGAGATAGGATGCAAGATTCCCAGATAGCTTTTTCCAAACTAGAGGAAATCCTATAGACATTTCATTCTTTAAAATGCCAGCCCAGCACTTGGAGGTAGAGGCAGCCTGAAGACCCTGTCTCAAAAAAAAAAAAAAAAAAATCAACTTGGATTGTGGATCTGTGTGATATAAACAGATGACTTAATATTCTCATATTTCACAACAGGGGAAAGAGCAAACCCCACCTTATCCTTTGAGATAAGGCCTTGGCTGTGCAGGGGTAGGAACTCCCCAGTGGACTTGGCAACTGTGACTTCACGAGGAGGGCCTCCTCTCAACTCTGAGTCCAGCCAGCAAGCCAGGAAGCATAAAGGGGAGCACGAGAGCATGGGCTGATATGCCTCTGAGGCTTGCTTGGTGCTTTCTGAAAGCTTTTACATATTGTGCTGTGTTCTCTCTTGACTCTAAACTGAGGGTCACAGGAATATGCTCCTGCCTGTGAAATGCAAGAATAGTTCTACAAAATTCTATGGATGGTCAGTAAGAGGCAGAGTCTTTTTGCAGTTGTCTGAGAACTTTTTATGGATTAAAAAAAAAAAAAACAACAGTGCAGGGGTTAGAGAGATGGCTTAGTGGTTAAACGCTTGCCAGTGAAGCCTAAGGACCCTGGTTCGAGGCTTAATTCCCCATGTTAGTCAGATGCATGGGGGCACACGCGTCTGGAGAGTCTGTCTGTAGTGGCTGGAGGCCCTGGCGTGCCCATTCTCTCTCTATGTATCTGCCTCTTTCTCTCTGTCCCTCTCAAATAAATAAATAAACAACAACAAAAAATTTAAAAAATAAATAGTGCAAAGTTTGGCACTGAGTAGATAATCAGTGACTATTTGTTAAAAGAAAGAATTCATGAATATATAATATAAACTAAATAAAACACGTGTAGAATTACTTAATATAATTATCTTACATCTTAACTTAAATTTTTAATTAGCTATTTGTTTCTCTTAGTACTCAAAGTCTAATGAAATGGTAAGGCCTCTGTCTTATCCTTTGGTGTTCTGTTTGATTTTACAAAGATCATTGTAATTTTTATACTTGTTGTATGTTTGTGTTGATAAAAAGGAAGCTCCTAAAACACTTCTTCCGAATCCTCTCTTGCTGTCCAGTTCTGTCTTTTGAAGAAAGAAAGTAAAATGATGAAATGGCTTTTGTCTTTCCGGAGGTCAGGACCTCAACATTTCACAGACATGAAGTCATAACAACTACAGTCCATTTTCCATGACAGGATAGATGCTACGATGAGATATTCATGTACACTGGAGAGGTGGTATCCTAAAGAGAAAGGGCGATACGGTAGACATTTGTTCATAGTTACAGGGGTCAGAGCCATGATGGCTGGGGACTGAATGAAAACCTATCGGATGAGAAGGGAGGAGCCAGGCCAGGCCTATTCTGAGCATTGGATTTAAGTGTCCGGTTGCATTTTGCTGACCTCTTCTCTGCCGTTCTCTGTAATTGCTCAGAAAACAGTGTGTACAGAGGAAACACTCAGGCAAATACTGCTGAAGGAAAAGCCTTCTTAACAGAAACAATGCATCCCCACGTTGGAAAACTTTACAGCAACATAGAAAAGCTTTTAAAGGTTGATGCTTGAGGATCCACTTGGTTCTACCCGCCCCCAGCAGGATGAGCCCTGCAGATCTTTCTCAATGCCTCTCTCCTTTGGCCTCAGCTGAAGGCTCCCTGGAGGCCCTAAAGCTAGCAGTCCTTAGCTCAGTAGCTGCCTGACACCTCCTGCTGTGTCAGTAAAGGGAAATTTTTTATGTAGATCTCTTCCTCGTTAAGGAATTCTGAGGGTAGCTCCATATGTTTAAGAAATGCTTTCTGGAGTTTTCTAACTGTGGAAAACTCCTTTTAAGATATCATGGGCTAATGCTCTCTTGAAGCCACTTACTGTCCTAGGTGTCCACACGTTTTCATGGCAATAAGCCTTAACAAATTGAACTTAGAACTGTATGTTGTGCAAGAATTTGGCCATTCTGAAATGAGGCCCTTGCAGCAATTTTGCCTGGAGACTGAACTGCATTTCAGAAACTTTCTCTGACCATGCTAGTGAGACAGATGTCTTACTCAGGCATTGTAAAAGAGTGTCTAAGCATCCTTTTGAGAATAACCCCCCCCCCTAACGTATTCCATTGCTGAATCATTGCTTAAGTGAAGGAAGCCACAGACAGCTTGAATTTTTGGTCCTTCCTCTTTAAAATGAGAACAAAGACCATTCCACTTACCATAATTGATAAGTGTCCCAAACAGTGTTGCTGCTGAACCATTAAGAAGTACCTGGCATGATACTACTCTGTGCTATTTATTTGATTCATATAGAATTATCAATAAATTTTAATTATTATCATCATTCCAAAAATTCTAGTAGCCCTCACTGCTTTATTTTTTGATTTTCTTAACTCATTTCTTCCAACATCAAACCTCTCTTTCCCAGTCATACTTCTTTACTGTTTTTGGCATTGGGAAGGGGGAGCCAGAATGCCCAAGTGAGATTTCCCAAGGGCTTTTGTCTATTTCTCTTTGGACTTATTTTATTTCCCTTTGAGATCTGGATACAAATCTAATTTTCTTAGATTGCTTTTACATACATTGTCCTTAATTTACTAAGCTGTCTTCTTTTCCAAGAAGAGTCACATTCAACTGTAATTGTACACAGGGTGAAATGCTTGCCTGTGTTCTCATTAATGAGACCTAATAGTATTTCTTCTGGAAAACAGATTCAAGTATGTTATATTTAATGAGAATGATACAAGAGGATAATATGTGTATATAAGTATATAAAAACATGTATAGAGTGTAGCATAGACTAGAATCATTTTGCAGCCTATGGTCCACTGTATAATTTAAGTGTCAGTTAAATGAGATAATGCAGCAGTGTAGAAATGCTGTATATTCTAGGCTGAGCTAAATACTCCATTTTTATCATCACAAGAGTCCAAATTATTGAGGGAATTAGAAGCTGGGCCTGATAAGTGTGAGCAGAGCAAGACTAAAATAAAGATCAGTTAAAGATCTTTGCTTCTGTGTGAACTTGATGATATTTTATTTTACCCTTTTGTTATATTTTTATTTAATTGAAATGGAGAGGGGGGGGGGAGAGAGAGAGGACAGAGAATAAAGAGAGAGAGAGTGAATATGGACATGCCATGGCCTCTTGCTACTGCAAATGATCTCTAGACGCATGCCCCACTGTGTGCATCTACTTTACTTGGGTACCCAGGAATTGAACCCAGTCCAGCAAGCTTTGGAAGCAAGTGCCTTTCATCCCTGAGCCATCTCCGCAGCTCTCGTTTTATTCTTTGGGCTAACACCACTTTGAGGACCGAGGCGAGCACTTGTGGTGCAGGAGTTCACCGGAGGTTCTGAACACTACATCCCTCACTGCTGCCTGCCAGGTGGGACGGGAGTGAAGGTGGTGAGGGTGGTGAGTGATGCCCATTGAATCAGCAGTATAGATAACTTAAATAATTCTACTGTGTGAATAGCTGAAAATGCTTTCAAGTCTGGTAATTGCTTTTACCTTTCCGTAGAACTGGAATTAGAAGGCAGCTGTCTTCTGTGCAATATATACAATGACTTCACCTTTCCTTACACTCTGTTGATTTTGAAAGAACAGATTCTACTTAACTTCCAAGGATTATCATTTTACTGAATATTTTCAGGGCAGAATGTTCAATCACTTTTGCCAGGCAAAAATTTGTGGAATGAAAAACAGGATTTGAATTTTAGTAATATTAGCCCATAAATCTGTTT
The DNA here is from genome assembly GCF_020740685.1 of Jaculus jaculus. Classification (NCBI taxonomy): domain Eukaryota; kingdom Metazoa; phylum Chordata; class Mammalia; order Rodentia; family Dipodidae; genus Jaculus; species Jaculus jaculus. Next base: position 4,023,887 of record NC_059112.1, on the reverse strand, counting down.
TAGAAGTCCAGAATTATATACTTATAAATTGGTAGAGTCTTCACCCAAGTCCTCTGTTGACTATTAAAGTTTCAACAAGAAATTCTATCTGTATTGCAGAATAAGGGAAATGTCTTTGATGTAGAATGAAAGCTTGTAATTGAATCCAGTGGACACATGGATCTGGGAAATTAGATCAGTATCTGATTGTTCAGGCTCTCACTTGCTTTGACTCAGCCCATGCTGTACTGCAGAGGACCTGGTGGTGTACCAGGAGTCTCTGTAGAGGACGTGTTTCTATTCCTGGATGTCACTGTCTTCCTGGGTGACATGAGGTGGATCACCCTCCTCTGGGTATGGTTACTTCCTGCAAAGTGCAGGTAATAGCCTACCTCCTTTGTTGCAGCTAGAGATGCTCTGTGGTGTCTCAAGTCATAACTGACAAATACCTTGCCATTTTCAGTAAACCATTATAAATTACTTATTTTTCAAATATCATGCTTTTGTTTTGTTTTTTCGAGGTAGAGTGTCTCACTTTAACCCAGGCTGATCTGAAATCTACTATGTAGTCTCAGGGTGGCCTCAAATTCATGGTGAGCCTCTTACCTCTGCCTCCCAAGTGCTGGGATTAAAGGCATACACCACCATACCCAACCAAAATATCAGTTTAAAAAAAAAAAAAAAGAAGTGAATTTACTAATTCTAGCCCTTCGTTTGCTGTAAATGTAAGTAAAGACATTTGAAATTTTCAGGATAAACTTTATAAATTTAAGATATTATCTCCCTTGGATATAGTCCTTATGTGAAATTTATTGTTATGCTCAACTTTCTCACCAGTGGATGCTGTAACTGTGAAATTAGACTAAAATTGAAATGTTGATATCTAGTAATGAAAAAATTAGTTGATTAATACTTACATTACTTTATTCATGGCTGTGACTAAGTACCTGATGGAAAGCAGTTTAAGGAAGGAGAGAATTCATCTAGTTTATAGTTTTGAGAAGATGTGTTCTGTCCTGATAAGGAAGGCACGGTCTCAGGGTTAGGAGGCTGCCTGGTCCTCTTGCTTCTAGGGTCAGGAAGAGAGGAGAAACAGGAAGTAGGGTTGGGCTTTACAACTTTGAGGCTGACCCTCAGCAAGCCATTTTCTCCAGCAAGGCTCCTCCTCCTGGAGATTCCACAGCTTTCCCAAGCAGTGGCACCAATGAGGACTAAGTGTTTGAACTCCTGAGCCGATGGAGACACTTCACATTCAAGCTCCAGCAGGGTTCACGTCGGCTCTTCTCACTGACTGGTACTCTCTTTGAAGCCTAAGAAATGGCAAAACAATTGAAGGTGTAAGTTCTGATATGTTACCCCTGCAGATTCACATATATCCTTGAATGTAAAAACATATTCCAGCTTTGGGTAACAATGAATATTTTAGCCAAACAAGATAACCATCACCTAAGAACATAAAAGTGATGTATTGTATCATATATGTGGGCGAGTTTACCCAGAGAGCCTAGGGAATATATATTCCATAAAGTAACATTAAGTTGAGAACAAAAGGGTAAACAGAATTGGCTAAAGGAAGAATGAGGGACATTCCAGACAAGCATGTCTGCAGATCTAGAGTGAAGAAAGAGATAGGCCCATTGGAGAAACACAGAATGTTACTAATGAAGTTAGAGAGTGGCCTGGTAGGATGTAGCTTTTTTTCTTTTTCTTTTCTATCTATATCTAATCCATATCTATCTATCTAATCATCTATCTGCTTGTCTGTCACCTATCTACTATCTATCTTCAATCTATCATCTATCATCATCATCATCTGTCTGTTTTTGAGACAGGGTCTCAGGTTATAGTCCAGGCTGGACTAGAATTCACTCTGTAGCCTATGTGGCAGTCCGCCTGGGAATGGGTGACAGGAGCTGGGTGCCAGAATTCATTGAGAAGAGGACTGGCATGGCCCGAGTGCCAGTGTTTAGATACAAAGAAGCTCATGCAGAAGCAAGTAGAACAACAAAAAGAAAAGCCCAGAGATGTTTCCACAGGGAGCCAGGACCAACCGTGCAGAAAGCTGCCAGGTAAAATGAAGGCAGAGAAGCACCCAGTGGATCTGGCAGGCAGGAAAGATGGTGGCCATTCTCAGCAGCATGAGTGCCTGGGTATCCCAAGAAGTGGTGGTGGAAATCTTTGAGCCTTTTCACAGTGTGCCCCTTTGTACTGGACCATTTAACAGACTGGGATCTTTTAGGATGTCCCAGAGAGAATCTAGCTCACAGTTTCCACCTTACCAATGTTTAGATGAGGGGAGAGGGAGAAGGAGAGAGAGGGGAGGTGAAAAGCATTTTGCTCCAGGCCACATGGGAGTAACAAGGACAAAGCCTTTCCCAGGGCCTGTTCTCCATGAAGGGGAGAGAACTTTAGACAGGGAAGTGAGTCAGAATTAGAAGCAGCAGCTTAAAGAACAAACAGGACATAGAAAGATCTGGAAAAAGGTGTTGGGAAGGCTTTTGGAAAGGTAAGCAAGACTATGCTGGCCTGGCCAACTCCATCACTCAAATAATACCTGGTGATAGTGGGAGGATCCATTCTCAGTAAGAATGTCTTCATACTTGGGGGTAGGTTATGGGGCTAACAGTTGTGTATTTAAATTTGCCATTCTGTGACTATAAAAATATTTTCAGAGAATCTCAAGGCCTACTTTTCCCTTGTAGGTAGTTGTTAATTTGAAAGGGCACATCGTCACATCCTTACTTTTTTTTTTTTTGATTACTTTTTTTAAAATTTAATTTATTAGTTTTCTTTTCAGTAAATACAGGCAGTTTGGTACCATTATTTAGGCTCATCTGTGATCTACCCCCTCCCATTAGACCCTCCTTGTTAATGAAAATGGGTCGTGCATTGTGGAGTTAGCCCCCAGTTATTGTTATGATAAATGTCTCTGCATATCATGACCCAACATGTGACTCTGACATTCTTTCCGCCCCCTCTTCCGCAAAATTTCCCTGAGCCATGTTGGGTTCATTTTTGGTCTGCTTCAGTGCTGAGGTGTTGGGGGCCTCTGAGGCTCTGGCTCTCTGATTTGGTAGGAGTTGATTTTTCTCTGCGTTGGTCTCCTTCCCCTTTGTGCTGGTATCCGGTTCACAGGAAAACATCACCCTTGCTTATTTTGCCAGTTGTCCTTAGTTTCAGTTGGGCCCCTTTTGAGGTATGTTGGGGCAGCTCTCTTCTTAGGATCTGCATCTATCTGGAAAAGAGAAGCAGATTCTCCAATGGAGAGTAAGTTAGCACCTGGAAAATTGAGATAACACTTACTTTTTTGATAGACAGTATGGTAGGTTTAGGCCCTCTTATACCCCATGATTGATGGTAGCTTGATATTGGAGAGTGGGCTTGTGTTTGGGTATGGTTCTGACTTGTTTCCCAGCTCCAGCTATGGGTCTAGTACCACTGAGTGGATCAATTAGCCAAATCAAGAGCAATTGATTCCTCACCATGGCTGTGTACCACTATTGCACTTGTGTGGGCATCACATCCGGTTATTTGTTGCTAATTAGGTTAAACAATGTGTTGCTTGGACAGATCTTGGTCATTTCCCCCAGTCGCCTATGTAGCGCCTTCTGGCACTAGACACGCTGACTGTCTGGGGACTGACTCTCTCCTGGCTTCCAGCCATGTCCTTCCATTTTACGCATCAGCTGCGTATGGAGTCTTCAGCAATAGGGTCTTACCACTGGCCTTTGGTGGGTCATCAAGTACTCTGACAGAAGTCTGTCATTGTTTTGGGAAACCTTGTAGGTTTCTCTGATCAAAAGCTCATTGTGGATGGTAGGCCCAAGCTGGAAGTGGGGGTTACAGGTCAGTGTCCACTAAGAAACTGAGGAAAAAGATAACTAATATACAAGAGTTAGAGAGGAGAGAGATAGAGGGGAGGGGGGGGAGGGAGGGAGGGAAGATGTAGGAGATTTAGGTCAGTCTTGATCCTACCCTCTCCAGTGTCTTGTGGTTCAGGTGTTTCCTGAAAGGGTCTAGTGAAGGTTCAGCCATTTGGTCTGTCTTTTAGGAAGTAGAATTTTATGGTACCATTGCCGTTTGGGTCCGGATTACTGTTTTCCACCCTTTGATTCCCTCCCCGCCCTCCCATCCATCTTATTGTCTAGTCCATGAGGTGCTTGCTGGGTATGTAAGGCATCTTGGGCAGATTCAGGTTAGGTGTTGCAGATGAGTGAGACTATGTGTCGATTTTTTTTTCTGTGATTGGGTAAGTTCGCTGAGAATGATCTGTTCCAGGTTCAACCATTTTTCCTCAAATTTCTTTATGTCATTTTTTCTTACTGCTGTATAGAATTCCATTGTCGTCACATCCTTATTGGACTTTGGCTGGGTTCTTATAGGTGATGTTGGGTGGGAGGAGCGATGGGTGTTGCGGTCAGGTTCTCGTTGCTGGCAGAAAACACCTGGCCAAGAGCAGCTGGTGGGAGGAAAGGGTTTGTTCTGGCTTATTGACTCAAGAGGAAGCTTCATGATGTCAGGGGAAAATGTGGCATGAGCAGAGGATGGACATCACCTCCTGGCCAACATTAGGTGGACACCAGCAGCCACGGGGATTGCCAACACTGGAAAGGGAAGCAGGCTATAACACCCATAAGCCTGCCCCCAACAGTACAGTGCCTCCAGGAGGCTCCCATTTCCAAATTGCCACCAGCTGGGGGCCTAGTATTCAAAACACATAGTTTTTGGAGTCACCCGAATCAAAGCACCACAATGGGGGGGGGGGTGGCTAGCATAGTAGTGAGAAAGGAGGAAGGGGAAGGCTCTTGGTGACTGTTGGTTTCTTTTTTTTTAAAATCTCATCTACCTGTATGCAGAATGTGAGAGAAGGGGATCATGTGAAATAATATGGAATATTTTATATGGGATTAGCCATGAGTGCATTGACTATGTTGTGGATCATATGTATATAGTAACCAAAGACTATTCTTTCTACTGCCCAGCCAGGCTTAAGCCACTGCAAATGGAGAAGCCATAATTGGGTCAGAGGTGGACAATGTGTTTGGAATGAGAGTATGAATGTGTGCATTTCTGTGTTTCTGGCTGCCTTGGTGGCTACCATTGCAAATCCAATTGTCAATGACTGTTGGATTAGCTGTTGTTTTAACTGTCTTCCAACTCTGCTTCCTGTTCCACTGTGCAAGTGGTGAACACAGGAGAAATAAATGGGAACTGTCAGTTCTCTGAGTTTGGCTCCCAGGTGGATTCTGTCTGCATCGGTACTGAACATTCAGGCCCAGCAAATCCTGGGGTCCCGAGGAATGAAGATGCATGGGCAACTTCCATTCTGTCTACTACCAGCCTTCCTTTGCCTTTTGGACTTTAGGAACTACAGTTAGTATCTGGTGAATTTCAGCTTTGTTGATTCATTAAGTCAGGTCACCAAAGTCCCTTCAAGGGGAAAGTCTTGTTTTCCTAGCTTAGAGAGATTAAAGTAATGCGTGACCGCTGGCATGATAAAATTATAGTTGTTTGAGAAAATTTACTGATTCAGCCAATTATGCCTCTTATCAGCACCTAGTGGTGGAGAACACAGAGGAAGCTGTGTTACCTTGCCGCTGGGGGTCTTCACCTTTGTAGAACACTGAGTAGAACTCTGGCTGAAGTGAGCTGTTGGTAACAAGGATGGATAGATGTCTGTCTAAGAAACACAAGCCTGCTTCCTCTACGTGATATTTTCTGTTTTTGCCAGGGATTGTTATAATTATCATTAAATATTAAAAGTTCTGGGCTTAGTAAACACCAGCTAACAATTGAAATTTCTTATCAGTCCTATTTGGGGAAGATCAGCTGGCTTTAGGATTTCTGGGCATCTTTCAATGTATAAAATTCCCATATAGTTTAGTGGGAAGAAAAATGCTTCCTTTTTTTCTTCTAAAAATCACATTTACTATCTATTTACTTATGTGCTTCAACCTAAGTATAATTGGTTGCCTTAATAAAATAAACTGCTCATTGGTATTCAAAATTATTTCTAAGTAAATTATATATAATTATCTGTTATTAAAAATTTCCCCTATATAAAATATAAAAATAGAAACCATCCTTTGTCCTGGGGCATAATATGTATTTAAAGTCTGGACCCTCATCCAAACATTTCATAAAGGGCTGACTTACTCCCTGTTAACTGCAAAATTACATCATGGTTTCTGCAGGGGGATTTTCTTTTCATGAGCTGGTATTTTGTACCCCAGTAAATTAACAATGTTAGTGTGATGATATCTTATTGGAGCTGCCCATGGGCACTTCTGGATTTGCACACACTAAACTAACAATTTATTTGCACTTTAATCAGAAGATCACAACATACAGTCTATTTCTCATTGTGTAGGCACTGAGCATACGTCCTCCAGAGTGTCTGGACTTGGCACTGGGTTCTAAACTTTCTTATGCATGTACTTCAAACTGAGGTGTTTGTAACATCTTTGTATCATTCTTCATGATCAAGCCCTCACCTAGGATCTTTGCTTCTTCCTCTATATTTTTCTTTTCACAGTTAAAAAATAGTATATCTGCCTTAACTTTGCTTCCTTACATTCCCCTTGGCAATAGCTCCCAACATGTTTTGGGCATCTTGGCATAAAGCCAGGTTTCTGTAGATGAGCCAGAGAAGGTGGTATTTAGCTTACGTTTTAGGAATGTTGCTGATTAGCTCTGAACGAAGGATATGAAGTGCCTCCTATGTGGAGCCTTTGCTGCAAACTGGAAAGGACAGGAATTTAGCTGGCTATAGAAAGAGCAACAATGTAGTCTAAAAACCAGATTTGGAACAACCCTCGGTGTTAAAGTAGAGCTGTATGTGGGAGGCTGGGGGATGATGGGATGTGGAAAAAGGTAAATTTACAGGCAATTTTTTTTCTTGTCCTTTGGTGATCCTTTAGCTAGCACACAATGCTGAAATCTCAAGTTAAAAAAAATGATATATTGCTACCTTCCAAAAAGCCTAAGGGCAAAGTGAAAAATAATAGTTGAAAAATGGGAAGAAAGAAGTTAGTGCATTTTATAATGCATACCATGAAGCAATATACCCACTACAGGTTGACTGTTCATTTCATTTCTTTCTTTTTAAATATTTTTATTGAGAGAGGGAGAGAGAATGTGTGTTCCAGGACTGTCAGCCTGCTGCACACAAATGCCAGATGTGTCCGCCCCCTTGTGTGCATGTGTGGCATTGCATGCTTGCATTACTGTGTGTCTGGCTGCATGGGACCTGGAGATTTGAACATGAGTTCTTAGGCTTTGCAGGCAAGGGCCTTAACCACTAAGTAATCTCTCCAGTCCTCTTTTCTTTATAGTCAACATAAGGAATGAAACATTTGGTTACACGAGTCATAAAATAAATGTGTATATCAAAAAACCCTATCAAGCCAGGTGTGGTGGTGCACACCTTTAATCCCAGCACTCGGGAGGCAGGGGTAGGAGAATTGCCATGAGTTTGAGGCCACCCTGAGAGGACATAGTTAATTCCAGGACAGCCTGAACTAGAGTGAAATCCTACCTTGAAAAATTAAAAAAAAAAACACCCTATCAAACAGGAATTCAGATCTCATTGCTATTCATATCTGAGACAGAGTCAGTTCTGAAACATGCTTGATAGCAAAAGTAGATCTCTATGAAGGCCACCTTAACTTGAAGAGCGACAGGGTTTCCAAGTGTAAGACTTCTTCCTTTGCCTGAACACGCCATGGCGATAATCAGAAGTGTGCGCTCAGGGTGGCCGTATCTCAGTGTGGTGGGAGAGCTTCTTGGTACGTCCTGCTTACAAGTGGAGTGGAGCTGGTGGGGCCACTGGCAGGGGACCCTCCTTCTGAGACAGCCAGCTGAGCCACACGTCCTTCCTGGCACTGTTGGCTGTGGTGTGGACTGTGAAGTATTCCCAAGATGCTCGGAGTGTCTTGGGAACTCCCAGCATCTGTCAGAGAAAGGCATGTAGGGCCTTCACTTGAACACAGGACGCTGAGGCCACTGCCAAACGGAGGGTGTGCTGCCCTGTGCCCACAAGCCTAACTGAACACTGCCGGCTGTGGGTTCCAGTTGCACCTCTTTTTGGTCCTGAGTAGCATGCACACAATCTTTATTTTAATAACATTCAAAGGAATCCCCTCTCATGTATGAATTATAGCTAGTTTAGAAAAGTTCTACCATTTGTCTTTTCATTATTTTTGTAAGTAGTTTTCCATGAAATTTGTATAAGAGAATTTTTATTTTTATTTTTTTTCTTGAGCCTAAAAATTCCTTTCTAAGCTGGGAACTGCCTCTGGTTCTTTGAGCATCTTACTGTTTTGTAGACTCTTGCACGGTTTTACACGAGGGACAATACTATACTCTCAAACTTTGTAATTCTCCCACAGCTTGCATTTTGTGAGTTATAATTTAAAAATAGCCCTCAATTTTCATGATTATCTCTCAGGCAGATAGGTACTTAATGAAAATGAACACTGGGACTCACCTGTGGTATTCTTGCCAACAACAGACTTCCCAGCAGGGACACTGCTCCCTTCCATTGGAAGATAGGAGCTCTGCGGAGGTAGTAAGAATGATTCCTTCTTGGTTTCTTTTACTTTTGGTGTTCTTGTTACTTGGCCCAGACAGCTTCTTTAATATTTTGGTGAAAGCATGCCTCAACCTGGCCTCCCAAGACTGTTAGGTTTGTCTCCTCTCACGGGCAAAGAAGCTGAAGTGAGGTTACCAGTGATTGGTGAAGCTGTGAGCTCCTACAGGTTTTCTTAACCTAGAATCATGTTCCTTCTCCTCTACCTGAGCAAAAGGAAAGGTTTAGCTACCTGTAACGTGTGAGAGGAGAAGAAAGCTGCTGTGTTTGAAGTTGTTCAGCTAAGCCATGACTGCCTGGGTACCCTACTGGGAGGCCATATCTTCCTCACTGGGAATATTCCATATTCCAGGGCTCCAAGAGCCCACAGAAAAAGTTTATAGCCTTGGCACTCCTAGAGAATTGTGCTCCCTGACACCATGCTTAAGAATATAAGTGTTTAAGAGTGGGTGCCAGGGACAGGAGTGGGAACTGAGGGGTCTGCCAATGGGCCTGAGTGATCTTTTTGGATTCATAGGAAAGGCTCTAGAGTTGGATTATGAGGAAGACTGCACATCTCTGTAAATGTACCAAAATTGTTGCATAATATACTCGTAAATGAAGTTTGTGGTTTGTAAACTACACCTCAGTAAGCTGATAAGAATGCCTGAGACCAAAAGGAACTCACATTTCTGCTTGCCCGGCTGGATCCCATAACACCCTGGGAGCGCAGCTTTACATTTGCAGTTCTCCCCACCTGGGGGGGGGGGGAGCGCGGAAGGTGTGGAGGAGGAGTGGAGGGCTGGGCACAAGGTGGGCCCCCGTAAGGACTTTCAATCAAGCAAGCAGAAGGCGCCATTTTTGTAGTGACAACTCTAACTTGGTTCCAAAACTAAGGTGTGTTCCCCTCTAGAGCTTGAAGAATTAGTCTGTAAATGGCTTTTCATTTTTCATCAGGTTGACAATAATACTTTGTAGTCAGAAATGCTACCTTAAGATCCTGTCAGCCTATATAAAACATCTTTAAAATGACTAGTACAATGTTGTACTCCACCAATTTGTTAGTATAGTATACCTTTCTGTATGACATCAATATGACTAATGCAGCTTAATGAGCATTCTGTTTGACCATTTTTCTTAGTTGCCATTACTAAATACCATGTAAAAATATTTAATGCAAAGTTTAAAAAAATACCTCTTAATTTGTGTGTGTGTGTTTTCCTAATTCCCGAGTGAAGGCGACTGAACCTTGTTCATTTGATTTGCTGAAGGAATTGGTTGGCTCCACTGACTGGTATTGTTGAAGTTGAGATAAGGCTGTGGGACCACCTCAGTAACGAGAGCGCAGGAAACAATTGACACTGTTTCTTAATTCACATTGTTTCTGAGACATTTCCTACTTCCTAGTATAATATAGTTTTCCCATGAGAACAGTTTGCTTACAAATGGTTAGACATGATAAATTTCTCACTGGCACACATGCACTCCAGGGAGGCCGCGGCAGCGCTGCCGGACTGAGCTGCTGTTTCAGGTTGTGTTGGAGGTGGGCTTCTCTTTCCTGGGGAGCTGCCTAGAGCTGCATTCCAAACAGCTGGCTTTTTCTTCTGCACACTGCTCCATTCCCTTAGGGTTCTTTATTCCTCAGCTGGAGTCTTTTTCTTGAAGCAGCATGTGATTCCATAAACTCTGCTAATTTCAGAAAACAGCCCTGTGAGTTGCGGGGTTTTGATCTGCTCCTGATGAGTTATGTGGAAAGGAGCTCACAGCAATTGGTATCAGAACTCTGTGTGCATGTGTGGTATGTGATATGATCTCCGGCAATGTAGAGCGTCATCAAGGAATAATTCTAGAAGTGGGAAATGAAATTCTTAGATGAGATAATCTAATTTGCAATTAAAAGTGTTCACATAACAACAAAACGGTTCCCACGTTCAGAAGTTATGCTGCCTATAAAGTGAAAGTAAAAGTTTCTCAATTAAAAGAAAGATGTGGAAGTTGAAATTCCCTTTTCCATGGCATCGGATTTCATAGAGTCACCCGCTCGTCAGTTCTGCAGCTTCCCAGAGCCCTTGACCAGCTCCCTCCTGCATGCCTTCTCCTCAAGGAAATTTTTGCTGGGTTGAGTTTTATTTTTATCATTGCCACAACCAGTTTTTAGAAATTTTTGGAAATGAAAAAAGAAAAATGAGAATGGCACTGTAGCTGACATTCATTTTAGCTGTTTCCTAGTGTGAACATTTGAGTATTTCTAAATCTCTTTTCCAAGTATGTCTCATTTTTCTCAGTCTGTCCCAGTTCTAAGTGTCTGTTCTGCTGATTGGGTAAAAAAGAAAAAAAAAGTTACACTGTAAAACCTTATAGGGGGGCACTTTTTGAACTTTTGTTGGAGGCTTCGTTTTGCAGCTCCAGGCCTCCTTTCTCAGTGCCCTGGTCAACATAATCACACATGGCTGACCTCTCGCTCTCGCTGGGAATCGCCTCTGGGCATTGTCAAGCTGGGCCAGAGCTTCAGAGAGGTTAAGGAGGTCATATAACTAACTCATGGCAAAGATGTGGCCAGAGTCAAGGATTCCTGGTTTCCGGTTTGGATTCTTTGGTAACCCTAAACAAAAGTAGTCTAGGAGAATGAAATTTGAATACCCCCTCATAGGACCCCAGTGCCAGCCAATGAGTGGAATTATATTGTAGCTAACTGAAATTTTAGAGGGAATTCTTTGTTTTTTTCTTTCAGGAATTTGATTTTTTTGAGATTGTCAAATATTCTTGGAAAGCATTGAGTTCACAGGCCTTTCCTCTGGCCCATGGGTCTTGTGTGTTGTGTGTGGCAGATCACATGAACAGGAATGACGGTAACTTGTGCCTCTCTTAGGCCACCACACCATCTACATCGGTGTCCATGTGCCCAAGAGCTACCGGAGGAGGCGGCGTCACAAGAGGAGGACGGGGCACAAGGAGAGGAGGGAGAAGGAGCGAGTCTCTGAGAACTACTCGGACAAATCTGACGTGGAGAACGCCGACGAGTGTGGCAGCAGCATCCTCAAACCTCTCAGTGAGTACTGGTGGCCTGTGCCCCTTGCAGCCTTTCTTGCTGTCCTTTCTGGAATATTCTGGCTCATGTGGAAGAATGCAGGCATCCCGGGATGGTCAATGTACAGTGTCCTTAAGCTTTCTCCTTCTGCTTGCTGGAGCTTGTGTAGAAGATCTGACTCGAGGGGAAAAGACCTGACCACGTGCAGGCATAATTGTGCATTCTCTGTCATGATAAGTGAGACAGTACAAGGTTTATTGCTGGTGTTTACGGAAATCCATAGGCAAAAGAGCTCTTTGGGTTGAGTCTGCTTAGAAATATGTTCTGTTGAGACAATGCATTAAGACAAGATTCGATTGCAGTGGCTGGAGGCCCTGGCACGCCCATTCTCTCTCTCTCTTTCTCTGTCAAATAAATAAAAATAAAATATTAAAAAAACATAAAATAATAAAAACAGATCAGTGGAGAAGCACTGTGTGGCTTGGAGAGAAAGGTACAGCAGACAGCTCTGGAAGTGTTGACTACGGTAGACTGGTGCATTGTGCACACATGTAGTTGAGAACAGACCTGCAGATCAGAGACTGCCCTCGGCTCAAGTGATGGAACTGACCGTGGTTTCCAAGTGTCTGTTCTCTTTTTGTTTCTCACGTGTGGAGACTCTTCGGTTCTCTGGGGAGTCTGGTGGCTGGAGTGAGACTGAATGTGTGTATGAGGAACACGCTCTGGTTTTGGAAGATTCCCCGACAGGAGTTACTCAGCGGCAGCTTCTGGGCTGGCAAAGCCCTGCACATTCTTTGCAGTTGCAGAACTGCAGACCCTGCAATGAGATGCATCATGGGAGGCACAGATGAGGATCAAGTTCAGTCATCACAGGTGATGACAGGCCAAATTAGGATGAGCAGCCCAGGGGTGTTGAAAGTGAATGTAGAGAGTCAAAGAGGGCATGAAATGCAGTGACGGCAGGCTTTTAGTGTAGCCGTTGGAGCTGGGCAGGTGGCCCGGGTAGCTAGCCCAGTGCTCTGCGAAGAGGAGGAATGCAGGCTGCCGCCAATGAGGGTTCAATGTTGGAGGAGAATTTGGAGATGGACTACCAACCTGAAAAGGTATCGGAGTAAGTGTGAGGCCCAGGAGGGAACAAAGAACAGGCAGCAAAGGCTGTCTTCTTTTCCTTGCACTGTCGATGGAAGCCTCTCTGAAAGGATGCTTTGTGACATATCAACTAAAATGTCGCTATTTTGCCCAAAGTTTTTGAAATGCATACAAAACTATCACAATTAATAGTCTGAGGCAAAAGGATAGTTTCTCCTTCCAAATGGATGGCAGTGGTTTATCTCTACCTGCTGGTTCTCTTTGGGCTGGACCTGAGCCAGTGTCCAAGAGATGTGCTGCCCAGTATGTGTGAGATCTGTGTCTTTTGTCTCTTTCTTTTGAAGATGTTTCTCATCCTGTAGACAAAGGAAGAGTGTGCCATCACTAACTGTTAAAAAGAGAGAGGTGCTTTCCTAGGGAAATGGGCCAAGGGATTTTGAGGTGATAATGTATCAGCTTTTAGGAAGGACAATGGAAACAGTGCTAGTAACACTCAGATGAGAAAGACTGAGGATGAGCCTGTGTCATTCAGGGAATGCTATTGCTCTCTGTGATGCATAGTGGCCAGCTGGAGTATGATATGTAAAATGAGGCAATTCTTTCTGAGGGCGCACCCTCTGCAGCATGCGTGTCCTTTGTAGGTTCCTGTAGCAAGGAGAGATGGTTGCTAAGGACTGAGTGTTCAATGATCCTAGAGTTATTGTTCGTGAGTTTGTGTTTTATGGTTGGTTTTGTGTGTTGATCAGTAATTGGTACTGCAATACATCTTTGAGGTATTTGGCGTGAGTCCTTCATTTAATATGAAGTCTTAAAGGTCCTCTTAGAAACTGGTGTCCATTCCTCTGCTACTTGGCGTGGAGACTAGATAGTGAAGATTAAGTTTCTTATTTACTGTAATCTCTGACCCCGTACCTGGCACAGTGCCTGGCCCATAGTATGTGCTTTATGCATGTTAATTGACAAATAATTGAGTGGATTACCGGAGAAGAAAAAACATAAGGATGACTTTTATTGTTCTAAAACATCTCTTACGTTCTTGATTAATATCCAGCCAGTTTTGTTGTACTGAAGCCTTGTACACTGTCTTCCTACTTCTCTACTTTGTTCCATTTTGGGAAATGCCTCATTATTTCAGCTATTGCCAAAGTGGTGTTTTGGTGTGGGTGGATGACTACCGAGTGTGGAGCTGCTTGGTAGCCATAGTTGCTGGAAGAAATGTATCCACAGGGCTCAGGTATTCATCATGTACGTTCAAGATGCTCCTGATTCAACAGAATCTGGCAACTCGGCTTCAGGAGCCACACTCACGAGATATGGGATGATGAAAGCTGGCCTGAGGAGAAATTGGCCATGTGTTCACACACACATTAGGAAGATGACATAATTAACAGGTTCATTTAGCTTAGAGCAGAGATTTTTTTTCTATTTCTCCATCATGCTGGCATTGAGATAAAGTATACAAAATGTGGATAAGTATTTGATTCTCACACATTTGGAGATTTGAGGAGGATGCCAGCTAGCTCCCTGCCCTCCCTGAGCTCAGCAGCAGCCCAAGTCCTTCCAACACTGCTCTTCTCAGCATGGGTCAGAGCTGGTGCTACCGCTGGGGTGATGGGAAAAGAAGCGTGTGTGAGCAAGGGACAGAGCGAGGCTTGGGACCCAGAGGAGTGATCCAGAAGAGCAGGCAGGAGGAGAGACAAGGGAATGAGGAGGTGGTGTGGAGTGGGTGGTGGAGAGAAAAGTTAGATTGTGCTCTTTCTTAAAAATAGTCTTTTTACCTCCTCCACTGTATACCCCCCCTCCCCAAGTTAGCAGCTGCCATCCGTAGAGGCTCCCCCAAAGTGGCAGGAGAAATGGCCATGGCTTCCGGGATCTGCAAACAGAGCGTGGCTCCCACCCTGGATAGCTTTGTCCTGTGCTGCTCACCTTTTGCTGGTGTCCTCGACTATGATACCAGTGCTGCAGGCCGCTTTGTGATGGCAGAGCGTGAGAAGCCACACACAGAGCGTCTGCTGTGCGGCGTGTTTCTAGACAAGCTAGACCTGAGTAGGTGTGGGGAGGCACTGGCTGCCTGCCACATGCAGCTCTGCACACCGGGTGGCATGGCACTGGCTGGCTGCGTACAGGCCCTTGCTTAGCCTTGGATTGTTTTCTAGGTCTCCGGATGTGTACCAGAACTGAGGGGTTTATGCTGGTGAACGTTGTCCTGCGAAGCATGGACAATGGGTGCCAGTTGGTGATCCAGCTCCGTTCATGAAACTGCAACAGAGAAATGGGCAGCTGCTTTGTTTGCGGCTTCCGGGTAGTTGAACAGAATAGCTTTTCACAAGAGCCAAGAATATTTGGTGTTATGTCATTTGACTTCCCCTTTCCCAGCACACACCCCTGCGTCCTCCCCCAGCCTGACCTCACACCGTCTCAGTACATTTCTACTTTTTCTTCATGCATGATTTTTTTTTTTTTTAGGCACTATCCTTAATTTTGCTACCATAAAGTAAGATTTTTTTTTTCTCATTTACATGCCATTGACATATCCCCCAAATGAAGTGTTATACAGGAGGAGAGCAAACTCTGGAACCTGTGTCAAGTGAAGAAACTTCATTCCCACCAGAGGAATACAAATGCAGGGGAACCAGGCTGTCTTCTTCTTCTTGTCTATTTTTCACCTTGTAGAAGTAGGAGGGAGCACTTTTTTACTTAGGGCTGAGAACAAAAGCCTTTTATATCAGAAAATAATTGAAATCTTAAACTTTGCCTTTTCATAAGGGACCTTGTGGTATAACTTGATTGGAAAGAAGGCCCATCAGGGCCGTTAGGGTCAGTCAGAATCCTATATCAGACCACCACAGTAAACTTGGAAAGTCACTGTGCCTTGTTGCATCCAGGCTCCCTCATCTGTTGGAAAGGACGATGGAAGAATGGAGCCCTAGTGTCCCAAATATCAAGTGAGCCCTGCTCTGGTTAGCACCCTCTTCACCTTGTTTGTCCCCATCAATTGCATGCACACAGTGACAAGCTTCAGGCTGAACCTTGTGGAGAAAGCATCCACTATCCTTTATTATTTTTAAATGAGAACTTTAATATAGGAACATACTGTAATTTGGCTGTGTTATTGTCACATTATCCTCTTCTGTCCCCTCTCTTCCGTCCCTTTTCCACTGAGCACACACTCTAGCAAGGCAGTCCTTCCTGTGTTTTGTTATCACATTCCTTCTGTCCTCCTCTGCCCTCCACCTCAAACTGTTGATGGGCTCAGGACCACAGTGGCCTTGTGGGAGGGCTGGTAACCACTGTGGGGTCATGGGTGCGCCAGTCTGTTCATGTTGGGAGACAGCACCCTGTAGTGTTCCTTCCCATACTGTGGCTTTTACATTTTTACCCCTCTTCTGCAAAGTTCTCTGAGCCTTGGAGGGGGGGATAGAAATCTTCTTTAGCGTTGAGCTCTTAACAGCCTACGTGGATGACTTTTGAGTCTCCTCAGTTTCTACTGCCCTAACCACAGAGAAGGCTCTCTGGCTAGCAGTGAGAGTGGCACTCCCATGCACCGCCGCCTCTGCAGCGTTCCCTGGACAATGGCAGGTGTGACAGCGATGACTCATCCAGTGCTCAGCACTCGGCTTCTTTTCTTGTCATTTTGATGAGCACTGGGGCTCCTCAGTATTCACTGGCATCTGTAAAGAGAAGGTTCTCTAACCAAAAGTGAGAACAGCATGATCAAAGAGAAGGCAGAAACGTACAAATCTAGAAGGCTTTTTGATGGGAATAACATCTCCAGTTATCCGAAGGACAGTGATAGCTTCCCTCTTGAGCTTCCAAGCCGCAGCCTTTGACTCTGTTTTCACTGCCAGGCATGAGTTTCCTCCCATCATAATCACTGTGCTTTAAGCCTGCCCAGCCTTCCCTGCCACCAGTTCCCATTAATATTCCTTCACTTTTGCTCTCAGCCTGGCCCTTGGCTCCCCGTGGCTTCTTGGGAGAAGTAGCCTGAATCCAGTGTTTGAGCTTGCCAGGGGCACCAGTCTGGATACTGGCTGGCAAGTGTAAAAGACCAGGGAATGGAGGATCTCATGGGGTAGAACTGGCAGCCAGAGCGAGCTCTTTTGTGTGAACACTGCTAGGGGCAAGAGCCCTGCTTACCACACTCTGCGTAAATGGAGTTGGTCTCTTTCACAGCCCTGCATGAACAGGGTGTCTTCCTGGCTCCCTCCTCATGCTTCTGGGAGGAGCACAAGCTGCGAATTCGAGGCAGTGTGGTGCTGAAAGGAGAAGTGTTTTGAATGTTACGCTTTTGGCAGCAATGAGGTAGTTGGTGTAACAGTGTTATGCTTTGTGTGGTACAGATAATTGTTGTTTATTCCTGTGAGTCTAGTGGCTATTAAAATGACGATGTCACAGTGGCTTCTGTCTTATTATCCAGTTGAGTTCTTAAATATCTTTGGGAGCCTTGACTTTCTGAAATGTAGTTCTCCTGAAGTCACCCCAACATGCCCTCCAAATGGCAGGTCTTACGCTGTTCATTGTCTCTTGCCACTGGCTCTTCTACTACAATAGTTATTACATCTTATCATGCCTTGAGATGTTCTGAACAGTGCGTTTACCGTGTCATGGGAGGGTTGATGCTGTTGCTATTTATAACTACTCATGAGAGGGTTCTGGTATACTCCAGGTGCTGGGGTACATAGGGCTAAAAGGAGCTTGTGACTTGGAGTGGGAAAGGGGGAAAACCAGACCCGTGTGTGGACCTTAAGACATGAAGTACTCTGTAGTGAAGTAAGCAGCGTAGACATGATTACCACCTGAGCAGCAGGCAGGACACGTCCTATGGTTGGGGTTAAAGTTTGCAGTGCAGGAAGCTTGAGGGTGTGCTCATCCGTGTGTCCAGAACGTGCCTTGAGGAGTGAAGGATCCTAGCAGGATCTCCTTGGAGGGTATTCTGTTTAGGAAGGTTTTCACATAGAAGGAGGTAGCCTTTGAAGGACATGGGTTCTTAACACCAGGGATTCAAAGGCTTTGTGAGTGTGACCTGCTGGGGTGGAAGTAGTTAGAGTGAGAGACCATGACTCTATAAATAAATTCTCCAGAATCCTTCCATGACCACAGTCTGGTGGCAGGAGTGTAAGGTTCTTTTAATAGCTTTCCAATGGGCAAGAGTTTTACATGGTTATTACCATACTTTATAGAGGTGTTGTGAACATGGGGGAGGTGGGGAAATCACATGTTTCTGCTCTCATCTAGATTCAAAATCTTTTTTTTTTGGTTTTCAGAGGTAGGGTCTCACTGTAGCCCAGGCTGACCTGGAATTCACTATGGAGTCTCAGGGTGGCCTCGATCTCACGGTGATCCTCCTACCTCTGCCTCCCAAGTGCTGGGATTAAAGGTGTGCGCCACCATGCCTGGCTAGATTCAAAATCTTAATGATCCTCAGTTCTTTCCTGTCCCTTTCCTTCCCTAACCATCCCTTTACTGTGTCCTTTGTTTTCCTCTTGTGGCTGTCTCTTCTTTTGAATTCCTACTATAATGTCCTTTTATTTAAGTGAGTTTTCTGCTTTTAGGGTCGCCCTTATTTCAGATAGTGTTGCCAGATATGTCAAGTGCCATTTCTACCCAGTCTCTCCCTAATTGTAAACACAAACAGAAACTTAGTCTCCTTGTTGCTTATGACAGGTTCCTAACTGCAGTTCCTAGATGTTTCTGAGTAAATTGACAGAGGGCTGGAGCTTACTCTATTATTTTCAATCTTTTAAGTAGCTTTCTGAAAATCACAGGCTTACCTTGTCTTAGCGAGGCCTCTTTAATTCATTTATACCAATGTACATGGGCTTTCTCAGGTTTTGCCCATGCTTGGTGTTACCTACATTGTGCTGACTGCGTCACACAGAACTACCAGGCCCAGGGCAGTGACTTACCTCCTTTGGGTGTGTCATCTCTGCAGTGGTGTTGCTGGGGTCCTTGGTAGCAGGGGAAGAATCACAGGGAACTTTCTATCTACCTCTATAGTAGTATAGCCTTTAAAAGGATGTTAGTTAAATGTCCAAAGTTACTTTTTAGGTTAAAATAGTCTTTTCAAAACAATAATATTGGAGAGGAAAGGGTGTGCAATTACTCATTATTAACAACCATTTTGGTGAAAAGGAAAAAGCTGTTACCAAACCCAAGTCTCTGCTGGAATGTGATTAGAGTAAAAGTCACCAAGAGCCCTCCCACAGGGTGACTGTGAGTAATGGTGAAATGAGCAGGGAGAAGGCAGGTGAATTTTTCTTACACTAAAGCTCTACACCTTTGGTTTGCAAGAGCTAATTTAAATATCAGTAAAATTCAAAATTTCTATGAGTTCAAAATGGTAAAATGGTAATAAAAGTGCTCTTCTGTATATTCTTTTATTTTGGTTTTTCCAAGGTAGGATCTCTCTCTGGCCCAGCCTGACCTGGAATTCACTATGGAGTCTCAGGGTGGCCTCAAACTCATGGCAATCCTCCTACCTCTGCCTCCCGAGTGCTGGGATTAAAGGTGTGAACCACCATGTCCAGCTTCTATCCCATGAAAACATGTGAAACTCTAAGAGCAAAGATAGGCATGTAAAGTAGTATTGAGTATTACATTCTGCAAAGAACCAGACAGCTTGTAGAGTTGGAGTAAGCTTGCCTGTGTGGACACTCATGTAGGGCTCGTAGTCCATGACGAGGAGCGAGGGCAGTAGGCAGAAGACACTGCTCATGATCGTGAGGTTCGTTAATTATGGTACATCAGGGATGACTGAGGCGTTCTTTTTATCCTTTCGTTCCCTATTTTAAAATGTTTATTATTATTGACAAGATGTTTCGTGTGGATACATGCGTTGATACCCTCTTTTCCCTCATCCCTGCTCCCATTATGTTGGGGATGCTCCTCAGTGGGGTTGCAGGTATTCCCCATGGGGCTGTGGGGTGTGGTTTGTGGGAGTCAGTAGTCAATTATTTGGAGGGGGAGGGAATATCTCTGGGCATGATGTCTCAACCTGTGGCTCTTATCATCTTTCCAACCCTTTTCTCAAAATTCCCTGAGCCATGGTGGGTGATTTTTAAGTCTACTTCAGTGATGGGCTCTTAGGAGTCTCTGGATCTCTGCTTTGGTAGGTGTTGAGCATCCTCTGGGTCTGCTTCCTTCACCTGATTATCAGGTTCAGCATGGAAGCAGCGCTCTTGCTCATCTCCCCAATTCCTCTGTGGATTCAGCTGTGGCTTGGCTGAAGTGTGAGGGGTGGTTTATCTCCTCTGGTCTTGCTACCTTCTGAAAAAGAACAGATTCTCTAACCAAGAGTGAAGTCAGCATAGTTTAAATAGGATAAGCATTATTAATTTAGGGAGAATTTGATGTATGTAACCCCTCTTTTAGCCAAAGACTAGTGAGAGCTTAATTAACACTGGAGAACATAATCTTTGTCTTTATAGGATTCTGATTTGGTTCCCAATTCCAGGTATGGGTTCCTTTACACTTAGTGGATCTCTTAGCCAATCAGAAAGCTATTGGTTATCCATTGAGTCTGTGTGCCACTAATTTACTGGCGTTTACCCGGTGTCAAGGTAAGTGAGTAGCTTAGACCTCTGGTTGCTCAGACTATTGTTTGGGATTTTCCTCCAGTAGCTCATGTAGCTCTTTCCAGCACTAGACAGTCTACCTGTCTGGGGACTGACTTTCTTCTGAATTCCAGCCAGGTCTCTCCGTGCTTTGTGTCTGCAGCATACGGTGTCTTCAACAATAGGGCCTTAGATTTTGTGTTTGAGGCATTTCTGAGAATTGACTTTCACTGAGAATTTTAAGAATTGGTTGTATACGTATATCTGGGAAACACAGATTAGGTTTGTGTTACTTTCAGATGTGGATCTAGATGGATTTCATGCATTTTTCTCAGACTTCTGATATTGATCTTGAAACAAGCATACTTCTGGAACCACATTTCTCCCCACCCCACCTTTGCCAATTAGACAGAATTCTACTTGAACTTGGTTTAAAAAATATTTTTACTAATTTGCAAGCAGACAGATACAGAGAGAGGAGAGAAAGAGAGGAGGGGGAGAGAGGAAGGAAGGAGGGAGGGAAGGAGGAGGAAAGGCGGGGGGGGGAAGGGAGAGAGAAAGAAGGAGAGAATGATAATGAATACATTCTAGGACTCTAGGACCTCCTGCCACTGTAACCAGATTAATTCCAGAAGCAAGCACCACACTATGGATCTTACTTTATGGGAGTACTGGGCAATTGAACCCAGACCAGCAGGCTTTGCAAGCTAGCATTTTTAAATGCTGAGACATCTCTCATGACAACATTGTTTTTGTTTTTAAATGATGAGATCCTGATACTCTATTCAGAAGCCACTTTTGATGTTAGTTTAGTGATCTAAAACTTTTTATGAAAATTATCTATCAGTTACCAAAAGTTTAGTAGAAAATTCATAACATGAAGCAATTATTTCTGATGGATTCTGCTTCATTGATTAGGCTTTGGGTAGAAATTTTTTAAAGTGTTCAAAGATTTCTAGAGGCCAATTTATAACTCCCCCATATAAACTATATAGCTAGCAGTGTTTATTCAAAATTGAAGTTGTTTTCATCAGAAAGTTGGGTGATTTGCATTACAAAGACACAGGAATAGTACTTTCTAGAGTTAGAGTTTCATTTACCCGATGTCCAGAACACACAAATAATATGAACTCTGAAAACTGCGCTTTGCCCTGAAATACTTTGTTCTTCTTGTGAAACTGCTGAGTGCTGCAAACAAACCAAGGGAATGGGAAAAATACCTGGAAAACTGCTAGGATCTTTTTTTTTTTTTTGAGGTAGGGTCTCGCTCTAGCCCAGGCTGACCTGGAATTCACCATGTAGTCTCAGGGTTTCCTCGAACTCACGGCAATCCTCCTACCTCTGCCTCCTGAGTGCTGGGATTAAAGGCGTGCACCAGTGTGGATCATTTTTTAAAGTTTAAATTTGTGACATTTTCTTACATGCATATAATGTATTTTGACTTTATACCTCCTCCCAATCGCTCTCCTGTAATCCCCTAAAATCTGTCTTCCAGTTAATCCCATCCTCCTTTAACGCCCTCCTCCCTCTTTCCACCCACTGAGCTAAATTGGTGTCTTGCATGATAATGGGCAGGAGACTATGTGCTGGAGAATGTTCAGATTACCAGCGGCTGCACCACTGAGGAATGCGACTCTCTACTTCCCAGCCACCGTTTGCTGCTGTTAAACTGGAGGGTCTCACGAATCCTTCCTCCCCCCTGGTGGACACGGACAAGCTCAGCCTTGTGCTGGACTATTACTTTTTACTGATATCAAAGCATGGATGTGGTCAGACGCCTCTTTGTCTTTCAAATTCCTAAACACGGATTTTGAGCAAAGATATGCTGGTTAGGAAGGTTTCAGTCAGATCAAAGGCTAACCAGGCCTTCTGGAAATTATGCAAGTAACTTGAGGAAATGCTGAGCTATTGTTTGCAGGCTCAACTCAAACCTGGGAGCTTTGTCGGAATTTTTTTTTTCCTTTGCGAAACTGACTTTGTAGCTCAATACAACATTTTCTTCCAGCTTCTATTTCTTTTGCATGTGTGTGTGAGTGTGGTAGGTGTGTGTGTGGGTACCTGTGTACTTGTGTGCATGTGAGTGTGGTAGGTGTGTGTGTGTACCTGTGTACTTGTGTGCATGTGAGTGTGGTAGGTGTGTGTGTGGGTACCTGTGTACTTGTATGCATGTGAGTGTGGTAGGTGTGTGTGTGTACCTGTGTACTTGTGTGCATGTGAGTGTGGTAGGTGTGTGTGTGGGTACCTGTGTACTTGTGTGCATGTGAGTGTGGTAGGTGTGTGTGTGTACCTGTGTACTTGTGTGCATGTGAGTGTGGTAGGCACGCGCGCGCGTGTGTGTGTGTGTGTGGGTATCTGTACACTTGTGTACATGTGAGTGTGGTAGGCGTGTGTGTGTGTGTGCACTCGTGTGTGTGTGGGAGGGGTACCTGTGCACTTGTGTTCATGTGAGTGTGGTAGGCATGTGTGTGTGTGTGTGTGTGTGTGTGTGTATCTGTGCACTTGTGTGCATGTGAGTGTGGTAGGCGTGTGTGTGTGTATCTGTGCACTTGTGTGCATGTGAGTGTGGTAGGTGTGTGTGTGTGTGTGTGTGTGTGTGTACCTGTGCACTTGTGTGCATGTGGAGGCCAGAAGTCCATGTCATGTGTTTCCTCAATCACTTTCTACATCATCATTATTTATTATTATTTTGGAGACAGACCTCTCCAGGATTTGGCTGGACCACAAGCCCTAAGCATCACATTGTCTCCTCCCCAGCACTGGGATTAATGGCACATTCTACCATATCCAACATGTTTTCTTTTTAAAAGTGCTGGGAATTGAACCTAGGTCCTGCTAGGTAAGTGCTTTCCCTCTGAGATGTAGCCCAGCGTGCCCAGCATTTTGACTCAGGTCTTCATGCTGGCCAGCAAGCACTTTACCCATTGAGCCATCTCACCAGTTTTTTAAGCTTATTTTAAAAAATATATTTTACTTTTAGTTGATATTGTATTTGTACACATTTATGAAGTACAGTGTGATATGTTGATATATGTATACAGTGTGTAATGATCAAATGAGGGTACTTAAATTTCCACCAAGTCAAACACTTACCATTCTTTTTTGTCTTGATAACACTCAATATCCTGTCTTCTGGCTGTTTTGGAATAGACACTGAGTAGCGGGCTAACTTACTCCGCCTGACTATGTTTTGGTATCAGTTATTCGTCACCCTCGAGGGCCCCTCCCCCCGCCTCTCCTTCCGGGCCTCTAGCAGCTTCAGTTCTGTGCTTCCTTTGACATCAGCCTTTTAGCTCCTTATGTCCTACTGCTTCATGGTTCTTGCTGACATTTGTAGAAATCTCCGTGTGGTGAGCATGATGCAGTCAGTTTGTGTTTTCTCTACTGACAGCGGTAGCAGCAGATAGTCTCTGCAAACCATCATTATTCAAATGTCCCTACCTGTAGTTTTCTAGAAAGTGGTTTTTAACTGTCATTATCAAATGACTGCAGTGATTGTATAACTAGCTTCCTTCATCTTTATTGTTATACTGCTTCTCAACTGGTTCAAGAGCCATCTCTGCGCTTCCTCCTATCAGGAACTTTGGCCTTAGAGCTGTATTTTTCTTAGTACCATTTTTTTTTTTTTTTGGTTAATACTACCAATAAAGAACCTTATCTTACTAAAAATTTCTTTTAAATATTCTCTTGTCTTTAGACTGGGGATATAGCTGTCATGGCATGAGCCCCCAGGTTTAATCCTTAACACTGGTTTATTTTTTCCTAATCTAGCAGGTCATTTAATTTAACTCTACAGTTCAACTCATGCTCCTTATAAGGATGACTGTGTGGCTTTGTCCAGCTGCAAGACAAAGCTGGACCACAGTGCTTCCTTTTCACACTCTGCCAAGATGTTATCCTCAGCGTCCTCACCAGACCCGAGGCTGGCCCCTGGGCAGCCCGTCTGATGACAGTGGAAATGCAGAGTGAGGCAACGGGACGATTTTGGAAGACAGCTGGGTAGAGGGGAATTTTTGTAAGCAATGAACCATTCTTTAATTGAAACCACTGGATGTGGTTTGTAGTTTATTTTAAAAACACCATGTGTTCATTCCTATAGACTGTGACAATCATAGTTTAATCAAAAGCTGCTTGTGACATTTCTGTTTAGTGTTCATGTGAGACTGGCTCCCTTCCTTGAAATCCTGAACTCTGCCAAATGCCAACACGCTTACAATTACAGTTTTGCTTTCAGGAACTTGTGCAACTTTTTGAGTATGTGGTAGGTTTTCATTTATTTTTGCCACTCTCACTAATTTGTCATCTTCTTAGATGGAAAAATGTTTTCTCAGCTTTTTGTTTGGTAAACAGAACTTTTACTCCTTTCTCCATGGTTCCCCTGAGAGGAAATAAGCTAATATAACTGCTTTTGTCTCTTCTCTTTCTCTCTTTCTCTCTCTCTCTTTTTCCCCAGAGAGCAAGCTAATGTATGAGCTCATTGAGACATGATCTGTTTTTATGAACTGTCAGCTTGTAAGCTTGTCACCACCCCTCATGGTTCTGGGGCAGGCACCCGTTAGCCACCATAAATGGTGTGGTAGTGGAGAAAAGAGAGGTAGTCAGATCCCCAAACCTTCAACTCTGTCCAGGTAACTTCAACCCATTTAGATCCAATTCTAGAAATACGTAGGGAACACTCTGTAGGTACAGACCTGGGCATTGGAGGGGGTGCCGAGTGAAGGTGAACTGGGGAGAATTGCAATCAGATATATCTGAAATGATGTAGTTGGGATAGTGGTGTTGGTGGTGGTGGTGGTGGGGATTGTAGACAGCCCCACATGGGAAGGGTCTCTTGACAAGATGAGGAGCTAGCTGTTTTCACTGTTCATCCATGAATAGCCCCTGCAGCTAGTGACCCAACAGGGAGGTTTCCATCCCAGAGCCACTCTCCTTGTAGGAGGCAGTACTATGGCTGTTCTCTTTCCTTCCCTATGGGAACTGACCTTGACATTTCATTTTAGACTGTGCTTAGCACATTGCCATAGCCACTCCTTTCTTTGTCTTACTTCAGAACTCCAGTTTCTGCACAGTAGCAATGTGCCAACCCAAAGCATTGATTTTTCTCCCCCAGCTTCCTGTACCCCTAGCTGGGTGGCCATGTGACCCACACCTGACCAATAAGAGGCAAGCTTAAATGCATTGCATCCCACTTGGAAAACACATACTGGTTCTTGACACAAAGAGATACGCAATATCCACATGTATCAACGTTCATTGAACAAATACTTTAGATCCATTATTTTCTCTACCAGAAGTTTTTTTTTTTTTTTTTTTAAACCCAGGAAGCAAAGCCCGGCATTTCTGAACTTCATCATCGTTACTGATGAGCCTGGGAAATGGCTTACATTTTCTAGGTCAGTCTGTTTATACAGACTATATACACAGATGTATCTGTCTGCTCCATCTCTCTACATAACTCAGGAGGATCATGAGAAGTAATCAGTGTAAATCTACATATAAAGTGCCTGAATTTTATTGCTAAAATGTTGCTGATAATAATACAACAAATATTCATTGAACACAAACCGTGCTCTAAGTCCTATGTCCATACTTAAAAGAACGTGGCCTTAGCTCTCTGTATGAAAACCATG
This sequence comes from Jaculus jaculus, assembly GCF_020740685.1. Lineage (NCBI taxonomy): Eukaryota > Metazoa > Chordata > Mammalia > Rodentia > Dipodidae > Jaculus > Jaculus jaculus. The sequence continues at coordinate 3,998,042 of NC_059112.1, read as the reverse complement.
GGGCAGTGTCTTCCCTTTGGTCTGAGGGCTGTGACAACTGATTGGCAAGGCCCTGCTGAGATGTGGGTCCCTCTGTGAGAGCCCTGGGTCTTAACCACTGCCCTACAGAGACGGTGGACAAGGGCAGGTCAGGCTTTTTGACAGTTGGATGCTGCAGTGAGTGGAATTGGGGGAGCGTTGTATTCATCCAAATACCGTTTGTCCTGTCACTACTCATTTTACTTACACCCCACAGTAGAGCACTACCCAACATTAGCAGAATGCATGGAGCACCCTTTCTGTCAAACCCTCCATTTTTAACCCAGAAGTCTGGGTTTAGACTGAGAAGTCATGTTGTTCACTGCCTTTTGCTCTTGTAGTAACTCCATTTGCTACTGAAAAAAGCAAATGAACTATACACAAAGTAGCTAAAAGTAACTAGACAAAATAGTGTGGTTAGATTTGTATTACGGAGTGACAGTTTACCTATTGGTCTGTTTATTTTATGTTAAAGCCTGTCTATCTATCTTTCGTTTGTTCACTCGCTCTTTTTATGATGTTTTGAAATTTGGTCTGTTACCTTGGTTGTTTCTTGGGCATGTTTGGACATATTTCATACTTCCCCACTCCACAAAAGTCCTTCGCCTTCTAGTTTGTTCCAGCCTAACAGACGAAGCTTGAGACACTCAGGAACCTCTCTGTCCCTTTATCCCAAGTACTGTGCTATTTTCTGGGGTTGGCCACGCAAGCAAAACCACAGATACTTTCTACCCTCAGGGAGTTTGGAGGCGGTGCCTGCTGACCAGCTATGACCTGCACCTGTGCTTGGGCGTGGCTCGTGGTGCTGCCGCGCTCGGTAATCGGTGGGACTTGACCAAGTCAGAGAGGTCAGGCAAGGGCTCCTCTGAGCGAGACGTGCTTGAGTTGAGATTCAAGGGACAGGAAGAAATGCTTTGTAGAAGGTGGGATGACAGCACTGCGGACATGACCCTGGGGTAGGGCGTGAAACCCTGAAGGCTGCGGGCCAGGAGGAGGGAGATGGCTCTGAGCTGGCCGAGGTGAGAGGAGCCACTGCCACGGACACAGTAGAGGAAGCTTCGTGGAGAGGCGTTTGGTTTAGACAAGAGTTCTCTTACGTTTGGGGACAAGTTGAGAAGCTGTCAGGCACCAGTCTCAGTTGGGCATCTAGAATTCCTAATGCACACTAGATGCTCATCTATATTTAAGGCATACAGACAGTTAAAGCGCACGGTTTTTCTTTTTCTTTTTTTTGACACGGTTTCATGTGGGCCAGGTTGACCTCCTGCTCACCATGTAGGTGAGGATGACCTTCACTCCTTCCTATTGCCACTTCTGTGGTGCTGGCATTTCTAGGTGTGTGCCACCATACTTGGCTGAAGTGCCAATCTTTAACCTATATTGAAATGGAACTTCTGCATTTACAGACTTTATTATTTTTTCAATTTGTTAAATCACTCCAACTTCATACAAACCTCCTTTTCCACAAATACTGCTGTTTTGTACAATTTCAGGGTGTCAAATCATTTTCTACATGACTACTGAGCGAGTCTAGCAAAAGTTTTGGACACCTATGTAAAGACACATTCCTACCTTACCTACCACTCGATGAGTTTTGCCTGTTTGGACACAATCCTCAACTGGCATCCAAGAAGAGCCCTGTGGGGTACCGGTCTTCGGTTTGGGAGCATAGAATGATGAAGATATGGGTAGGCCGTTCCAGATGAGTGGTTCAATAGTGCTGACTTCAAATCCGTGACTCACAGGATGCAAGGAAGAGAAGAGGGATCAAATGACAGGGTCAAGAGGACACAAAGCCTCGGTCCACTTCTGCTTACTCAGTGACTTCCTTCCAGAATGGTGTTCCACACACTGCCGAGTGCCGGAACATAGAAGGCTGTCCACCATGCGATTTACACCCTGGTTTTGGTTTGTTAGTTTATTCTATCATGGCCAGGGTGAGAGGACAAATGTGTGAAGCAAAGAGAGATGTTGTGAAGCCGGAGATGTTTTGCAACCTTAGTAAACTAAGTACACCAGTGTATTTATTTATTTTTTTATTCACTGTGCTTTGAAGGCTCTGATCAGGAAATGTGTTTTCCCTAAAAAGAAATCAGAAAAAGTCCTGGGAGAGCCTCACTGACTGTCACAGAGCACTTTTCATGCGTTCAAACTTTGCCCCTCCCCCACCCCTGCCTTGCTTCAAGTTGCATTTTCCACCAGAGTTGCTTTGGATGGGACTGAAAGTTTTGTTCTGGTCCTTTGTGCATAGTTCAGAGGGCTCAGGGAGTTGACTAAGTTGACTTTGACCATATGTGCAGCGTTTCAGTTTATTTTTTCTGTAGTACAAATAACATATAGACGTTTTTATGTGCAGGGCCCTAATTGTGTCACATCCCTTGATGCAATGAAAGCAAGAACCACCTCTCTTGAAGAAACATAAATCTGAGTTTCCTACAGGCTAAGTAACTTGTCTGAGGTCATGCTTCTATCAGAGAAGTCAGGGTTACAAGGTCCTTGGACCTCTGGCTTGAATCTCTTTGCTCCATATCACAAAGCTGAAATACTGGAGTGATTGAGCTAAAAATGAGGAGCATTTGTTAAAGTGCAATCAAATCTTGGAGGATTCCATTAGTCATTTCTCCAAAGCTTTGGTGTATTCAAAATTAGAAAATTACAGCTATGAATAGCTGTTTCCCACTTGATTGGTCTAAAGTCAACTGAACCCTAGAGAAGGCTCCTTTGGAAAGTGTGTTGCCTTGGAAATGCGCAGCCGAGCCCTGCCGCAGCGCTCACTGCGCTTGAAATTCCGGTGGGAGGTGACAGGTGGGTCTTCGTGAAGGGCGTGGGCAGATTCTAAACAGGCTTTTCCCTTGCGCCTCAGTCTGGCCCTGGCTGCTCTTATTACAGTAGTCACTACTCATTTTCACAGATGCCTTTCAGACATCTCATTATTGGCATTTTTTTTTTTCCTGAGTTCACAATATGCAGAAATCTTTTCATCTGGGTGTGCTGTGTGACCTGTCCTAGAAATGCACAGACTTGAGCAGAAACTTGAACTTGGGTGCTTTGGACAACATAAAGGCTGTCACCTCTGTGACTGTGTCTGAGCTTCTTAGCAACACTGAGGAATCCAGTGTCAGTATTATTGTGCTGTTGTTTTACAAATGAAGAAAGCCAGATTTATGGACTCACAGTTCTAGTTCAGATCCGTACTTACTAGCCTTTTCTTTCCCCCGACAGTTTCACGTAGTCCAGGGAGACGCGAAACTAGGATGACAGGACTTCTCACTCTCCTGCACTCACCTGTCCCGTCTAGGATGACGCGCATGCATCAGCACACCCAGGTGACACAGTGTAGGACACAGAGCCCAGGGCTTCCTGTGTGTCAGTTAACCACACTGCCAACTGAGCCATGGTCTTGGGTCTTAAGGTTCATATGAGCTGAGAAAGACATTCAGCCGGGCGTGGTGGCACAAGCCTTTAATGCTAGCTCTCAGAAGCAGAGGCAAGAGGATTGTTATGAGTTCAAGACCACCCTGAGACTACATAGTGAATTCCAGGTCAGTCTGGGCTAGAGCGAGACCCTACCTGGTCAGGAGGGGGCGGAGCGGGAGAGAAAGACCTTTCCGTCAGGTTGCTGTGAGGTTTCAATGCACTATGTTGATTTCCAAGGGAGCTGGAAAAAAGTGAGGCTCTGGACATATGAGTTGTCACTGTCACTTGGTCATGTTTACATATTAGCAAGGATCACAGCTGGACTTCAATGCCCACCTCACCAGCTTTCCAACGGCCTGTTTCTCCTCTGTGCAGGGCAGCTGCTGCACCAACTCATTAGTGAGGGCAATGGGTTTTTAAAACTAAAGACTTAAGGGGTTCTGGAAGAACCTTTGAATTCCTAGGCTAAGTCAGCCCATTATTCTACAAATGGAGAAACTCCTACCATCCCTGTCATTAAGAGCTGCTTGGTTCTAGCCCAGATTTAATAAAGAATGTTTGTGGATCAGATTATCAGCATGCAAGCACTTTGGAATCTCTGGATCACATTAACAGTTGCAGCTGATGTGATGCATATAGTTAGTTGTCGGGGGGATTGAGGAGAAATGTGGTATTCACACAGTGTGTGCCTGCTTCTTGCTCACAACCAGAACAGAGCGGAGGTCAGGCTCCCAGGCTCACTGGGCAACAAACCATGTGTGCTCTCTCCCAAGCAAGTCAGTTTCTATTGAACACCGAACAATCACCTTTGTTGAATAAATAGAGGTAAACACATACATAGAATAGGGTTGGGATGCTCTCTTGGCGTGTGTACATCCATTTTTTTCATGCCCCTTCTCTTCTCCAGAGTCCTGCTAGAGCACTCTGGAGATCCTGACATGGTGCAGTGGCTGCTTTGGCCTCTGCTCTACGCATCCTCCATCTGCCTGGGCAATACCGCTGTCTGTGTGTTTGCATATGCATTTGCTCATTTGAACATCCCTCTTTGATTTGAACACTAGTAATACCAGGCCCTCATAAGACACCTGACAGGCTCAGCATCCTTGTGCACATGAATTGCTCTGCAAAGTCTTTAGAGATCATTATTCCTGCTTTCCATAAAAATAAATCTGAAAAGTGAAATGAAATTGAGCAAGGAGAGGAACCATTGCTTATTTTTTTTTTTTTGGTGTTTTTTTCCCCTCACAATACTTAAATTCATATCTTCCCTCAGAGCTGAACTAAGTAGCTGGCTAGTTAATAGCTGCTCACATTGTTCAAAATATTTGTGATGTCCTATAATTCTATTTTAATTTAAAACTGTGAGTGAAAGTAGAGGTCAGCACCAGGGTGGACACAGAGTGTGCAGAGGACAGTATTGTTCAACTTGTCTCTGAGCTTCCTGGCAGCCAAGATAAAAGGAGAGACAACCAACTATATATCTCATCTACAAGGAAAAATCATGCTAAGATGTGAAGATTTATTAGGGTTGGATCCTAGAAGGATAGTTGTGGCTTTAGATAAGGGGCAATAAGAATAAGATTAAAGGTAATGTTCTCAACAACATTTTACAGATTAGCAGTAATTTAAAAATGTGTTGAAAGGGGCCTACATTTTTGTTGGTCATTCACTTTGTATTTGGCATTCTGTTAGAGACTCTGTATTGATTTATTTTATTTAACCCTTATCAACATCTAATTATTACAAACATCTTTAAAGGTATTGTCTAGTGTATTTAAGGATGAGGACATTTATCTAGAGGAGTCCATGCTGCTCTTTCAAGGTCACATCGCTGGTGAGACACGCTGCTTCAGCTGGGATTCTTCCGAGCATGCACGGGGCACCTTGTGGGATTCTAAAGCTCATGTTATGTTCTTCCCACTCTCTGGCTGCTTGGGGTGTTCGGCGAGTCAAGCTAACCCCATGCCAGTGCAGTCGGCAATCATGTCTGTGGGCTATGCATTGTGCATTCCACCAGGATGGATCTGGAAGAGGGCTGGAGAGGTGGCTCAGTGGTTAAGGCACTTGTCTGAAAAACCTAATGACCTGAGTTCAGCTCCCCAGTGCCCACATAAAGCCAGACACACAAAGTGGCACGTGCATCTGGGGTTTGTTTGCAGTGGCTAGAAGCCCTAGCATGCCCATTCACTCTCTCTCTCTCTCTCTCTGTCTTCTTGGAAATAATTAATAAAATATCTGGAAGAAAATTGTATCTGTAGTGAACTGAACCTTCACAGACCTTTCAGGTTTTTCTCTAAGCAATACAGCATAGCTACCTGTAACTTTTGCATTGAGTTAGATACTATAAGTAATCCAGTGAGGGTTTATGCTTGAAGGGAGGATGTTCATTGGTCACATGTGACTTCTATGCCATTTCACGTGAGTTATTTGAATACCTGTGGATTATGGTATCCATGAAGATGGTAGAATGAGCCCCCTTCAATGCTGGGGGATGGCTTCATATCATATCTGGTGTTTCCATGTTATCCACAAATGTGTTTTGTCTGGTAAGAGGTGAAGAGCAGGAGGGCTTGAAGCCTGCGGCTGCTTGAGAATATTCCCATAGATTAGCAGCCCTGGCTATGCTTTGTGTCTGATGCTGAAGACTGAGTACTTTAAATACATCACCAACATTAGTCCTTCCAAAACGCCAAGAAAGAAGGATCTTTGTATTCCCATTTTATAGATGAAGGAAGTGAGGCTCACTGAAGCTCAGTGACTCACAAATCTATGTTGATGCTCAGTGGTAGGGTTTGCATCCATACCTCAGCTGATTGTCCTGACACATGCTTACCTATGCTGTCCGAGGACCTCTTGTTATGCAAGTGGCAAAGTTGTTAATCTCTTGAAAAATACTGAGGTCCTAATCTATACTCTTCTCTGTAGATGGAAGGCCCAGGTGTCCCTGGGGCAGGAGGACTGCAGGGAGGCTCAGGTGTCCCTGGGGCAGGAGGACTGCAGGGAGGCCCAGGTGTGATTTTCCTCACAGGCAGCTCAATGTGCTTCAGCATGTGCTTTAGACTTAGCCATGGGCAGCTCTGTGTCTTAGAGTGATAACATGTTGAGAATCAAAGTTTTAAGTAAGGTGTCCCTGATGATTTTCCACAACCTCAGAAAAACTTTAAAAATATTTCACCAGGATGAATGCAGTAATAGATACTGGAGTGCCAAGAATTGGTATGATCAAGTTTAACTTTAGAGAATGTGGCCTGAGTAATAATTGTAGTTTAGTTAATGCAGAGCTGTTTCTCTTCACAGTATTTTTCTTTTTCTTTTTATCTTTGTTCTTTATTGGCTTTTTGAGGTAGAGTCTCACTGTAGCCCAGGCTGATCTGGAATTTGTTCTGTACAATCAGGGTAGCCTTGAACTCACAGTGATGCTCCTACCTCTGCCTCCTGAGTGCTGGGATTAAAGATGAGTGCTTCCCCACCTGGCCTCTTCATGGTCTTAAATACTGTGAACAGTTATGTAAGCCCCATTCCTCCCATTGTGTGACTGTTCTATTAGTATTAACTATCATTTCTACCAACACCCCATGGCAGGCAGTGTTCACGGAGTGTCACGCAGATGGCTGGGCCCTTTAATCCTCATAGCTACCCACACAGTAGACAAATTGTTAACTGTATACATGATGATGTATTGTTAGGTGAATGACTCATACAAGGCCTAGCTGGGCAGTGGTTGGCTCACTGCTTTAGTCTGTCTCCAAGGGCAGATCAGGTGTGAATACGTGTCATCCCTCCTTCCCTTGTCAGGTCAGGTGTGAATGCTCATCCTCCCTTCTTCCCTTGTCGGGTCAGGTGTGAATGCTCGTCCTCCCTTCTTCCCTTGTCGGGTCAGGTGTGAATGCTCGTCCTCCCTTCTCTTGTCGGGTCAGGTGTGAATGCTAGTCCTCCCTTCCCTTGTTGGGTCAGGTGTGAATGCTCATCCTCCCTTCTCTTGTCAGGTCAGGTGTGAATGCTCGTCCTCCCTTCTTCCCGTGTCGGGTCAGGTGTGAATGCTCGTCCTCCCTTCTTCTCTTGTCGGGTCAGGTGTGAATGCTCGTCCTCCCTTCTTCTCTTGTCGGGTCAGGTGTGAATGCTCGTCCTCCCTTCTTCCCTTGTCGGGTCAGGTGTGAATGCTCGTCCTCCCTTCTCTTGTCAGGTCAGGTGTGAATGCTCATCCTCCCTTCCCTTGTCGGGTCAGGTGTGAATGCTCGTCCTCCCTTCTTCCCTTGTCTGGTCAGGTGTGAATGCTCGTCCTCCCTTCTCTTGTCAGGTCAGGTGTGAATGCTCATCCTCCCTTCTCTTGTCAGGTCAGGTGTGAATGCTCATCCTCCCTTCCTCCCTTGTTGGGTCAGGTGTGAATGCTCGTCCTCCCTTCTCTTGTCAGGTCAGGTGTGAATGCTCATCCTCCCTTCTCTTGTCAGGTCAGGTGTGAATGCTCGTCCTCCCTTCTTCCCTTGTTGGGTCAGGTGTGAATGCTCGTCCTCCCTTCTCTTGTCAGGTCAGGTGTGAATGCTCATCCTCCCTTCTCTTGTCAGGTCAGGTGTGAATGCTCATCCTCCCTTCTTCCCTTGTCGGGTCAGGTGTGAATGCTCATCCTCCCTTATCTTATCAGGTCAGGTGTGAATGCTCATCCTCCCCTCTTCTCTTGTTAGGTCCAAAGAAGCCCGATCAGGTACATGTACTAATAATTGCTGCAAACTAGAAATTCAGTGTAATAGTGGCAGGAATGATGAAAAAAAAGATTGCTCACTTAGATGTGGGGATAGTATTTCTGATCACGCTAATGCTTGCAGTAGGGCAACTGTCAGGAGACTCAATATCTCTGTTGACTTTATGAAGGAATTCTCGTCATTCCTTCTTCTCTTGTGCGGTCCCTCACAATGATCCCTCATGGGTTGTCATCAGGAAAAAGTGAAGGTTTTAGTTCATGCTATTAAAAGCTGTCACAAAGTATGGAAAAATGCAGTTTTATGGACATCATTCTTGATAGGCTTTCAACAAGTCATGTGCTTTGTTTGAGTTAATAGGGAACTTTTGCCAAAGGCCTACTTGCTTCTTAATCTGAATGTTGGATTTAGGATTCCAGAATTCTTTTTATTGATAAAGAAATTTGTTGAAGCATATGGGTCAAAACTCCTATACTCAAATCTGATCAACTTGGATTAGATATGTGACCTTGAACTAGTTTACTAACTTCCTAAAGTCTGTTTCCACCCAAAAAATGGGCACAATGATCCCTCATGGGTTGTCATCAGGATAAAGTGACATGGTCACTATAAAGTGCTTAGCCTAGAGATTAGTGCATTATAAACATTTACAGTGTATGTGCCATATAAGATGGCCCATTATAAAATAGAATAAGCTGTGTTCCAAGTCCATTTTGGTAGAATTCCATGCAAAAAACGAAAGCAAACATAAGAATTGGGGCCATCAAACAGAACTTGTTTAGGTTTGCTTTTAGAAGCCAAGTGCTCAAATATAGGTGATGTCTTTGGGGGAGGTTAGGCTCTGATTGCCAAGCCCTGGAGAGGCTCTTCCCAACCAGAAATCGATGGAGGTGGCCCTGAGGTAGAGCAGAGCAGACACTCAGGAGGTGGAGTGGGCGCTTCATTCAGCATTTTCAGTTTCAAATCCTGAGCTGTGGAGTAAGGAATTGTTGTAAGTATTCTCTAAATTCCACTCCAGCTTTCATATTCTTTTTCTCAAAATTAGTTGAGGCTTTATGAAATTAGAAAATTAGTAACAACATGTGACCAAAAAGACATCCCCCCGCCACTTTGAAGAGCCATCAATAACACAGAGGACATAAATGTGGAGTAACTCCCAAGTAGGTTCCTGGAGGATTATGCTGTTTTCATTTGTGGCCAAATGACCCTCTTTTTGTTTCCATTAATTCTCGTGGAGAATCAGCTCCCCATTCACAGCCTAGAAGTTTTTTGCTTCCTTCCTGGGTTCAAATAAAAATTCTTTTAAATTCTGCAACAGCAGGAGTGACCCCAAAAGACACAGGCACAGGAAATGTCTTTGTTTTAATTGTTGCTGCTGTCTGGACCGCCACCAGAGCATGGGACCAACTGAGTGAACGGGGAAGATAGACCCAAACGGCAGAAGACTTTTTTCCTCTAAAAGAACTTTTTTTTTTTTCTTGAGTAAAGGGTATTTTAAAGTGAAGAGGTAGTTGGCATGATGTCCTGGAAAGGCTTGTCACTTTCTTCCTACGGATATTCCCTGGAGGGTTTGCGTTTCATTTGGGACTTGTTCATTACCATCTTCTTACAATCGCGAAGCCAGGGTGGGTGTGTTTAGTGTAGGGTGTATTCTAGAACCATTTTCCATCTTTAAACCTTTCACAGTAAGATCAGAAAATTGTCATGTCTTTGTTCTTACAGTGTTTTGAAAGCAGCGGTATTGATGATAGACAGCTGTGTCACAAATGACCTTAAGCCTCTAAGGACACTGGGACCACTGGGGTCATGTGACTTGCCACAGTGGTGCAATGAGTTAACTTAGGTCTGTGGTACTGAAGCAAGTGCTTTCTCACCAAGCACACCGCACCACAGCCCACTTCCTTCCTATGCTGGGCTGTGGCTTCCTGATTCCTGTATAATGACTTGCCTCTGCCACGGTGCAGCCATCTCCCGCCAACTTCAGAACCCAAGAAGCAGGGAAGGACCTCTCCAGCTTTCCCAAGCCGTGTTTCTCAGTGGGGCTGAGAGCGGGTGTTGCCCTCTGCCGAATCCATGAGGACGTGGCTGCTGGACTCCAGGAACTGAGGACCCGCGAATAACAAAGTGACCACACAGATGATGGTGTTAGAGTTTCCAAGACAGTGTGAGCGAGCACCAAGCGCAGACGGGGTCTGCCCAGGGTCGACGTGTGAAGGCTGCTGAGGTCATCTTGCCCCAGTGTCAATTGGCAAAGTGAAAGGTTTTGAGGTTTTTTCCAACTTTTTTATTTGAAAAAATTATAGCTTTACAGGTAGTTGTAAGAGACTGCACATTCGTGTTTCATGTACGCATCTCCTGATTTCCCCAGTGGTTACAGCTAATTTGACTAGAGTATAGCGTCAAGGCCGGAAAGTCGACTTTGGCTCAATGTGTGTACACTGTTCCATGCCACTTTCTCAGGGGTGGGTTCAGGTAGTCACTACCACAGTTAAGATGCAGAAAGCAGGCTGGAGAGATGTCTTAGCTGTTAAGGTGCTTGCCTGCAAAGCCTAAGGACCCCTGTTCAACTCTCCAGGTTCCATGTAAGCCAGATGCACAGTGACACAAGCGCTGCAAGGTCGCACATGACCACTAGGTGGCGCATGTGTCTAGAGTTTGATTTCAGTGGCTGGAGGCCTTGGTGTGCCAATTCTCTCTCTCTCATAAAAAGAAAAATCCAGTATATTGGGCTTGCATAAAAACGATGCAGAAAGTATGGTTCTGTCACCACCCAAGATGTTGCTTAGGCTGTTTCCTTTTAATTACGTGTTCTCTTTTTACACCCCGACCCTGGCAACTACTAATCTTCCTACCTCTATAATTTTGTCATTTCACGAATGCTATGTAAATTAAATCCTATCTGATGTAAACTCCTCTCACTGCATAATTCCCCTGGAATACATTGCTGTGGGGAATTAATGTTTTTAAACTTAAAAAAATATTATTTTATTTATTTATTTGACGCAGGGAGAGAGAGGGAGACAATGCATGCGTCAGGACCTTCAGCCACTGAAAATGAACTCCAGATGCATGCACCATGTGCATCTGGCTTATATGGGTACTGGAGAACTGAACCCCAGTCCTCAGGCACAGCAGGCAAGCGCCTTAAGTGCCAAGCCATCTCTCCAGCCCCGAGACTTAATTTTTTATGGCTCAATGGTAGTCCATGGTGTGTGTGAGCCACTGCAGTTTAGTGAGAGGCATTTTGGTTCCTTATCGTTTGGGGAATTACAAAGCCACTTTGATCACTTGTGGTCAGAGTTTTAAAGAGTCATTAACTTCCATTTCTTGTGACAAATGAAGTAAAACTGCTATGTTATATGGTAAATGAATGTCTAATTTTTTTTTTTTTAGGTAACTACAATACTCTTTTCAAAGTGGCTCTATTATTATTATTTTTACCAGTAATGCATGAAAGACCCAGTTTCCCTTGTCTCCTCACTGCATTTGCTGTTATCACTGTTTTTATTTGTTTTATTTGTTTGAGATAGGGTCTTCCTGTGTAAGCACATGCTAGCCTTGAACTCACTGCATAGCTTTAGCCTCCAACTTAAAGTGATCCTCCTTACTCAGCCTCTTGAGGGCTGGGATTACAAGTGTATATCACCATGCCTGGCTAAACAGTGGTTTTCTTTGTAATGAGGCGCTGAGGACTGTATTTCTGCATGCTATGCAATTGCTTTGCCACAGAATTACATACCTGAGCCTTACCTACTATGTTGAAAAATGTACTGGTTCTAAGAGATGGCGACTGGGAATCTCACCCTAATCCTAACTTGCCTTTTCTGAGGGACTACAGGTGTTCACACCTTATTTTCTGTTTGTATACTCTTCTTATTAAGACAATTCTTTATATCTTTGGCTCATTTTTGAATGGAATGTTTTTAAACTGTTGTTTGGAGAATTCTATACATATTCTAGATAGTTCTTTTTTTTAAGTTTTTTTATGTTTATTTATTTATTTGAAAGTGACAGACAGAGAAAGAGGCATAGAAAGAGAGAGAGAGAGAGAATGGGCACGCCAGGGCCTCCAGCCACTGCAAATGAACTCCAGACTCATGTGCCCCCTTGTGCATCTGGCTAACATGGGTCCTGGGGAATCGAGCCTCAAACCGGGGTCCTTAGGCTTCACAGGCAAGTGCTTAACCACTAAGCCATCTCTCCAGCCCTTCTAGATGGTTCTTTGATAGATGATTTGCAAATATTTTTTCTTGCCTAAATCTTATTGTTCCCTAGCTTTGTTGAAGAATAATTAATAAACGCAAGTGTGTAAGTTGAAGGGATACAATGGTTTTACACACACATATACATATGAAAGAATTACCATAATCAAGTCAGCTAACATATTCATCGCTTCATGTGGTTACTGTTTTTTTCATGCCTCTCTGTGAGAATATCTAAGTTCTACTTTAAAGCTGAAAGTTTATACCCTCTGACCACATTCTCCTACCTCTTACTTCCTGGTAATCAATATTCTAATTCTACTTTTTGTTCAAAAAATATGACTGTTTTAGATTTCACACAAGTGAGATTATGGGATTTGTGTTTCTGTGCCTTACTTCACTCAGGAGCATGGCTTCAACCTTCTTCCTGTAGCAGTATTCCAGTATATATTCTTATGTACAGATGTGTATACATATGTATTCGTGTGTAAACTCACACCATAATTTATCCATCCATTTGTTCTGGACACTAGTTTCCAGCTTGAGCCATTTTGAATAATGCTACAATGAATGTGAAGTACTGATTTTGTTTCCTTTGGATAAACAGAAATAGGATTTTCTTTAAACAAAAACCTTTTTATTGACAACTTCTATAAGTACTGGCATCATAATTCCCTTCCACTATTCCTTTTCCCCCGTCCAAATCCGCCCTCCACCGAATCCCTTTTTCCAATTATTCTCTCTTCTAGTTTGATGCCACCATTGTTTTCCTCCGGTTCTGAAGGTCTTGTGTAGGTAGTGCCAGGTACGGTGAGGTTTGGATATCCAGCCATTTTGTGTCTGGAAGACAGCACTGTAAGCAGTCTTCCCCTTCCTTGGCTCTTACATTCTTTCCGCCACCTCTTCCACAATGGACCCTGAGCCTTGGAGGGTGTGATAGAGATATTGCAGTGCTGAGCACTCCTCTGTCACTTCTTCTCAGCACTTTGATGATGAATTTTGATTTACCTCAGTGGTCAATGCCATTGGAAAAGAAAATCTTCTCTAGCCAAAACTGAGCGTGGCATTAATATATGGCCATAAACGTAAGTGTTCAGAGGACAGTTCCATGGGTGTAATATACCCATTTCACTAGACAGCAGTCGTCTTTACTGCCTTAGGGCTTATGACTTTCTCAGCCATAGGCTTTTGACTAGGTTTTCAATATCATGCACATATTCCCTCCCATGGAACTGGCTTCAAGTCCAATTAGAGAGCGTTTGGTTTTCCCTCATAACAGCCATGCTGCTATTGCACTAGCTGGCACATTTAGCCTAGGCAGCCAGCCATGAGGCTTGCAGGGCCCACTGCTGGTTATCTCTGTTGGTGACTTCTCTCTCCCAACAGGTCGCACAGCTCTCACTAGCATTCTGACAGCTAGTCAGCAGGGAGGAGGCTTCCAGCTCTACTCCAGCTTGATCAGAAGTAGGATTTTTAGATACTGTGGTGTGTTTTTTTAATTTTCTCTGCTTTCAGTCATGGTTGAATCAATTTCCATCCCAGGCAACAGTGTACCAGGTCTCTTTGCCACATCCATGCCAACTCTTCTTATCTTAATAGTTATTCTAATAGGTGTGAGGTAGTATCTCATTGTGGGTCTAGCTTGCACGTCCCTGGGAATCTGTGACACTGAGCACTTTGTCACAGACTGTTGCTATTATGTCTTGTGAGATAGAAATGTCCATCTGAGTCCTGTGCTCATTTCTGCCCTTTGGCTACTGAGGTGCACAAGTTCCTTATGTATGTCACGTGTACGCCTTGTCGGTATTTCCCATGTGCTGGAGGCTGCTTTTTGATTTTTGTCAATTATTTTCCTTTCAGGGCAGCAGCTGTTTAGTTTGGTGTAGCTTTACTTATTTATTTTTGCTTTCATTCATGTTTAGCCTTGGGTGTAAAACAAAACAAAACACTGCTAAGCTCAGTGTGAAGAAACCCTCTCCTCTTGCTTTTCTTTCTTTCGTGTGTGTGTGTGTGTGTGTGTGTGTGTGTGTGTAGCTGTGCACGTGGAGATCAGAGGTCAGTGTTGGGTATTGTACTTGATCACTCTCATCTTCTTTGCAACAGGGTTTTTCACTGAACCTGGACCTCACTGGCTTGGCCAGACGAGCTAGTCGGGAAGCTGCAGGGATCCTCCTGTTCCTGCCTCCCAGTGCTGGGATCACAAGTGTGCAGACTAAGCTCAGCTCCTCATGCTTACTTATCCAGTGAACACTTTCCCACTGAGCCATTTCCCTAGGCTTCCTTGCAGTTTTTTCCCCCTAGGCACTTTGTGGTTTCAGGTTTCATGCCTAAGTGCTTAATCCATTTCAAATTAATCCTGTGAGAAGCATAAAACAGGGCAGCAGTTTTAACTTTTCCTCAGTCTATATAGCTTATCTTTACATTCTCTGGACAGATTCTTACATGGAGCAACAGTTGAAAGTTTGATGAAGTCCAATCTTTTTTTCTATTATGAATCCTCTTTTTCTTATCAGATCTTAAGCCTCATCACTAAGATCTAGGCCTAAATTGTTTTCTTTTGTTTTAAGGGTTTAAATTTTAACATCTACACCTATGATTTATCTCATTACTTTTTGCATAAAGTGTGAGGTTATGTCAAGGTTCCCCCCCCACCGACATTGTCTTTGCTATAAATAAGACACTGTCTATGTGAAAATGCACATTTGATATGTGTGTGTAAGTTATTACTGTCTTCTGTAGGGAAGTAGTCATTCAAAGGAGATAAGGAGGAGAAAGCTATGAAATGTATCATTTGTTTTAGAAGCTGGGTATTTAGAAGGGCGCGATGGAAATGCAAGGGGCATCTCATCATGGAGTGCTGTTTGAGTATGTGGTGCACAGTCTCCCTGAGCCAGTGGGCACAAAACAGAGAACAGTCACTGACATGGTTCTCCACGCAGGGTCCTGCAGTGAAACGGGTCATGACTCATGGCCCTATGTCAGGGCTGAAAAATCGGATCTGAGTCCGGTTCTGGATTTGATGTAGTGCTGAAGAATGCCCATGTGAGAAGAGTGCCTGGTTTTGATGTGCGGGATGCCGTGTAGGAACCTGCGGGGGTGGGCCAGGGTCTTGTGTCCACTGTCAGGTCTACAGCTTGTACTTGAATGATATTTAACAACTTGTCTTACAAATGGGAGCCCCAACTCCCCTTGAACTGACACCCAGGGTGACCTCTAAAGTTTCTTCATGGTTCCATGCAGGTGTATTTTTCTTAAGCCTGAGGTGGGGTCTCACTCTGTAGTTCCAAGCTGGCCTCAAACTCACAGCGATCCTCCTACCTCAGCCTCCTGAATGCTGGGATTAAAGGTGTGCGCTACCATGCCCGGCAGAGAGAGGGAAAGAGAGGGAGAGTGGGTGCACCAGGGCTTCCAGCCACTGAAATAAAGTCCAGTCACATGTGCCACTTTGTGAATCTGGCTTTACATAGGTACTGGGGAATCGAACTGTACTGGCAAGTGCCTTAACCACTGAACCATCGTATTTTGTAATAAAAGACTGATCTTTATTTTCTTCTAACAATTAGAATATAAAACCCTTGTATGAGAAATCAAAATTGATGTTCATGTTTGCATTTAAGTATAATTATGCACATGTCCCATTTGATACACTCTCCTGTTTGCATGTATATAATATCATATACATGTATTGTATATGATATGCTAGTGGGCTCATTGACAGATTCTTTCATTGAAGTGTCTTGAAGGATTATGGTGCCATGTTTTGTCTGCGTTCAGAAGCAGAGCAGTCTACAAGGAGAGGGTTGTACCTGGGACTTGTGTCTGTACTTCTCAAAGCATGCAAAGATGACTGCAGCTCAAGCTGAGGTCTGGCAGTGCTACATGGACTTACTTTACAAACTGAGCAAAGTTTCATTATGGAAATAGCTCCCAGGTGTCCTGCCATGCATCTCCAGACAGCTGGGCCACTCTTCTGTGGCCACCTCAGACTGTTACCTGCCTCAGTGTAGCTGACTGGTTTCATGCTGGGAAGCCTTGGTACAGCCTCCACTCTCCTCTTTCCTGCCCTGGTCCTCGTTTCTCTTCAGAGGCATGTGAGTGGAGAAATCCCTCTTTGTCCATGCGTATCTCTCAGAGAGTTACTTCTTGGACTGGAAGGGTGGTGTAGGGACAGCGTGTCCACGGTGGCTGATGCGTGAGTCCTGACATTTGACTTACATGGGAGCCTCACTTTCTGGCCGTCAGACTCTCACATAGCAGGGCTGGGTCTGCCTCAGTTGCTTTGAGTGTCTTGGCCTTTGCAGGTGAGAAGCCAGCAGAATGTTGGCAGGGGAGCACGGGCAGGCCACACTTCTGTCAGATGCCCAGGTCCACAGCCTCATTTATCCTGGTCCCCAGGGAAGGAAATGTGAGGCTATCGGAGGAGTGGCTTTGACCCAGTGTTATTGCTACATGGCCCCCCACTTTCTTTCCTTAAAACTCTTGCCTAGAGATCCCCCAATTGTACCCATTAAGAATATTGCATGTATAGACAGGAGGTCCAGATCAGCTGATGTCTGGATCTTTGATTACTTTATTTCTACAAATTTCCACTGGTTATGCATGCGTTCCAGGTCCTGGGAACTTCCCTGTGGAGTTCAGTGTAAGCTGATCTCAGGCTGGTGTCATCCTTTCTTACACAAGTACTTGGTGAGCTTTTTATAGTCCCTGCGCTACAAAGCCTGTTTAGTTTGCTTCCTCGTTATGCTAAATGAGGAGACCAAACCATCATTCCAGAGTGTTTTCAGCACTCAGCTTTCAGGAACACAGTTATTTTGTTTTATTTGTCTTGACTCTAAAGTCTGTAAACTTCTGTTGGAAATGACCCACAGTGATAAGAGTAATAGGAGTCGTGCTGCTGGTAGTATGATGTCATGGGTAAAAATACGCTTCTATCACTTATATTTCCCAGAATGGAAATAAAAGGTTGCTATTTGTAATCTAGACTGGGACCATTTTAGATGGGGTATTCATTACCATTTCATAAGTTCCACCTTTAATAGTAGAAAGATTTGGTTTATACACCAGAAGGTGTTTTTTTTTTTTTTTTTAATGTGAGTGCTCAAGGAGTTTCAGGGTCAGCAAATCTCTGCTTCATCGAAGCAGAAATCCTTGCTACGGTTTTTCTGACTGATTATAATTTATACTCCCAGAGCCAGAGAGCTCAACGCTTTGCTTGGTGGTCCATTCCATTTATGGATGGTTTTAATTGCTAAAGAGCTTTTCAGCGTATTGAATTAAAGTTAACTTTCTTGTGATTTTTGACCCCTTTGCTTCAGCTATGTGCTAGATAATGCAATTAATCCTTCCCCTACATAACAACCCTTGAAAATAAGGCAGAATTATAACCATTCTCAGCTTTGGATGACTTGATGTTTTTTTAGAAGCTTATTCCTATTTATTTATCTTCTCCTAAGTCACTGCTAACAATGTCTAATAACATGATGCATTGCTTCTTCCAGCTGGCCTCTGCTCATGGGTCAGCTCTGCGCTCCAATCGCTCTGACCGTTTGGATTTAGAGGAGGTCAAGGACCCCCCTTCTTGCTGTATCTTGGACCCCCTTTGCTTTTGACAGCCTTGCTCTTCTGTGTGTCCGTGTTCTTACCCTTGCAGTGTTTCTTCTCATCTCGTTTTGTGTAACCCCGCACCCACCTCTCGTTTTCTGGTGTCCCCTGCTTTGGTCACTTTTGGTAGTTTCTTTCACTGACAACCCTCTGACGGGTGCTCTTGATGGAGAATGTGATCTGGCCATTCTTTTGCCATATGTGATCGTCCTTACAGTGAACATTTCAGCTGTGACCTGCCTGGGGGAGCACAGATGTGCTGAGAAACTGATCTCCCCAGCCTAGGTGACTTAGGGCTTCTGTGGTTTCAGGTGTCACCTCAGTGTGATATGCAGTCACCATTCTCTGTGAGCCTCATGATGGGAGGAAAGCCTTAAGCACCAACTAGGAGTCAACAAAGGGCAGTGCTAAAGTAGTGGGGGATGGGGAGTTGGGTATTTGCTTACCTTTACCTACGTGCTACATTCATTTAATCTAAAGAGGAAATGAGGCTTTCTTGACATAACAGGTTCTTTGTGCAGCCAGCCTGCCTCCTTCCTGGGTAACTTCTCAGGTGTGTAGGGATGCCACCCCACGGATGCACCTGGGGCGTGTGAAGGGCAATTACCTGTGTTGATTACTATCCCTCCCACCTGTGTCTAGAGTCTCAAGAAGATGGGCATTGGTAGCTCAGGCAAGTCCAGTGGGAGCTGGGGTTCATGCAGCATTGGCACTTGGGAGGGTGCTCATTTTCATGTAGGCACAAGTTAGTGGGCAAATGTTAGGAAAATCGCAGTCAGTATCCAGAGCACCCAAGAAACTGATTTCACTGACAACCAGTTTTTACAACACTTCTTGCATTGTTCTGTGAGATGCCAGTGGAAAGATGTATTTAAAGGAAAAGTTAAATATTGATTTCTTTGAACTTTGTCTACTCTATTTCAAAGTTTGTACTGAGATTAAAATTTAGTGAGGGAAGCTGTTTCCCTCTTTGTTTGCTTGTAAGCAATTTTCCACTGTGACAAGCGATAGCTACGCCAATGGTCACTTTTCTTAATAAAACTTTGAAGCAGCATTCTCAGACTTAACTGGGATCAGACTTCATTGGAGGTCTTGTGAAAATTCGGGTTTCTGAGCTGGGAAGATGACTCAACGGTTAAGGCGTTTACCTGCAGAGGCTAATGACCAGAGTTCAATTCCCTAGTACCCATGAGAAGCCAGATGCACAAAGTGGGGCATGCCCCTGGAGTCTGTTTCCAGTGGCTGGAGAACCTGGTGTACCCATTCTCTTTGTCTCTTTTCTTTCTCTCTGTTTGCAAACAAACAAACAAGGACAAAATTCAGATTTCTCACTAGTGCTTCCATATATTGTGCCTGTGTAAGCTGGGGTAGCACCCAGGGAGGCTGTGTAGGAAAGCACTCCATGTGAACTCTCTTACACATGACCTGGAGACCAAACAGCTGGGCATTGGGTGTATAGGACAGTTTCTTCCTACCTTCTGGCTGGGCTGCTTTGTGTTGTAGTGTGGAGACTGGTTTTCCTTTAACTGGCCTCCTCCTGAAGTGCACTGATACAGAAATACTCAGCCAAATTGGAACCACTGCCATAAGCTTCTGTAACTGTGTGTGGAATTGGGCCAAACATTATATGTTACCTTTGGTTATAGAACTCAAAACACACTTAAGTGATTAGCTAGGCAATTAGGCAGTGTCTTCATTGATATTGTCTCAACTCACCTTTATAACAGTCTTGTGAGGTTAGTTGTATTTCCTTCTTATTTCTATCTTACACATGGAGAGGTTTAAGGTTACAAGTGGAAATAGCATCCTAATCTGTCTTGCTAATACTTAAGAATTAGGTGGTATTTATGATGTGCTAGAGACTTACGGTGTTTTTCGTCAAGTTAATTCTCCCTTTGGATTTTGATAAAGAACAGTGTGAAATAGTATTATTTTTGTTCTTATCATGAGGTTTATTTTTAAAAATCTCTGTGTATATGTGTACATATGACTGGTGTGTGTGTGTAGTTCAGGAGACAGCCTTGGATGTCAGTCTTGGCTTTCTACCAAAGGTAGAGTCTTTGAGGTAGAGTCTTCTCTTGTTTACCGCTGTGTGATGAGGCTTGCTTGCCTCCTGAGCTCTGTCTGTGTCTCCTCCCATCTCACTGTGGAGCACTGTGATTACAGCTGTGCGTTCTGGCACCTGGCTTTCCACAGGGTCTGGGGTTCTGAGCTCAGGTCCTCATGCATGCATACACGTTACTCACTGAGCCGTCGCACAGCCCTTATTATTATTTTTTTTGAAGATGGCATTAGGTAACAGTACCTTCTCAAGGTCATGCCTTTAGTCAGTGGCAAAGCCAAGATCTGAGTTGGGTCTGTGTGACACAGAGTTCACGCCCCTGCTCTGGGTAGTTGAAGGCAGACTGCCTGAGCTGATTACAGTCTTCTAATTAGCTGTCTGTCCTAAGAAGGGTGGTATTTCTAGGCAAGTTACCAGCACCACTTTACAGCAGGTTTCCAGTATCCATTGTACAAAACCATGGAACAACACCTCTTCTGGAAACAAAGTAATAGCAAGAAAGATCTAGAAGGAAGGAAAGCAAAGTATAAAAACTAAAGACAAGTGAAAGGAGTAAAATTGTACACTTTTAGGAAACTTGATAAAAAATGGTGCTTCACACTCTTTAGACACAGAAAGTACAAGTGAGAAAGGAATAAGCAGTGGCCTGCATGCTTTGCACAGTGTGAGCTGCTCTGTGAGAAGATTCCGTGGCCTGTATGTCTTTGGTGGTGTGAACCGCTCTGTGAGAAGATTCCGTGGCCTGTATGTCTTTGGTGGCGTGAACCGCTCTGTGAGAAGATTCCGTGGCCTGTATGTCTTTGGTGGCATGTACCGCTCTGTGAGAAGTGGCCGTAGTCCTGATGTCCTTGGTGATGTGAGCCGCTCTGAGAGAAGCAGAGCTTGAGCATTGTTCCATCTGTCATTCATGGGGCCACATTTCCATGACTAAAACCAGCTTCATGTAACCTTTTACACTGATGCCCTCTTCTCTTTGTATCATCAGTGGCCCCTGTTTTTTAAAATAGAAATTTCCTTTCATCAACCATATCTTGGAGTGTTCTGTATTTCGGCTTTCTGCCCACTGAGAGAATTTTTCACTGATTCAGTATTTGTCCGGGGGTTCTTCACAAAAATTCAAAATTTTAAAATTTTAGTTCTGGTACTTATGGTTATCATCCTGTGATCAAGATCAATACAAGGATTAACAAAGTTATTTTTATCTGTGTTTTTTTGTCACACACACACACACACACACACACACACACACACACACATTATTTGAAGGTATTCTACTATTCTGGACTATGGGAAAGCACAGGTTTTTTATACTGAGTTTCTTTCTTAAAATATCTATCTACAAGGTGGGGGGAGAGAAAGAATGACTTTGAATGAATAGGAGCACCAGGATCTGTTGTGGCTGCAAATGAACTCCATATGCACGAGCCACTTTATTTATCTGGCTTTGTGGGTACTGGGGGACTGAGCCAGAATCAGCAGGCTTTGCAAGCAAGCACTTTTAATCACTAAGCCATCTCTGCAGCCCACAACAGAGCCTTGCACAGGTTCAGTGAGAGCCGGCATGGTGGTGCATACCGGTTTTCTCAGCTTAGGAGGTCAAGGGAGGAGGATCGGGAGTCTGAGGCTGGCTGGGCTATAGAGCAAAGAGGTAAGGTATGCATAAGCACCTTGTGTTGGCTTATCTGACATCTTTTAAATCTCTGTGCACTTTCACATTCATTTATCAGCTACCTATATCTATCAGATGTCACATATCTCCCAATTGCATATGAACATCTCTTGCTTCCAGTATTCTGGGATGCCATGTCAGAGAGAAATGGTATCTGTATAGCATGCAGCATGGCCTTTTCCTTGAATGGACTGTATTTTATTAGGGCACCTTACTTGAAAATTAGGAGCAGAAGATCTGAGATAGATCAGGTCAAGTGTGTGCTTTGCAAGGATGTTTCTTTCTGGGGGAATTCCTGCAAACTGTCAGGGTTCTGCTTTTTAAAAATTTGTTTATTCAAGTGAGATAGGTAGAGGCTGAAAGAGAGTGACTATGGGTGTCCCAGAGCCCCCTGCCACTGCAAACGAGCTCCGCATGCATGCACCACTTTGTGCATCTGGCCTTACATGGGTCCTGGGGAATTGAACCCAGGCTGTCAGGCATTGCAAGCAAGTGCCTTTAACCTCTGAGCCCTCTCCCTAGCCCCTGACCTTGCATTTTGTTGGAGGCTGTGAGTCCATGCAGTGCTTGAATCTGGCCCAAAAGCAGAAAGTATCAGCAGGATCTCCACAGGGCTCTTTGTGGCTATTTCAAGCCATGAAGGCAATGTCCTTACATGAAGTATTCTGTGTAGTTTGATTATTTAATCAGTTAAAAAATGTGGATGTGATATGCAGCATTCTTGCTTTGTCCAATGTGCTAGAGGAGATCAGCTCTAATACTCTTGTGTTTTTTCCTTTACATCAAACCTTGCATAACTTTGTGTACTTTTCCGTGAAGTACAAACAGCTTCCTAACATCCAAGGTTGCTGGTAGACTTATGTGCTAAGTGATCAGACTCAGGGGTGTCAGTGAGCCAAAACCAGAGATGACCCTGGGGAATGGGCTTTGTTATGTCTCTGGGAATAACACTGAGCCAAACAAGCTGCAGAGCCAGGTTTCAAATAAGGCAGAAATAATTAGGTAAGAATTATCTCCTTTCCTTCCAGCAGGTGGACTAGCTACCAAGGAAAATACGAGAAAGGGAACAAAGCTGGTATAAAGAGAATGATGGCCTATGACGGAGTCACATGAAGTTTCTTACTGAGGAGAATGGACTCCTGTTGATGATCAGTGGAGGTGTGCTTTGCCTGTGTGATGCTTTTTTATAGGATTTGGGTACAGGATTGTAACACTGGTTGGGTATACAAAGTATTTCAGTCCTTGAGCTAGTGAAAATCTAAGGATTCTTATAGATGAACTAAAATATTACTATATAAGAGAGATTCCTTGCTTTTAGGGAACTTTTTACACTATCAGAGAAATGACATGCTCCTCTGACCCATGTTGGGAGAAGTTGTGGAAAACAGTGTGTGGAATATCTGAGTATTGGGTAACTGAGGGAGGGATGATAAGAGGCCGGTGAGAGTGGACTTGGATTTTGAGCTGTGCTGCACTCATTTCTCATTGCTGGGACAAGACACGTGGCCAGAAGCAGTGTGTAGAAGGAAAGGGTTTATTCATTTAGGTTTACAGCTTTGAGGGGAGGCTTCACCAGGACAGGGAAGGCATAGCAGGCCTGAGTGGGAAGCCTGGATCACATCTCCACAGCAGTGGGAAGGAAATTGTCACAGGGTGAGTGAGCTTAGGACACCCAGTGGGCTGGACTAATAGACCTCAAGGTCTGCCCCCAGTGACACACCTCCTCCAGCAAGGCTGTACCTCCCAGAGGCTCCACAACCTTCCCAAATTGCCACCCGCTTTGGACCAAGTATTCAAAACACATGAGCCTATGGGGAACATTTCATACAAACAACTACTTGTGGATAATGAGAGGAGAGAGGACCCGCCGAACAGCTTTGAGAAGAGTTTCAAGTGGGACGGAAGGTATGTGTGAGGACACAGGTTTGAAATGGACTGTAAGCAGCCGTGTGTGTGGTGGTTGCCCAAGCACACTGGTTTGGTAACCAGGGGACTTCCAAGGTCATGAAATGTTGTGATTCGTTTGGTCATTGATTTGATACAAAGAGATAGTAGGAAAGTGTCATTGCTTCTTGAATGCAATGTGCCGAGAATGATAGAGGTGGATAATTATTGAGGCAGCGGTGGCTAGACCACATTGGTGTAGTTGATATAGTCTTGGGAAGGAGAGTGTGTGGAGCTGTTTTGTAATGTTCTTACCAAGTCATAGCGGTTTATAGGATATTGGGAAAATGTGCAGGGCTGGAAAAACAATCCTGCGCTGTTAGCTCTCACATGTCAGAGGTCAGAGCTCCAGATGGTGAGTCAGTGATTGCAGGAAGGATCACAGTTTTTGTCAGTTTTAGAGGTTAGCTCCTGTTTACTACTCTGTGTGGAGCCTGTGCAAGAATAGTTCAGTCATGTATGTGGAGTGTGCTTTATGGTGTGAACACTGAGGGAGAAATGGCGAAAGCCAAGTTTAGGAGCTGTTGTCAGCCAAAAGGGCGGAGACAGACAAAAAGAGTGGTCAGCAAAGGAGACAAAGAGGCTGTAGAAGAATGCAGAGAACACCCAGGGAAGCCATGCGAGGAGAGAGTTTCAGCCGTGCTAACTGAAGCATAGAGGTCAGGAGGGCTGAAGACATTGGCTTTGCCAAAGGGAAAGTTTTGGAGACGTAGAAGCATTAGTTTCCAGTGAAGTTTCAGCACAGGAGTGTCTCAGGGATTGTTTCGGTATTCTGCATGACAAGGCGATTAATGTTTAATAAATAAATCCCTCTTGTAATTGCTTTAGCACATACGACTGGGCATCTAGGTCTTCAGCATTTCAAGGGAGATTGGGAGGTCACTTCAGAAAAGAATTAAGGCTAGATTGGTCATATTCTGTAAATCCGTCAGGTGATTTGTTATGTGGAGAGAAACTCCCAAAGCTGACCTTTTGGGCTTATTTGTACTCAGGATCCTAGTGACTCAGGAAAATCTTAAAGGAAATTTGAACTGTGTTTGGAAACTTCAATATTTATCCTATTATTTGGTGTATGCTTAAAGATGACCAGGTGTGTATTTGTAACAGATATTGAGTTGTGGAAAGTAGTAAGGGGGCAGGTTAAAGTTTATCAAAATAATAATGCTAATTTATATGGAAATAGAAACTCCAAAGAAAGCCTGAATCAAACTTCTAAATGTAATGACCTACATTAATGTCATGCCAAAAGAACCTAGTCATTTCGTAAGAAACAACAGTCTGGTTGAATAAATGGAGGTGACAGGTTACGTATAACGAAACCCTTAAGATTTTATAAGGCAGGAGACACTTTCTCATGGCTCAAGGAGAGATGTATGTAGAAAGAAAACAAACTTATCCCCTATTCAACTAATTGGCATTCTCAATGAAAAAGTCTGAAACTGTGACTGTGATATGTCCTAAGAGGTATCACTGGAAATAAAAGGAACTGTTTCTCTGGTAGGTACATGTGATTTAGAATTCATCATGTCGCCCCAATCGACTGGAGAAGGAATGAAGGCAAAGATAGGATTGAAGTTGTTTTCTTCCCTTTTTTCTCATTCTTTTTTTCTGGGGGTTGGGATGGGATGAGGTGTGCATGTACGTGTGTGTGTGTGTGTACGTGTGTGTGTGTGTGTGTGTATGTGTGTGTGCGTGTATGTTAGTGAATGCACATGTATTTGCAGATGCACATTCCCTATTGCACACATGTGAATGTCAGTTGTTCTCTGTAGATCTTCAGCATAGTTTCTTCAAGCTGGAATCTCTCATTGAACTGAAAGCCTGCTGATTTTTGTTCAGACTGGTTGACCAGTGAACTCCAATGATTCTCTTGCCTCCTTCCCCATCAGAAGTGGGGTTACAGGTGTGCGTGGCCTTGCCTTCCTTTCCCGTGGCTGCTAGTATGTGAACTAGGCCCTCATGTTTACATGGCCTGCTCTCTTACCCACTAAGCCACATCTCTAGCCCCACTCATTATTCTTTATGTTCAGATTGTGGTTGCCCAGAACCAACTATGTAGTTGAAGGTATAAGTTTAATGTTTTCATTAATTCGCTGTGTCTCCTGCAAAACCTGAATTGCTTACACCCTTTCTCTGACACAAAATAGAGACTTCCATTGCTCTGGAAAATTTTATTAGATAATTAAACATGAAACTACGTAGATGGGTAAACTAAAGACAATGCTTAAAGTTGTATGTCATGGGATTCTGAATTTTCTTGGTTGATTCAAGCTGATACTACACTGATTAGTTCTCATATTATAGTGGGATGCTCTTGGGTTTTGTCAGAAGATGTGTAGTTGTAGGATATGTATATATGGAATTGAACCAATACTTTCAGAAGGTCTAGAAACATTCCTAAAATTATTCATTTTATTTCTATCTTGTTACTAGAAAGATCCAAGTTGACATCTAGTTATTATATAAATTAATATAAACTCGAATCACAATTTGGTGAGGGAAATAGGGCAGAAAAAGAGACTTGGACAGTGTTAAGAAGGAACAATCATAGTAGTTGTGGTCACATGATGTGCATGTGCATGTGTGTGTGTGTGAGAGAGAGAGAGATTTTTTTAAATAAAATTTATTTATTTGAGAAAGATGGTCAGACAAGGAGAGGATGGGTGTGCCAGGGCCTCCAGCCACTGCAAATGAACTCCAGATGCATGTGCCACCTTGTTCATCTAGCTAACATGAGAATCAGGGAATTGAGCCAGATTCTTAGGCTTAGCAGGCAAGCACCTTAATTACTAAGCCATCTCTCCAGCTCCAAGAGGGAGAGATGTTTTCATTTACAAGGCAAAGTATAAAACTTACTTAATTCATACACAGACAGTGACGTAGAAGCAGCACGTTTCTTAGAAGAGGCACATATCACCCATGTAAAACCCAGAATGAAATCCTGTGTAAAACATCATCAGTGACACCTTAAACTGCATCTTCCCTGGAGGACAGTCAAATTCCCTGGCTCTTACTGAGTTGGCTCCTTGAGGCCATAGTGTGATGGCATCTCATCAGGAAGTCATCTTGCAAAGTCCTATCAGTGGGAATCTTCAGAGTCAGTCAGATGGCTCCTTGGGGGTAACTTTTGAACTTTCAGGCACTGTTGATATTCTCCTGTCACATGGCCTGAGCACTCTTGTTGAAAGGATTTACTGGGTGAGCTGCCCTCTCACTGTGCTTGGGCAGGAAGCGTAAATGTTCAGAACAACACCAAGAGCTAAAATAGTCACTGCACAGTCACCTCTTGGGAGCCCACTGTGAAGATATTCCAGGGGAAAAGGGAGGGCTGTTTCCCAGTGGATGGAAGGTATGATTTAACCTGACCAAGATTTCCAGACATAGTTAACATGGGCTTTCCCCTTTCACAAGTCAGAAGTGCATTATTTCTTTCTGAAAGGAAGTAGAACATTCAGAAGAATGAGTGAATGAGCAGTGATATTTCTTTGAACTTCAAGGAGAAGCCACTTGCCCCAGTTAGGATGGACTTGTTCTGTGAGTCTGTCGGATGGCAGCAGGGTTGATTCCCACTGACAGGAATTCTCTCCACAGAATCAACTGTTCATTCTATT
Organism: Jaculus jaculus; assembly: GCF_020740685.1. Taxonomy (NCBI): domain Eukaryota; kingdom Metazoa; phylum Chordata; class Mammalia; order Rodentia; family Dipodidae; genus Jaculus; species Jaculus jaculus. Next base: position 3,970,824 of record NC_059112.1, on the reverse strand, counting down.
TCCCTTGGCATAGGATCCAGGCTGTTGGAGACCTTGGTAAACTCATTTCATTAGATCATAGGTTGATGTAAGTTCATGTCTGGATGTTTTTGAATTGGTTGAGACCTGGCCAGCAGGTGGAACGCATGTCTACAATTGGTTCTGAAAGAGAGAAGACACGTTTGAAATGTTCTCTGAGTCAGGGAGCGGGGCAGGAACACTTTTTTTTGTAGTGATAGTGCAGCTGTGTCTGTTAGAGAACATTCTTGAGCCAAGGGTGAGCCAGAGGGCCATGGGCTCAGCTTAAGCTGAACATGTGGAAGCTGCTGGGACGGAGGTCTTGCTGTTCATTCTAGAAGGGCACACACTCAGTTTACAAACTTAAAGATGGAGCAGGCTCCTTACTGAGCTGGTGACCTTGCTGCTTCCTTCAGCCACTGATAAATAAAAGAAGGAGTGGTACCCAAAATTTTCTTTTGTTTTATTTTTTGAAGTAGGGTCTCACTCTAGCCCAGGCTGACCTGGAATTCACTCTTAGTCTCAGGGTGGCCTTGAACTCACAACAATCCTCCAATCTCTGCCTCCTGGGTGCTGGGATTAAAGGCGTACGCCACCATGCCCAGCCTCAAAACTTTTGATAATGGTTATATGTACAGTATATTTAATTTAAAACATGGCATGTCTCCAGTTTCAAAAAGGTTACTTTTTGTTTTGCTCTGACAGAAATTCAGCTTTTGTCTATAAATCAGATTGATTACAGCTTACTGTTTTTCTGAGACTATTGAACTATCTTTTTGTAAATTTCAGCGTTTTGATCTGCTGAAGGAAGAAGCTTGCTCAGGCCTTAAGTGTTCAGGCAGGGGTGGTGAAATGATCAGGGAAGTGATTTCAATGACAGGAGCACTGAGTGGAACATGGTTCTATGCAGAATGATGATTGGAATTTAGTCGGTTAGACACAAAGAATTGGTGAGTAGAAGAATCCTGGTTAGAAATATGGAATTAGGAGTTATTTGCTTCAGTTTTGAATTAGTTCCCCTACTATGTGAGCACACAGAAAGAGGATCTGATCCTCTCTACACCTAGACATAATAAAGGATTTTCTGTTGGTCCAGGAGGCCAGCTAGGCCCTGGAGCTGCTGACCTAGGGTTTGCTCAGTAACCTCTGGACATGGTTGCTGTTTGCTTTTGAGCCCACAGACTCTTCTTAATGCCTGCCAGAGGATAGGCAGGGATCCACATGGATTTCCCCGAGTCAAGAGACAGTCATAAAACTGAGTCATTTCTTTTTCCATAACTCCTCAAAATGCACAAGAGAAGGAAATATTTTTAGACCCTCCTGCCTTGTCACTTTGTGATGTCACTTCTTTTAGATTCCTCCCAGCCTTTCACTTCCACAGCACTGTGCCATTTTGTGGTTGTCTTCAGGTCTTTAGTGATTGTCACATGAATAGATCTTTCCAATCTGTTTTGTTCCACATTGAGAACTTTGATACATGAACCTCCTGTAATTTGATTGTATTCCTGTCCCACTGTCTTTTGACCTTTCTCTCCCACTCCCACTCCACTGAGGACACTCTGTTTGCCAGCTAGTCCTTCTTCTGTCCTGATGCCTTGTTCTTTTTCCTTCTTTGTCCTCCACGCCAAAATGTTGATGGGTTCAGAACACTGCAGGTCTCGGAGGCGACTGTAACGACTTTGCGGTCATCAGTGCCCCAAAGTCCTCCTTTCCCCACTGTGGCTCTGACGTTCCTTCTGTCTCTCTCGCCCTTTGCAATAATGTTTCCTGAGCCTTTCAGGGTGCAGTAGAATCTCCTTTGGTGTTGAGCTCTGGACATCATCTTATTTCCTACTCTGAGGAGTTGTGAGTCTCTTCAGGGCCTATCACCATCTCCATGTAGAGAAGCTTCTCTGGCCGGCACCTCCTCTGCAGTGTTCCCCAAGCCCTGGCTGCATGAGAGAGATGACTGTCCATCCTCTCATCCTCTTCATGAGTTTTGGATCTCTCCAGTGTTCATTGCCATCAGGGCCTGGGCCAGGGAGGCCTGGCCTTTTGTACTAGGCAGACTATACATATCTGGGTTGCAGAGCAGGAGAAACTGAGCCTAACCTGTGTGTGTGTGTGCATGTGTGTGTGTGTGTGTGTGTGTGTGTGTGTGTACATTTCATACTTTGTCTCACAAATAAAGCTTGTATGTGTTTTTTTATTTCCATAGTTCAAACAAAAATAGTGTCTATATGCAACTCACATATATATGTAAACATATCTATCTATCTCCTTCTCTCTGAGAGAGAGAATAATAAATAAATAAAAATAAATAAACCACAGTTTTCATCTGTGTTTGGTATATCTTAGCATTGGAAGTCATAAATAGTTTATTCATTTAATACTCATACTTAAAAATCTACCCTCTGTGGTAAAGATGAAGTGTTCTGCCCTTGTAGATCTATCTGCTTAGAGACTTGACAGGTCTTTTATTGGTTGGGTGCCAGAAAATGAACAGCAGAAGATAAATTATTCTCCCTTGGTTCTTACATCAGATTTTAAAGTATTATTAGAAAAAAAATCCCCTAATCATTTAGTAGAGAGAAAAGACAAGCTCTTACAAAGTACAGGTTGTTTGAGGACTGAGAAGCATTGGAAGTAAGCCTTGGCTCCACTCACTCTTGAAAGCCAGTAATACTAAGTGGCTCGGCTCAGTTAAGTCAGTGGCAAGAGACCTTCTGAGGTTTCCCATGTGTTGGGAGGGGCTTGAGACAAAGAGGGCCTTGTGAAGCTCAGCTAGAGTCTTGGCCGTGGGACGGAGTCCCTGAAGACTGCATTAACTGTGCCCTACCCAGTGGCTTGCTTCTGCAGCTGCTGTTGTGGTAGCCGTCAGCACCGTGCAAGGAGTTTACATCTTAACTTACTTTCCTTACTGACCCACCGGTACCCCAGAACTCAGAGCTGCCCATGCAGATCGTGTGCCCCTTTGCAAATAGTTCACCTGTCACACCCTATTTTATGTTTCAGCTGTCACACACATCACTAGAATCTGCTGCTTGTTCTGTGTGGATGATAATCACTTGTCTTTATGTCTGTGTTCATTGATATATGAACATGAACATAAATATGTAGATATGTACACATATACATGTATATATACACTTGAGCAAAAATTAACAAATTGAGACCAACTCATAAATATAAAGATTCAGTAAGTATAAAAGCACAGAATTTAGTATTAGAAGACCTTGGTTCAAATTCCACTTTGGGCAGTTAATGGTGCTGTGGTGTTTTAAAGAATATTCTCCTTTCATTCCTTATCTTGGCTTGGATTTGTGGATCTCAAATGAGGTAAATGCATTTAAAAGTGAAGTATAAACTATCTGCTAATGTTAATGTCTACAAAATATTTATTTATTTCCTAGAGAGAGACCGAGGCAGACACAGAGAGGGAGTGAATATGGGCATACCAGGGCTACCTGTCACTGAAAAAAAAGAAACTCCAGATGCACGTGCCACTTTGTGCATCTGGCCTTATGTGTGTGTTGGGGAATTGAACCTGGGATGGCAGGCTTTGCAAACGAGTGCCTTTAACCACTGAGCCATCACCCAGCCCTGATGTTACTTTTTGTTGTCTTTAGAAATGCACTCTTACAAGTATGGAATGTGGCGGTAAATGCGCATGAATTGACTTAATGCAGAAGACACTTGTGCCTACAATTCCCTGCCTTACTCTTCAGGACTACTGCTGAGGAGTGCAAATGAGGAGGGTGCTAATTTCATCTGTAGGCTCTGCAAGCAGCATTAAGGGGAAAATAGAGGAAGCAGGGAATAGAAACACAAAAGCCTGGGACTGAGTTCAAATCTTAAGGCGGATTGTATTTTATGTTTTATAGCCATGCATAAGTACTGGCATTTATATTACACAAATAAAGTTAACTGTATGTTATACATTTTTTTTTAGGGGGAGGGAAGTTCAGTAGCTTCTTGGGTAAAAGTGGTATAGAGGGAAGTGTCAGTTTTCCTAAGGCAAGTTTTGTCCCCTTAATTGTGCCTCCCAAGTTGGATGCCAAGGCCACCTTCAGGCTAGAAAGTGTCAACAGGAAGTGCCCAGGTTAAGTTAGGCCCAGGTCTTGTGTTCCCCGACTGGGGCTTTGTCTTGAGCTTATGTGCTTGTTCTGTTTCGCTGGAAACCCCTTTATCTCTCCTGCTGAGAGTGTTCTCTGGTGTTTAACACCAGAGATGTGTCAGCAGATTTTATTTGCCATGTGTGTGCTTAGACTCTCGAAGCAAGACACCTCATCTGTCTACATGTCCGTCCATCAGGCCAGCATCATGTCTTCCCAAAGGAGAGTTTTTATCTTGGGTATGAATGACCTTTTGAATGAGTTGAGTTCTGACATGGAATTTTTGCTATCCATGAGGTAGGAAAGAGGCAGAAGGATGTATGACTTCGGCCATCTGGCTCTGACCAGCTTCCCTGTTGTCTGGGATGCAGGAAGCCAGGCACTGGGAGACAGGTGCTGAGGAAGTGAGTAGCATTTACTGTGACAAGTCTGACAGTCCCAGTTTTGCCTTCTATATTTAGTGTTTGATGCTTTTGTCGTATTGTAGAAGATGGTCTTGTTTAGCAGGATGCTATTTCATTGTAGCTTAAGGCAGAAATGATATTGATTGCTGCAAAAATGGGGAAGAGGTATATAAATGAGTTGGGGGGTGATTTTGGGTTTTTGAAATAGTCTCGGGTGGCCTTGAACTCAATGGTGATCCTCTTACCTCTGCCTCCCGAGTGCTGGGATTAAAGGTGTGTGCCACCACACCTGGCAGAATTTTTTTATTCAATGGAAAAAAATGTGAATGACTTAGGATAGTGACTAAGTGCTAAGAATAGTAAACACATAATACATATTAACTAACACTTTGAATTTTTCATCTATACATGCTTTACCATAAATTCTTTTATCAGTAATGCTGATGTTTATTGTGGTCTACAAAAATCGAATTTTCCTACATATTTTCTGAATGGCAGTGGACACAAGAGAATGTGGCTTGCAACAGGTAGCATGTCGCTTGCCCGTGGCCTGTGCTTGGTTCTGATTAATGCCACAGGGACTGCACGTGCATTATACTAATTACAAGACATACTTCTTGGCAGCCCCCTTAGCTGTTAAAATGACCTCTAGGTTTCGGTTTTCCTTCCCTCTTTATTAATAGTTAACAAGCTCTTTAACACATAGCAGGAAAGCCAGGGAACCCCGAAGCACTCAGAAAGAGGCATGCAGATTTGCTGTGAACTGTTTCAGTAAACCTCAAATGGGTGACAGTTACTTAATGTGATTGCTTACATTTTATTATTAAAGAGAAAAATATGCATTTAATTCTGTTTTAATTGTAAGGAATTCATTAGAGAAGCTTCAATCTAGAGTTTTCCAAACTAACTTAGTTCATGACCTCACCCAGAGATTCTGTATTAAAATATAGGTTCTCAACTACTTCTCTCCTGAGAATCAAAGACCTGGTAACCTGTGTTTTTATTTATCTCTGGTGAAACTGTCATCAGGCCTGGTTGGAAACACTGCCCAGGTGTTATCTGACTAAAGGCTTTAGATGTTCCCTTCAGTATTTGGAGACAGCTTTTCTACCCATTCCAGCCTGCTCCCAGGGTTAGTGAGCAGAGCATGTGGCATGAGGCTAGCTGAGCGAATGAAGGCCTGTGATGTCGACGCCTTTCTCAGCCATCCTCAGCGGCCATACCACCGCTGCCTGGGCGGGGCAAGAAATGCTGGAGTGAGATTCGTCACAAGTTACCTGCATCTCCTTACGTAGGTGAAAATAAGGCACCTCTCAAGTGAAGAGGCCCATTTATGACAGGGTGGCAAAGGAATGTATTAAGGACACTTTGGAAACCAGATTATCCTAGGCACAGGTGGGAGATGACAGAAGAATCTTCAAGAGATGTGCAGCTGAGAAATCAGATACTGAGGTGGAAAGAGCAGTTTGATTAGGTGTCCATGAGTGCTGACCACATTTCAGATGCATTTCTGGGCAAAGAACTCCTTGGTACCTCCCTCTCCCACGCTATCAACTATGGCATTGTCTTAGACAATTTCCTAAACCATGTACCTCTTAATTTAAATTACTTTTTAATGAGTGTACAAAATAATGGGTTCTGTAGTCCCTCCCTCTTTTGCTTTCATTTACATATAAATACAATTTTAAGTTTACACAATTATGATATTTTATATAAATATATTTTATTTGTATATAATTATCTGTCTGTAGTTAGATCTACATATGAGGAAACCATGTGCCTGATTATGCCACTCCTTGCTTGAGATCCTCAGTGCTTCCCTAGTCACACTAAAGGATAAAGTCTAAATGCCTTATCAGAGCGTATGAGGCCACTCACTACTTATCTCAGTTTACTTTTATTGTCTTTCTCATTTCTTACTGCTTTTTCATGCTGTGTTCCAGCCTCCTGAAATGCACGCATATAGCCTTCCAACGTGCTTTAAGCAAAAATCCCACAAGTAGTATTCTGTTTTAGGGAAGTGCCTACTGGGGTCTCCTGCACACAGCAAGCATTTACTAGATGTCTATTAGATGAACAAATAAATCAAAATAAAGTAATTATTCTTTGGACATATGGGCTTTCCCCTCTGAGATGCAAGCCCCCTGGACATTATAGTGTGTGCACAACTCTTGACCCCAATGTTCATTAAGAATTTGAAAATAAATAACATAACTGGACCAAAGATTATGTTCCATATTCATAGTTACTTCTTATTTATCCATGCAATTGGAGGGACATTGAATAAGCCAGACACATTCAATAACAGTATGTTTGATTTTCTTGGAATTTATGAAATTATCAAGGCAAACAATGACTATCTTGAGAGACTGGAAATTTGGCCGACTTTTCAAGGTTCCACCCTTTCCCACAGAATTCTTTGTTTTTTTCCTCTATTCGTTGTCCATTAGTACCAAACCTAAGACCTAGGCAAATACCACAGGCTTAGGCAGAGCTGCCTTGCCCAAGATGACTCTCCTAGTAATTCCAGCCTCAGCTAGGTGGGGAAGGCAATGAATTATTTTGAACTGTTGAAGGACTTTGGTTTGAGTTGTGTTTCCAAGGAAAATAAAAAAGTAGAAAAGAGATAGTGGGTAATCAGTACATCATCATAGGTCTGTTACGGCAGGAAACTGAAAGGAATGCGTGAGAGTGAGGTGCGCACCAGGGCCGAGGTGGGGGGCCGTGAGGATGTGGAGGCGCCCGGCGTGACCTCCCCCCTGGCGGATGCTGCCTTCACGGAGCAGGCTCCAGCTGCTTCTAGGGTGGAGGACAGGCAGATATATTTACCTGAAGTATCCCTTTCATTTGGATAATTGCAAAGACATATTTTTACAATAAAGTAAACGTAGAAGGATTTATTTTAATTGCAAAATTCATGGGAGCCTTTGAAGGTCGAAGACAAATTTTGTAGATTTACAGAGAGATTTTGAGGCTGGTTGGATACTCTAGTTATCTGGTGTGGTAAATGTTTTGCAGAGCACACACATTAAAGGACTGGTCTGTAACATGCAAGGTTTAATGACTGTAGCATAAACATCTTCAAGTCAAAGGACATATTTGATGACGAAGTCCTTTGAAGTCTTGGACTCTGTGATGTCCCCTTTCCTGGGCATAGGGGAAAGAGCACGGTCTTGAGCTTTGCCGTGTTGGGTGAGCACCAGTTAGGATGTGGAGCTGCAGAGAAAGATGTCTTTCTGCCTTTCAGAACCAGTTCAATCACGCACTGCTTTATTTAGAACGAGTTGGTGGTAGCATGCTGCTGATAATTCCAAACCGTTTAAAAAACAAGAGTTACGGTTATTAATTTTTGAAGACTCAAGAGCATGAATCAGCGTTAAAGCTCCGTCAGTGTCTCAGCAGGAACCAGTCTCAGCTGAGCTGTGGCAGCAAGATAAATGTTTGCAGATTGTTTCGACAGAATGTCATCTTCCGCTTCAGTTTATTAGCCAGCAGTCTTGCTCTTGAAACGGAGCTGTGGCTCTTAAAACAGAACAAGAAAAGCCTCCCTCCAAATAGTCAGGACCATCAGGAGGAGTTCCATTTGCAAGCATCTGTAATGCAGATCTGCAGATGCTTTTGGTAGAAATGGAAGCTGTTACCAGGAGATGGGCCTCACAACATCTGCTGGGCGTGGTTTACCACAATGGAGATTTAGGAAATAGGTTCATAAAGCTGTCAGTTGGTCACCATGCTCATTTTAAAACACAGGTGTCTTCTTTTTTCTTTTCTTTTTTAAAGTTCTAAATATAGAACCATTAAGTGGAAAGGGACTAATAAGTGGAAATCCCATGAGCATCCATTGATGCCTGGCAGAGAGACAATCTGAAACAGTGTAATGCTCCTTGGCAGGGTTTTGGATTAAAATTTTTTTTTTTTAATTATTTATTTGACAGAGAAAGAGGGAGAAAGAGAGAGTAGGGGCCTCTAGCCACTGCAAAAGTACTCCAGATGCATATGCCCCCTTGTGCATCTGGCTATTATGGGTCCTGGGGAATTGAACCTAGCTTTGCAGGCAAATAGCTTTACCACTAAGCCATCCCTCCAGCTTGGGTTATAGATTTTTGAGACAGGTCCTGAGGCTGGCATGGATCTCACTGTGCAGACTGATTGGCTTCAAACTCATGGTGCTCCTCTTGCCTCAGTCTCCTGAGTACTGGGACTACAGGCGTACACCACCATGCTTGGCTTCCCCTGTGTGTGTGTGTGTGTGTGAAGTTAGAGGTTGATGTTTGGTGTCTTCAGTTGCTGTCCACCTTATTTTTGACGCAAGGCTGTCGGTGAACCTGGAGTTGACAGATTCCATGTATTTGGTTGGAGGGCCTTGCTAGCGACCCTGGGGTCGTCTTGTCCCTGCCTTTCAGAGCTAGGGTTAGAGATGTGCATGACTGCGTGTTTCTTATTTTTTTTTGAAGTATGGGTGTTAAGGATCTGAACTTGGGTCTTCAAGCTTGGGTGGCAAATACCTTACAAACTAAGCCATCTCTCCAGCTCATGCCTGATTTCTGTGACAAATATTTATGTGATAGTTAAAAAAAAGCCCCACTTCTAAGACTGCCTATGGGTATGTTTGTTTGCTGATCCCCCTTTCTCTGACAGGACTTTCTGTAGATCTCAAGCTGGCTTCAAACCTACAATCACTCGTTACTAGATTCCAAAGTGCTGGTATTATAGACACATGCTACCACTGTACTTTTAATTAATATTTTTCTTATTTTTCTAGTCTATAGCCATCACTGAAGCTTAGGCACATGCAGTCAGCCCTATAAGGTTAACTTATTCCCTGTAGTGAACTCATCTTTTCTGTGTCTTTTGAGAACTGGTTGATGCATTCGGAGAAAGTCCATTTCTAAATCAGTAACGTCCATTTTCTTCACAACTCTGCTTGTATGTGTGTGTATGCCTTTTCTCTGATAGTTATAATAGGTTTCTAACCCCCAAAGTTAAAACTGACAAGTTTATAGGCTTAGTTATGTGAGCTCTGGAATGATTTCTGACTTTTAAAGCTATTTAAAATTTGAACAAAGTGAATTACAAGCACAAGAATGGATGACTTGTTGAAAAGTTAGGAAATGATGTCTCAGTCCCAAGCTCAGTGCAGGAATTTCAGCCTTCCCTGGGAGACAATTTGTATCAAATAGTTCTTGGGTACTGTAAAGAAAAAAACGATGATTATGATTTTTAATATATTTTATTTATTTGAGAGAGAGAGAAAGCAGATAGAGAGAGAGAAAGAGAGGGGGGGGGCATGCCAGGGCCTCAGCCATTGCAAATGAACTTCAGAAGCATGTACTGCTTTGGTCATCTGGTTTACGTGGGTCCTGGGGAATTGAACCTGGGTCTTTTGTCTTTGCAGGCAAACGTCTTAACCGCTAAGCCATTTCTCCAGCCTGGTTATGATTTTTAATGTGGCTTACTTCCAGAGAGTTTTAGCTAATGGCATGATCGGTTTTAGAGACATGGGATGTCTCTAAAGGGCTTCTGAAGGGCTTCCAGTGCACATAGACACAGACTGAATAGAAACCAAAGTGGAGGGGTTGGGCAGCATTCTGTGACAGGAAGAGTGCGAACTGCATGTCTGAATGTGGTGCAGGTGACATATGCAACCTCCTTGAACACACGTGAATATGCAGAGCATGCCAGTTCTGGGTAGGTTCTGAGTATTAATGAGCATGAGTTCATTGCTTACTAATAGACAGCCTGATGCAGCATTTCCAACAAAATGCTCTGGCCAGCATAAATACCACACTTCAAACTTCTTGGACAGAAAAACTAGAAAGCAAGATTCTTTTCAGTTAGTCCATATAAGTAAATAACTACCTTTTTATTTTTGAAAATATTTTTATTGATTTATTTGCATGAGTGCGTGCATGCGTGCGTGCGTGCATGCATGAGGGTGTGTTTGTGTGTGTATGTGTGTGAGTGTGACAGTCTCTCGCTGCAGCAAACACCAGAGGCTATGCCACCTTTTGCACCTGGCTCTACATGGGTGCTGGGGAACTGAACCTGACCCTACAAGCTTTAACTGCTGAGCCATCTTCCCAGCCCCCCTAACTACCTTTTGATGAGGCTTGCAAGAGGAGATAAATTAACAAAAGCTTAAAATCTATGATTGTGGAAAACATAATTATATATTCCAGAAGAACAGACTGCTGTACTTTTCTCAGTTGATGCACACACACCCCAAACAAGATTGTCAGGGTGTTTTCTAAGGTCTTCAAAATTCAGGATAGAAGAGAAACTCACTTCTGAAGTGAGCTAGGTTTTAGCAGGGTTTGGACATATATATTTTTTTGGGGGGGGATTTTTGCAATAGGGTCTCATTCTAGTCCAGTCTGATCTGGAACTCACTCTGTAGTCCGATGTTGGCCTCGAACTCACAGCCACTCTGCTACCTCTACCTTCCAAGCGCTGGGACTAAAGGTGTGAATCACCATACCTGGCCTGTATGTACTTGTTGGCTTAGCTCAGAATATATTAGCTATTTTATAGATAAGTTGAATTGTTATCCATGGTCAGATAGTCCTTAAAGAGGGAAGGTAGATAACTGTGGATGAAACTTGCAAATCAAACCTTTTCTCTACTTGACACTTGACAGATTCATCTTGGCCCCTTTGTGCATTACTTCTGACTTATCACTCTGTGTTCCTTTTTTCCATGAACCGTCATCGGTGCATTGCCTCTAGAGCCTCCACTGTTATTCCTTTGCTTCTTTTTCCAATGAAATCCTAGACTTTTAACTAAGTACCCAGTGCTTACTTAGTTGGTAACTCTTAGATCACCTTGAGATTAATTTTTTATTGACCACAATTGAGAAATTCAGTAGAAACCCGTTTTGTTTTGTAGTTCCTTTTAGTGGCTGCTATCTAAAAGCGGCTAGTTAGTGCTTACTATTCATCTTTGACTAAATTGCTGGTAAATAAAGATTGAGAATATTGAGGATTACTCCCACACCCAAGAGTACAGATTCCACTTTTCAGTTTTTGCATTGAAATTCTGTGGATCTGAATTCTGAAAGGAGAGATCCGTACTTTAAAATTAGTGCTACATTCGTGGGTCACTTAACATAGTAACAAGGTGTTACCTTGCTGAGTAGACTTTTATGTGCCAGTAGTACAAAATTCCCTTGCACCAGCCCTGGATGTGTGTTCTGTAACCTCTTCGCTTTCCCATTATTCCCTGTCAGATACATGTGGAAGCTGAGGCAGGGGGAAGAACATTTCTTAGGCACCATTGGAACTCAGATCCATCACTGTACCTGTGACTACCAGCTGTGTTTTCTTATGACATAAATGTCCCATGCTGACACAGGGCAGGACAGTCTGTGAAGAACTGCTCTGAGCGCCATGTGATTAAAAATCTGTTTTCCAAGGGCACAAGAAGGCTCTGCTGCAGATCCACCTGTGATGTCTTAGGGGTGGTTTAAGTCTTCATCTGAGTGGAGTCTTTTCTGAACATTGGTTGCAATCCCCTCTCCTTCCTCCCTACTCCTAAGCAGCAGTACATCTTCAGTTCATTTTCACTTTACCAGACAACTGGTGTCTTTGTGTTTCAGATTTACCTTTACCGTTACGTTCCAATTATCGTCCCAGCAGTATCTCAGTATCGGGTGCTTTTGTCTTGGCTGTCTCCAGCTTCTCACTGCCAAGTGGATGGATGACCCAAGCTTGCTTCCTCCTTCAGACCTCTTTGTGTCTGCTGGTGGGACGGCTCTTGTTCTTGAGCCTGCTCGCTCGCTAGGCCCCGAGGCTTCTACCACAGAGGGTTTCTCACTTCTTTGTACCATCCTGTCATTTTACAACCAAGCCCCCTTTGTTGGTGGCTGTTTTCCTGTCTCTCTCTCTTAAAAGGGAGGTGGCTTAGGGATTGGGACAGTTTTCACGTGAATAGGTAATACCTGCTTCACACGATTGATTCCTAGGTTCTTTGATGGACATTATTCTTGGAAAGACACATTCAAGGCCACGCAGGTCTTAAAAAACATCACTAATGGAAAAATATTTTTTAAGCTAGGTAAAACTGATGCCTGGTGGATCTAAGAAGAAGAAAAAGGAACTCCAAGTTTTATGACTGACATTTAATTAATTGGACCTTCTTGGCTCATTCAAGGAATAACCATTCCTTACGTGTTACCGTGTTACTGTGAGCTTGGAAGTCACCACATTCCTCCTACCTTAGCCTCTGGGTGCTAGGATGCGCCATTGTGACTAGCAGGAATCACTGCTTCCTCAGTCACTTTACCCAGAACAGGAGGCTGTCGAGAGTCAGGCTCCCGAAGTGAGCTTCACTCACCTCGTCATGATGAGTGGAGGACGGAGGAGAGCTTGAGATGATGTGAAGCGTTGGATGCAGGAATTAAGGCACGCGGCACGTAAATGTGAAGCACAAACGTCGTGTGGAGGGAGATGGCTTCCTCGCTTTTGTGGCATCCTGCCGAGCCCGAGCCTTGTGCAGCGCACTGTGACAGTCGTCCAACTCCAGCCAGCCCAGCTCTCCTCAGCTGTTCTCCGTCTCTGTGTGTAGTTTAGTGATACGGGTAATCTACCAGGAAGTTCATTTCTATCACAAGTAATGCTGACATGTACTTCTAAAAGCTTAGCAGGACCTGTTTTGTTTAAAGTACAATTAATTTAGCAAATTAATTGGTTGAGAAGGCACTTCACATCAGAACTTACTTATATTAATCAGATCCTTATAGTTCCTATGCCTTTTCTATGGTAGCAGAGCTCAGGTTTTGTATGTGGTCTTTAAAGTCTGGCCTGTTTTTGATCAGAGAACAAAAGCTGTGGGTTGGAAGCCCTACACAGTTTTCTGGGTAGGTAACACAAAGTGACTTAGTGTATTTTACGATGCTATAACAGAACACCACAGACTGGCTCATTTGTGATGAACAGAAATTAGTTACTCACAGTCTGGAAGGTGGGAAAACTCAATGTCGATGTGCCGTCATCTACGGTGGGGGGGGTCACATTACAGGAGGACAAAAGAGGGGAGGCACTGGGGTCCCAGTGTGCAACACCAGCACGGGCCCACCTGTGAGGGCAGGACTCTCTCAAAGGTCCCACATCCCAATGTCATCGCAATGGAAATTAAAAAAATATTTTTGACAATCTTATATGTGTTTACAGTGTATTTTGATCGTATTCACTCCCCCTTATCTCCTTCTGCTGAGCCCTTCTTCCCAGCTAGTCCCCCGCCCACTTTCATGGCTGTTTTTACTGAGTTGAATAAGGGTGCTGGCTTGAGCATGAGGAGAGAGAGCTTATTTACAAGGGCAATTTACTAGTGGCTACACCACTGAACATGACAATTGCCTCTCGCCTGCAATCCTTAACTATGGTAGTTAAATCTCAACATGTGTTTTTTTTGAGGGGACAGATATTCAAACTGTAACATAAGGCAAATGAAAAATTACATTGTCCGAGAGCAGTGAAGCTCTGGATGTCAAGCAGGAAGTGTTGGAGGACCTGTTAGGTCCTTTACTCCTTTTCTGAGAATATAATTAAGCCTCATAGAAGTTGAGGATCACTTCCACTAATTTTGGGCCCTTGACCCAGAAGATATCTAAATAGTGCAGAAAAGAAGAGAAGCTTATTATAGGGCCTTGTTGACATTTCTACATTACGTTCAGAGTTTCATCAAACCCTCCAGAGCAGTGTCTTGGTGGAGAATGTCACTTTGTCTTAAAAAAGAAAGAGCAGTCACATACATAATGCTGCTTCTGTGTTTACATCCTCATTCCTCCCTTTTAAATAGACTGTTTGGAACTGCATTTCTGGATGCTGCTATCCAGGAAAACTGGGTAGGGTTTTTTGGCAACACGGTCATGAAGACAGAAGTTCCACAGATCCCTAAAGGCTCAGAGGCTTCATCTATTGTGCGTTTTCCAAGAGAGTGCGCAGGAAGGAGGACTTCTCTTTTGTATTCACATGCAGAAAGACATCTAACGCAGCATTAGCACAGTGCTGCACGCTGTTATGAGAGCTGTAAATTTAGCTACTTGGTATAGAAAATAGTTGCGCTTGAGCAAGTCTGTAGAGTTTATTTTGGGAATCTTGAATATTTCCTAATGTTGATGAGAATCGAGTCTGACTTTAGAAACCTCGGGGTATAAATTGTGCTGATAATTGGTCTGAGTTGAACCTGGAAAAAATGCTGATGTATTCACTCTTGAGCAAAGTGATTCATCATCTCAACCTTATCATGGACAGCTCTGGCTGAGAAAGAAAAAAAAGTAGGGAAGGAGGAGTTAGTGGAAAATCTCCCCGAAGGCTGTGACACGTGGAAGGTGCCTTGGATCTCTTCGGAGAGCATTGCTGGGTGGATGTATTCTTTACCACCTAGCCGCAGCATGTTTCCCCTTCAGTTGCCAGAGAGCCCCTGGCTTTCCATCCCAGGCCCATTGCTCTGTTTGTGGCTTTTTGTGTCTGCTCAGTGGACTAGCTGGCAGAACCATAGCCAGGTCTGCTGTATGGTTTTTCAGACCTGTCTGTTCTGGTCTCCAAAGAGCAGTCAAGGCAAGGGCCATAGGATATTGTTTGCACTGGCCATTTGCTGAGAAAGATAATTGAGTTTATACAGTCTCAACTACTTTAGGGGAGTGTCTGGCACTAATTTGACATCGCTGTTCTCAATTTTCCAATTAAAACCCTTAATTGGTTTGTGTTCCTTATAAATATGACATGAATATTGCTTTTAGAAGATTTTGAACATCCATATAAGCAAAATGAGGGAAATAAACACCAGTAATTGTGCTCTTTAGGGATAATTCTTAACATTTAGTATATATCCTTCTACTGTTTTCTTGTAGATACACTGCAAAAGCCAGTAAGTCTTTGGTTTTAAATGCATGATATCCAGTTTTAACTGGGATAAACAAACAACAGAAACAATCTATTGATTCACTCAAGGAAGTAGCTGGACATAACTGGGCCTTTGAGGGAAAGTAATTTGATCTGAACGGAAGACTAAGGGAAGCTAAAAACAACCAGAAATCAGGATTATCCAGATGTACAAGACATTAGTGCCTCACAAGTTGCTTTCTGTGTGTATTATGTAGGTCCTTATGCATGTAGGCACAGTGTGTACACAGACGTGTGTATGCAGGTGTCTCCCTCAATTGCTTTCCACTTTATTTTTGTGTAGTCAGTCTCTTACCATCTCACTGATGTTAAGCCAGCAAGTCCCAAGGATCTTCTTGTTTCAGTCTCCCGGTGCTGGGATTACAGGAATATGCCATCATACTTAGCATTTTCATGGTTGCTGGGGATCTGAGCTTAGATCCTTACAATTCATGGGAAGAGCTTTACTGATTAAGTTCGTCATAATTTTTTTATATTTAATTTTATTTATTTGAAAGAGAAAGAGAATGAAAGAGAATATGAATGGGTACACCAGAGCCTCCAGCCACTGAAAATGAACTCCAGATGCATGCACCACCTTCTGCATCTGGCTTATGTGGGTCCTGGGGAATCAAACCTTGGTCTTAAGGCATTGCAGGAAGGCACCTTAACTAAGTCATTTCTCCAGCCCAAGTTCTTCACAATTTTAACAAAGCAAATAAGTCCTACTGGTTAAATCTGGGTGAACAGAGGTGGTTTTAAAATTCTCTTCTTTGAGTTCTTTTCTCCTAGGAATTCCTTGGTAGGTGAGCAGGGATAGACAGCTGAGCTCAGAACTGACCCATCAAATCCCCATTATCTGTCATGTTCACTTCAGACTTCCTTGGTTCCTGCACTTCTTCTCACTGGTGTGTGCTCATATCTTGGGTATTGCATACGTGGAAACTTTGGGGGTTGACGTCTTTGCCAGGGGAATGAAAGTGGCATGCTGGGCTCTGGTGCTGAGATCCACCATGTTGCATCCTCACCAGGAGATGTTTGCAGACAAGGAGCATTAACAGGGACATTGTTTTGGAGCCCAGAGGATGAGTATGTGCAACACATCCCTTGGGAACCCAGCAGATACCTGGGAGATGGATTTATTAGGGGACATGACCTTGTAAATGCATCTGGCAGCAGTGTCAATCTCTTTCTCCAGGTCTGGTCGTGTGGTAGGATTTGAAGCCTCAGGTTCTCAGTGCTGCTTATTCTCCACAGCTGAATCACAGTGCCATGGCATATTAAGGGGAATAGTCATAATTGTACGCTTTTCTCAAGTGGAAGTTTATTAACACATGAATACCTACTTATGTTTAACATTTTAACGATATTTGGATATTATATTTTCTTGGCTAATTTGAGGGAGAATGTAATTTACTCCAGCTTACTTGGGTTAGATCAAATGTCCACTCAAAAAACAATAGTGATACCAGGAATTATGATATTCTTATTGTATAGATCTGGGTCATGGAAAGTGGGTCCAACCCAAGGATGAACCTGCAGATATAAAGATGACTTTCCTAAGTATAGTCAGATGCTATTGCCAGAACAAGAGCCCAAGGGTGCTGAGTGAGCAAGACTAACAGCCATTGCAGTGAGTATACTTTTAACATTAATTGCTTTATGAAACTTTACCCATTTAGTTATTTCTTATCAATGTGAAAATGAAATTTGATGAGTGCATACTTACATACTTACATACTTACGTGTAGTTTTAAAAAAATGCTACAAAGGTCTTTTAATTAGAATGGTTGTATAAGTTTTAATAATAATGATATCTAAATCTAAAATTTAATTTTATAATGAAGAACAAAAGCCAATGTTTAATCCTAGCACTCAGGAGGCTAAATCAAAAGGATTATGAGTTTAAAGCCACATGGGCTACATAGGGAGACACTGTCTCAAAACAAACAAACAAACAAACAAACAAACAAACAAACAAACAGATCTTGGTGACTACATAAAGCAGCTTATAATAGCACACTAATAACTTAAATAAGGTTATTTCCCTTTGTACTGTGGACTGAGAGCTAAAATTTCATCAGGTTATGGACTTTGCAAAGGAGGGAATATAAAATCCAGATTTCTCTCTCTCTCAAATAAATGAATAAATTAAAAAAAATTAAGGGGCTGGAGAGATGGCTTAGCAGTTAAGGTGTTTGCCTGTGAAGTCTAAGGACCTAGGTTGGATTCCCCAGTACCCACGTAACCCAGATGCACAAGGTGTTGCATGCATCTGGAGTTCATTTGCAGTGGCTAGAGTTCCTGATGCACCCATTCTGTCTGCCTCTCTCTTTCTGGAAATAAATACATAATAAATAAACTAAAAAATATTTTAAGAAGTCCTCACATAACCTATGTGAGGAATTTGTATGTTGTTCTTTTCTGTTCAGTAGGAATTACCCATTATGACTATTACTTCTATTAGAAACATTTTTTTTCTAGTAGCCTTCAGGGTTGCCACAGTGGGGTGCTTCTCAGACGAGAATGGAAGGGCACACTCTCAAATTGCCCTTTGTGGGTAATGAACCAAATGTCCAATTAACTCACTTTAGGACATTTTATGTGCCAGTGTGACTTCTGCTGCTTCTGAGATCCGATACATTTACTGTCTGTGCTGCTCATTTGGCCATCTGACCATGTTTTCTTTTTAATTAGTTTCATTTTTAAAACATGAGTGCAACAGCTAAGCAATGCGGGGGGGGGGGAGCTGGAGTTATGTCATTGACTAACTGTGTGATCTTAATAAAGTCCTTTATTTTCTAAACACCCAGTTTCCATCTGTCTCGTATACACATGTGTCAGTAAATGATGTAGCCATTGGGAAGCATTTAACATGGTGCTTGGATAGTGTAGCTATTAAAAGATGCTGGTTATTATGATAGCATTTTTCCTGTTATCTTCTCATCTGCAAATTCCTGAAAAACTTTATTTCAAAAATATTTTATGATCTTTTAATAAATAGTATATTGCATATACTAAATGCTAATGAATAAGACTACCCCTTCATATCCACAAATTCTGTAAGAGGGTTTTAGTACCATAAATTGTAATTATTGGAAGACCTATGATAGTGGGATCTGTATTGAACTTGTGATAGTTTGAATGTGACTGCATTTACACCGTTGCCTCAGGGATATGCGGTAAAGATCGAGCTTGCAGTTTAAGTCCCCAGCAGGCACATGAGGCCCTGCTAGGGAAGTGGTGTGCTGTCGGGGTGGGTCTTTCCTCCAGCTCTACTAAGATGCGTGGAGAGCAGTTTGAGCTCCAGCTGTTTGTGTCTGGTGGTGTTTCTCTGCTTGGATCTATGGAAGTGAGCCAACTTCTTCCACCACTGATGATGTTTCTCCTAGATTTTGTATGCCTGAAATAACCCCTTTTCTTCCCAGGCTGAGTTTTTGTCCCAGCAGTGAAAAGTAACTGCAACAAACTTGGACATACTTTTTTTCCTTATTATTACATATGCAATGTGGTAAAATAACTATTTGCATAGAACTTTCATTGTATTCAGCATAGTAAGTATTCTAGACATTAAGGAAAGTTCACAAGAGGGGGCTGGAGAGATGGCCCAGTGGCTAAAGGTGCTTAATTACAAGGCTTGTTAGCCCAGGTTCAATTCCCCAGCCATCTACATAAAGTTGAATAGGCATTAATTTGCAGTGGCAAGAGACCCTGGCATGCATGTAAGCACACATGTAAATACAAATGAAAATAAATAAATTATAAGAAGAGGATGTGCGTATGTTATATGTAAATACCATGCCATGTTATAAATGGTTCCTGAGTGTCTGCAGGGTTTGGTGTCAGTGAGAAGGAGAGATTGAAACTCATTGGTTGCGATCACCTTCTTGTTGCTGTCACAAAGGAAGGGCCAGAAGTAGCTGGTGGGAGGAAAGGATTTATTTTGGCTTACAGTCTGTAGGGGAAGCTTCATGATGGCAGGGGACAGCCTGGCATGAGCAGAGACTGGACATCATGTCTGCCACGGCAGGTGGGAAACAGTAGCAGGAGAGTGAGTTGAACACTGGCAAGGCAGAGCTGGATAGAACACTCCTAAACCTGCCCCAGCAACACACCTCCTCCAGCAAGGCTCCAATTCCCAAATTTCCATCAGCTGGGGACCAAGCATTAAGAGCATGAGCTTACAGGTCACATCGGCTCCAAACGCCACACCGCCCCTGTGGGCTGCAAAGATGACAGTGCTGGTAGCAACAAGTGGTGCTGCTTTGTTGCTTGGCCATTTCCCAGGATGCATTTCAAAAGAACTAGAGAAAACAAGCAGAGAAAGATCTCTTCTGAGGAACTGGCTGTATTCACGATTTCACTCTCCAAAGTCTTACACAGCTCTCTATCCTTCTATTCTGTCTTGTGTAACTTTACTGTTTCCCAGGTAGGCTCCAAGAGCCCTTTGGGTGAGTGATGGTCCCACACAGTACAGCAAGGATTAAAACGAAGCAGATGCCTGGTAAATGCTCTAATAGAGACAACTAAGTGTTCTCATCCCCCAGGTTCAGGAGTGATTGCTTACCTGTGATATTCATTCTCGTATTTGAAGCTTGTTTAATGTCAAATGGCTTCTGGGCCTTGTTCCCCAGAGCTAACATGAAGGGAGATTAAAGTCAGTTTTCAAAATGGAGATTCTCTCAGAGTTTTTAATATGAGTCATTTTGCAAATGGTTGTGTTTTTATGTACTCAGAAATAGTTGAGGCTCATTCAGTTGTGTCTGACTTACTGATTCAGTGCTAAAGGTGACAGCTGTGTGTATCATTCTGTTTTGGCCTCTGAGGAGGGCACATAAACCTAGTTTGCTCTCCAGGAGTCTGATCTGGTTAGGGAGTGAAGTTACCTGTACCAACTTAGATAATGTGGGGCAGGCTGTGTACTTGTTTGTACCCACAAGCGACCTATGCACAAACATTATTGTGGTTTGAATAAATGAGACTTCCCTACTTCTGTGAATGGCTAGCATGAAGTATTGTAAAAGGCAAAATTCTTAAATGGGAAACTGAGTCAGACAAGAGAGGAAAGACTATTCAAGTCTACCTGCTAGGAAGAATGGGTGATAAGGGCCAGGAAATGGGCAGGTGTGCTCTTCTGTGAGTTGTGAGTTGGGCACTGCTGTGGGAAAGAAGGCAGCCACACAAATGGGATTAGTGTGGTAAGTGCAAACTGAGGGCAGATGATCTGGTGGTCAGGGACAGAAGAGGGGTCACCTCCTGCACCACATCTGCCCGCATGAGCTCTGAGCCCAAGTGTAGGCTTGGCGGGAACAAATGCGCCGATATGTAAGTGATGTCTGCTGTGGGTGGTATGGATGGCATTCCTGCCACATACTTGCCTGCCTTCCTGTCCCAGTGTGGTTTGGGCACTGGTGCCCTTCTAAATCTTGGCAGACCTCATTGTGTTTCAGCTCTGGATGCTGGCAGAGAAAACCACAGTGATGTAGGAGAAGCTATTTGACACACCATAGTGTTTTCTGATCAGAGGGCAGAATAGGAAACTGAGGCATAGCAGACTCATGATTTCTCTTCTGTGGCCTTGGCTGAAAAATTGTGCAAATTTGCTAGTTTTTCTTTCATCCTCCCCGAAAACCTGTCATTTTTCTTAAGATTTTCCTTTATGATGAAGTTAGATGGGTGATTACATAGGGTCATAATTCTGTTTGTGAAATGCAAGGCGATAGATACTACTTTTTGTCCAGTACATTTTGTTTGTATCCTTGAAGCCACTTAGTTCGACTGTATATATCTGTAGGCTGCAGTGGTTCTTCAGGACATATTGTAAGAGTGCTCTTGCTTAGACACTAAGGAGGTTCTGTCAGTAAGCTGGTGGTTTTTAAAGTTAACTTAGGCTTTGTGTTATGGCACCATAAGAATCACCACATGATTTTGGGATTTTGCTCCTGGCTATTCAGGGCTGGTATTGAATAAATTAGGTTATATGGAGTCCTAGGCATGGCACTTAGAGATTAAGACCTGGGGGTAATGCGATGTTTGCTCTTCATTCCCTCCAGCTGATGCCCTGCTGAGTTGCTGTCTGATAAGGGGTGACTGGTATTGTCCTACACTGGAGATGCCAGGCCAGAGAGAGTGTCTCTATATACTAACACCAAGTAGTGATGTGCACTTGTAGTCAAGGAGACTTTGAAAAACAAAACAAACCAATCCTCCTCCCCCAAAAGGATTCCATCCTCCTTGTTGGAGAGGGAGGAAACTTACTTCATATCTGTAGAGAGGTAGAAATAGTTGCTTGTCTATTCCTACGCTCTTCCTCCTGGAAGCCACTTCTGCTTTAGGGCTCATTAGTGGTGAATGATGAAAAGCTGGTCAAACTCTTGGTGGGCACTTCTAGAAGTACAATGGTAGGTGAGGTGACAAAGCCATTCCTAGTGTGAATATCCCTAGGAGACTTGTTCAGTTTCTAGGTTCTGTCCATCGTGTCTTCATTTCACTGAACTGAAACAATGCCACGTCCAGTTTCTTCATTGCCAGTGTTTTTACAGTAAGGCCCTGGAACTTCATTTTAAAAATTCTTTTATTTTTATTTATGAGAGAGAGAGGAGAAAGAGAGAGAGAATGGGCACACCAGGGCCTCTAGCCATTGCAAGTGAACTTCAGACACATGTGCCACCTTGTGCATCTGGCTAACGTGGGTCTGGGGAATCAACCCTAGCACCTTAAGCTTCGCAGGCAAATACCTTAACTGCTAAGTCATCTCTCCAGCCCCCAGAACATTAGATTTTATTTCTCTCAGAGATAATAAGAAAATCCAAAGCCATTTTTCTTCTAATAACAGAAATAAAACAAGTTCATTGTACCCTATATCAACATGTATTTACTTACCTTGTTTTGATGTTCTACAATTGCTTACAGTTAGCAAATATTATTTTCTTGTTTTATGTGCTTCTTTATTGATTCACTCAATAAATGTTTGCTTAGTTAATGTCTATTTCCCTTACATATAGAATAGTATTTTTTTCTTTTCTTTTCTTTTTTTGAGGTAGGGTCTTGCTCTAGCCCAGGCTGACCTGGAATTAGTCTTAGGCTGGCCTCGAACTCACAGTGATCCTCCTACCTCAACCTTCCAACTACTGGGATTAAAGGTGTGTGCTACCACACCTGGCCAATGATGATTTTTGTCATTTTCTTTGCTTCAGAGCATGAAGCAAAGCTCACTTCATGCATAGGCAATATTCAGTAAATATTTGCTGCATGAGTTCATCAATGAATTGTCAACATTTCATGATTTATAGCAAAGTAAATGGAAGAAAATAAGGGTCCTTGAAATAAACTTTTAACATTTAAAATACACACATTCAAAACATGTTATACATCTACATCTTTTGCCATTAGGAAAATGTAAACTAAATCTACTTGGACATTCCATCTTACTCCTGTCAGAATGGCTGTCATCCAGAAATTAAATGATAATAAATGTTGGTGAGAATGTGGCGAAAGAGGAAATTTTCTCTGTTGTTGGTGGGAATGTAAACTAGAACAGTCATTGTGGAAATCAGTGTGGTTTCCAAAGATAGCTAAAAAGCAGATTTACCATATGACCCAGCTATACCTCTCCTTGACATATATCCTAAGGACTCTACACATTACTATAGTGACACTTGCTCAGTCAGATTTATTGCTGCTCTATTTCTAATAGCTAGGAAATGGAATCAGCCTAGATGGCCATCAACTGAAGAATGGATAATGAAGATGTGGTACATTTACGCAATGGAATTTTATTCAGATGCAGGAAAAATGAAGTTATGGTAGGAAAATGAATGGATCTGGAAAAGATTATACTAAGTAAGGTAATACAGGCTCAGAAAGTCAAAAGCCACATGTTCCCTCTTATATGTGGATCCTGGCTTAAAATGTTAAGATTTATAGGTGAGTTGTAGTAAAAGTCAGAGTAGAGGCCAGGTAGCTGCGAGGGCCCTGAGGGAAGGAGCAGAGGGAGGGCTCAAGGGGAGGGAGTGGCTGATCATAAGTGGAAGGGCAGAATACTGGGGGTGGGACGGTCTAAGTGGGACCAGGTGAATGGACCGAGTAGAAGAGGGTTAGTCACAACTGAAGACGTAATGAAAAACAAGTAAAATAAAATGTACCTGTTCAGTTTGAACATGTAAAGATGTCTACAGATACATCAGTTCTTGCTTCTCACCGTGGGGCAGACCACAAACAAATGACCAGGTTAAGCTGAAATTAATACAGGGCCATACTAGCCATCCATAAAGTTCACTTTTGTTCCTTGACCTTTAAAAACATTCAGGCCATTGGTCTCTCTCTTAATGTTAGTTATAAAAGTACAGGAATATTCAGGAAGAAAAAGTTTAAGCTAGTATTCAGTACATAGTATTTTAAAACAGAAACATCAAGAATAAAGTGGTTTATTTCTTTGTTAAATCTTTTGAGGAGTGGTTGGATAATGCTTCCCTTCTCGCTATGATCCACCTTGTAAAACTCAGCAAATGCATTTCTTCTCATGCTGCCACGCTGTCTAAGTTACAGTCAGTTCACAGTATTAATCCTTGATATCTGTGTCCACAAATGCTCCCTAGTAATTCCTCAAGACCAATATTCTCATCTTTTTCATCATAACCACTTTTCTTATATAATAAGTCTGCCTTCACTAAATTCCTGTATATACCCAGAGTTCCTCTAGTAGTGAATAAAAGTTGTATAATCATTTATCTTTGATTTAGATTTTCACTTCCCCAGATCCATGGCATCATGGTTTATGACTACATGGTATTTTATTGTGTATGTATATTATATTTTCATATATAATATAGTTAGCTATTTTACCTTTTAAGATATTTAGGATTTCTAAATTTATTTTTCTCACTTATAAGCAATACAACAATTAATCACTGCTGTCACAAAACCTTTGAAATGCTTATTTTGGAGGGGGGAATAAATAAATTTTCTTGCAAGAATTTCAAGCTTGGAGGATGTACTCTGAAAACATTTTCCTGTGCTTCCAAATTCCCGTTTACAGATAGATCTCCATTTAGGTTCTTACTGACAACTCCTACACATTGGGCTGGATTATTCTTTTTACATTGTTACCATCTTAATAGCTAACACATATTTTGTTCCCATAATTAGTTTTTATTACTAGACTGAATTTTTACAATAGATTTATATATAGTAACTAAATTTTGATTTATAGAGTTTACTCTGTCTTATATTTCCGTAATTTTCAAATGGAAGAGACCTGCATGTTTTAGTAGGCTATTGGCACACATATT
This sequence comes from Jaculus jaculus, assembly GCF_020740685.1. Lineage (NCBI taxonomy): Eukaryota > Metazoa > Chordata > Mammalia > Rodentia > Dipodidae > Jaculus > Jaculus jaculus. Next base: position 3,946,159 of record NC_059112.1, on the reverse strand, counting down.
TTTCTACAAATTTATGCGTACATTCATCTGTGTGTAATGTATATGTGAATTGCCTTCACATGTATGTGTTATTGTCAGTTTTACCCAGGGATTACAAAAGTATGCATGGGCCTTAGTAATAGAACCATTAATTTCCAAGTACTTCTCTTTCTTTTCTCTCTATCCCTTTAAAAGAAAGAGAGAATAACCCACAATCTGGGAGAAATTCTAGTTAATTTGTCATTCAAAATTTCAGGTGATGGGGTCAAAAGGAGCTAGTAGGACATTCAATAATGTGCTTAAGTGTGTTGTAAAATGTTCCTTCCCCCATCTCTTTCAGGTGTACAATATTTTACTTAGGCTTGTTTTTCACGTGCGTTGAAGTGTGACTAAACATTTTTTGTTATTTCTATTAAGAAGGGGTTCTATCTTGTTAAATATTTCTTGTTCAGCCTTACAGTTAGCCAGTCACAGGCCAAGAGGAGCCTGTGAGGGCATGGGTTTAGACATTGGACTGAGGGGGGGCTGGTGGGTAGAAGGTGGGGACTTGGGGAAAACTCAGGATTGGGGTACTCTGTCACCCCTCCTACTGCTGCACAAAGAAGTGATTGGCTCAAGCTGGTTTCTGTCTTATAATTTTAGAGAGGTCATAAGAAGGGAGGAGGGGAAGTCATGCGGTTGGCCCTCCATTTATCCACGGGCTCAAGGTTCTCCATCACGTATCACACAAAACTAGACGGCTGTCTTTCTGAAGACAGTGGAGAACCGAGATAAACTTTAGGCCAAAAGGAATAGAGAGAGGCTTGGATTTCTTTGCGGCTTTAAGTTGAAGATAAGAGAGGCTCAGCAAGAAAGATGTCCACTGAAAATATGGATGGGAAGCCCAACAACCTTGGGGAGAGAGGAAGAGCCCGGAGCTCCACTTTCCTCAGGGTTGTTCAGCCAATGTTTAACCACAGTATTTTCACTTCCACAGTCTCCCCTGCTGCAGAACGCATCCGCTTCATCTTGGGAGAGGAAGATGACAGCCCGGCACCCCCTCAGCTCTTCACTGAACTGGATGAGCTGCTGTCTGTGGATGGGCAGGAGATGGAGTGGAAAGAGACAGCAAGGTGAGGCACGGCTGACTGATGCAGGGGTGCAGGGCAAGATGGGTGAGCTTGGGCGTCTCCTGTGGCCTCAGTACTGGAGTGGCTGAGGGGCTTGGTGCTGGCTGGTTAGGGACTTGAATGGCTCTCTTTTTCATTGACATGGATGCAGGCCACTCTGGAGTCACTGCCAGGGCATGGCTTCATCAATCTGTACTGTTAGAGGGCCCCTCTCTAAGGAAAGTGTGAAAAGCAAATCTCAACTTATATGCTATTTAATAGTAAATTATTATGGTAATCGTAACTCAAGCACTGTAGCCAAGAGATGCATCTTTCACATATCTTCAAATGCTAAGGGATCTTGTGTGCCATTTTCTCTGACGTTATCTATTGCTGGTAGAAGATGTTGATGGTTATAAGGCAAAGGTGGCATCATTTCAAGTAAAAAGCCTATTATCTTCAAAATACCCTGGCAAAAGAAAGTAGAAGGTTAATGTGAATTTAGAAATTAGACACACCAGTTTATTTTTATATTCATTCCCTCTTAGCTGTATGGCATAGTTTTTTTTTTTTCCAGGTAGAGTTATATGATAGACCATGCTGACCTGGACTTCAAGATGTAGTCTTAGGGTGGCCTTGAACTCATGACCATCCTCCTACGTCTGCCTTCCAAGTGCTGGGATTCAAGGCCACCATGCCTGGCTTTGGCATAGTTCTTTTCATACAGTGGATAATGCCTATTGCATACAATGTATGTGTGTATGCCATATAAACATATACTATATAGATATAGTACAATACAATAATATCATGTATATTTATACTCACACATACATATATAGAAATTCTTTGTAAGTTGTTAAGTCATTTGTAAGTATCTAAGGTTGCATGGTTAAGTCATTTGTAAGTATCTAAGGTTGCATGAATTACATGGTAGCAGAGGTTTTCTTCAGTATAAATTCAGCATTACAATCCAGACTAAATCTACAGTTTATGTAAAGACTTTAATGTGATCCAGTTACTGGTTTCTCATTGCCATTGTTATATAGCGAATCAACATATTCCCAAACAAAATACTATTGAGATGTTCCTTTTAAAGTCTGTAGTTGCAATTATATACAGTTCTGTGTGCTTTGAATGAGTGCCATGGACTACTATGTGTTCCGCAGAGAATAAATGGAACACGTACCTAGATGTTTGCTTTATGGAAAAGTTGGAAGTGAGCTCACTATAGTATCCTACAGTCCTTGTTACCTTAGGCTTGACTTTCAGAAAAGTAAAGCAGCCAAGTAGGTCTTCTGTGAGGGTGCACAGAAGAGTGCCACGTCTGGTCTTCCCTGCTACATGGCTCATTCCAGAGCCAGAAGGAAGCTGTTACTTTTGCCCTGTATGATCAGTAACAGCAAAAGAACTTATCAAGGACCAATGACTCCATAGTCTGTCTTTTCCTCACTGAAGGCTCTTTTATTTTCTTTGGTATATTTTTAAATATATTTATATGTTTTGCACATTATCCATTTATAATGAAGGCTTCATCAAATGGGTTTAATTTTGTATTATGCTCTGCAATTTTATCTTTACCTCTACCAGTTTAAGTACTACTGATGTCTTCAATCATTTGGAACTTTTTAACACTAGGAAAGAGTCATAGGTAAATTAATTTGATAATGGTAGATAATGTCTAGGTAGCTTGTCCTCACAGACACATCTGCCTTTAAAAAGTTTAGTAGAATCTACAGAAATTTCCTTATTTTTCATAAATTAAACCATAGTTATACAAAAAGAACCACTACATTTTATTGATTCCTGGTCCTTACAGTAGTATTAAAATGAGAGTTCCAATTTTGAAATATTTTATTTTCCATTTATTGGGTAAGTTTCTTTTTCTAATAGATATTGGCAGTGTTTGTGCTTATTAAATTCTTCTATTTGACAGTTAATTAATATTTTCTTCTTTTGACAGTGAATTAATATTTTCATTTACTTAAAAGGCTCTTGGTAGCATATTTCCACCCCTCTTTTATTGCTCCTTCTTGAAGCTCTTTCTTCTTTGCTGTTGGGAATGTCTGGCCATGATCTAGTAACTGTCTCATATGCCTGCCTCCCAGAACCAACAATGGGTGCACTAGAAACCTTCTGTAGAGTACCAATCTAGTTCATAAATCAGCATCCAGGAAAACCTCCTAAATAAAACACTTGTATCAGTATTTGTTCCTCTCATCCCTTCTTTCTGGGGGGGGGGGGGCGGGGTATACTGCCCAGCATTGAGAGGGCTTTAGCCTGGTACTGGCCTTGCTGCTCTGCTCGCTCATTGTTGGAGCACATTTTGCAGAGCCCCTGCACTAGAGCTTTGTGTTCTGTGAAGTGAGGTCTTCCACATATGTCATTTGTGCTTTTAATAGGATATAACTAGTCTGAACATAATAGTTATTTAGAAATAGTGACCAAAGCTAGAGTTCTCGTTCATTTTTCTGATTGACTTACAGCTGTGGACTAATGAGCCTCAAGTGCCCAGCTTGTCATTGCTAAGTCTCAGAAGAGACTTTGTGCTTAAATTTTCAATCTATTTCATCAGTAGGCTGATGACATCTGAATTTATGTTTCTAGACTTCTTTCCTTATTTAGTTGGAATTGAATCATTGGAGGCTATTAGGAGTGTTAAAATGCACAGGTCGAGACTCATGCTTCATATAGATACCTCTCAGCAGGGGATCTCATGCTCCTGGTTGTTTCAACCCGAACACTGGAGTCTCCCTTGACCCCTGCCTTTCTCTACACCTGCTCATCTGATCAACTGACACGTACTGTTCTATCCTCCAGGCATTCAGGAATCCCAGTTTCCTCTTCAGCACTGCTGCCAGAGCCCCTGCTGGGGCTCCCCTCACTCCCATTTAGATCGCTGCACACGCCCCTCCAGGTAGCTGCTCTCCTAATCTTCCAGCCTGCTTATGAGCCATCCTCCTGGATCCCTTCAAGCTAACCTCCTCCCTCTTTTCCTCTTGTTCAGGCTGCATGAGCTCCATTGACCAAGAATGCTGCTCTCTGCAGAACTCTACTTGTGGTTCCCTCTGCCCACAAGGCTCTTTCTGCTCTCTATCTTCATAGTTACCTGTCTGACGCACTTCCCCTGCTTCAGGTCTTTACCCAGTATTATCCCTTCAGTGGCAGCTCTACGGTTGAAACATGCCCCTCCCCAATACTTCCTATCTTGGGTCCTCCTCCATCACCATTATTATGATTATTTTGCCTTAGAATTGTCTCTATGTAGCATGTTATATATTTATATTTTTATTCTCTCTTCCTAATAGAATTGAGTCTCTCTGTGGGTAGGGATTTTCAGTTGTCTTATTCACTACTATTCCTCATGGCTAGAACAATACTCCAGAAATGGATTAATAGAGTGAATGAAGAATAGAGCTTTTATTCTTTCTAAATTATGGTGAGAGGTCTGGAGGTAATAATGCTTTCAAAAACATTCAGCTTTTTAGTAATCTGTACTATTTTTGTGACATTCTCTGCCTCAGAATGTTTTTGCAGTAATTTCTGTCCTTTGTCTATGATTCTCATTTTCCATAAATTTTACCATCCCTTTTAAAAGCTCTCAAACATCCCAGACTAATAAAAGTTTAGGGCTTAGATTTATTTTATATGTGAAGATGTGGCATAAATCGTTTCTTTTCCTCGCTAATGAACACATTTGAGATTTTCTTTTTGCTTTCCTATGAAAACTTGTGTGGTAGACAGTTTTTTTTGGGGGTGTATATGGTGGGATACTACATGCTAAACAGGCTCCTTAACACTGAGCTACAACCCCTGCTGGTAGGTCTGCACTCCACAGAATACAAGTGCCACTCTTTTATCCCTTTTAAGGCCCTATACTTTTCACTTAACCAAGAACATTCTATACTGGGTTTCATTCAGCACTACTGTGAATTAAGCTGCACATCAGGAACTTTAGGTTGGTCCTGTACCTCAAATAAGGAGATTTTTGTTTTCCATAGTAGGGGAGATATCCCATTTGAAATACTATAAATAAGTCTTTATTCTTCTACCCCCTTTCCATATGTTTCCCTGTTCTTATCTTTCTTATGCTAAAACTTTGAATTTTTTTCCATTGTATTTTCCAAAATAGTGTACTAATTAAGGATTGTGCAGAGTGTGCGTATCACACTTAAGACACACATCTGAGCAATGGGATGACAAAGAGTGCTATTCTGTTTCAAGGCTACTTCTGCCTATTTGGTCCTAAGGAAAATGACACTAATACTGCAGTAATAAAATGGAATCATCTGGAATTTGTGAATCACTCTATACTCTTACTTAAGAGACCATTAGAATAAGCTGGGTGTAGTTGAATACTCTTGTAAGCCCTGCACTCCAAAGGTGGAGGCAGCAAGAGCAGAAGCTAAAGGTCATCTTTAGTTGCATACTGAGTTCAAGGCCAGTCTCCTATGCTACTTGAAACTGTGTCCGAGAATAAAACAAAACCTTTAGAATCAGTAAATGGAAACCTTTAGAATTTGGTGAAGGTCCAGCTTTGGTGATGGCCCAGAGTCACAAGAAAGGGACCTTTATTTCCCCAATTGTTTATTTGAATTGGTTTCAGTTAGGAACAGCTCTGCAAAAATAAATAAATAAATAAATAAATAAATAAAATAAAAAAAGAATTCCTGGTTTTACATTTGCTCAGTGCATGACATCACCACTGGTGTATGAATATATGTTAAAGATCACCCAGCCCGTGTAACCCAGTTTGCACTGCCCAACCTGGAAAAAGGAAAAGCTATCACAAGTTCCCACAAAATTGAGCCAACAAAGTAAAAGGGCATTAATGTGCCATGTGTAATAGTACATTTATCCAAGTCACCTCTGGAGAACTTTACCTACGGTCATAGCCACACCTATACACATACTGACACTGGGTTGGGGGGAGGTAGAGACAGGCTGCTCTCTTCCAGTCTATACTGACTTCTCTCTACCAGACTATTTTGGAAAATTCCATGCCATACCAAGTTCATTTTGTTTTTATGAAAGAAAAAGGCTCTGAAAATCTAATCATTCATGTAATTATATGTCATGATTTCTAGATAATTATATACAATAGTTTTAACAACTTGATCTACAAATATACAAATTCTCCTGGAAAACAGCAGTCATCCCAGATCCTTGCACTGGCATCTTTTAGGTGTGATGATGCACCTTTTAATGAGCAAGAAATTCATTATCACGTCAGTTGTTTTACATAGTTGGATTATATTCTAGGGCAAAGGTCATGACTATTTTCCACTATAAAATTGGCAGGCTTTTAAGTTAGAGGTCTTGTCTTAATTATATTTAATCATATGATTGGAAAGTTGCAAAACTCAGTGATTCCCAGTGGGCCTTCTGTTTCTTCAACAAATGAGTGAAATGTTGGTTGATTGGCAGTCACTCAAAGTGTATTAAACTTTAGAGTTCTTTATCATTTTTCTTCTAAGACCTTGGAATAAATAAGCTTCACCTAATAAACTATTTCTCCAAGGCTGCAATGCTTTTGTAATGGCAAGCTTTTAAAAAGCCAACTTCTGAAATTAATTTTCCTGTAACATCAAATCCCAAAACAAGAGGAAAAGTCGGAAACCTATTGCAAATCTGTGGCTATTCATAGTTATTATGAAGGCTAGAGGGTGGCTTTTAGTACACTCTCCAGCGAAAGCATCTGTTTTTATAAAACCTAATTACATGGTTCTCAAGCACCTTTGCAGATTCCCTGGCACTCACATAGACTGAACTTTGCCCCCCAGCCTTAACCTTCTCAGTAATGGGTTCTGACTTGAATTGAAGAGTGTTCCTTTTGTTTTCAAGTTTGTCCTTGATATGTGAGGCTGATAGATAGAGCATGCACCATTTCTGGAATGAAACCATTTAAATGGGCAAATTGGTATTTATGACTAAATATATATGTTGCATACATAATCATTGCTTCAACAATTAGAGCAATGCATTTTAAAGGAATTTTAATAGGCATTATCCTAGAGTTCCCGTAGGTTGCTGTTAGCTCTGTTATATGACATCATCACAACATTCAACATTCACTAAACTCAAAGTGAACTAGATGCTAAGCTGAGCTATGAGATAATGTATATCCCTTAGGGATAGAGATTCACAAAAATGGGCTAGTTCTGAGACTTCATTTCCATTCAGTTATGGTTCAGTCTTGACCTAAAGGGCTGGTGTAATCCAGGAGGGTGAGTAATGATTTACAAGTGTATCCCAATTGGGATTTATGATTTCTAGATGTACTCTGAGAACTCATTCTAACTCATGCTGGAAGTCCAGTCAGTGTACTTATAATATCAGCTATAGAGAGGAATAAATAAAAGGCTACAAAGGAGCGTAGCAACTTTGCTTCTCTTTTCCTTTTTTTTTAAATGAAAAAAATCAAACTTGCATTGTTTACATAGTTCAGGATTGCTTTGGTCTATTCAGACTGTAATAACAGAACACTGTTGACTTAAGCAGCTTAAAGACAACAGAAGTTTATTTCTCATAATACCAGAGGTTAGGAACTTCAAGATCAAGGTGGATGTAGGTTTGGTGTCTGATAGACATTTATACTTAAATGGCACCTCTTCACTCTTTCTTCACATGATGAAAGGAGCTATTTGAGGTCTCTTCTGTAAGGGCATTGACCTCAAGCATGTGGGTTTCACCTTTGTGGTTAAGTCACCTTCACAAGGCCACATCTCCTAGTGTCATCACCTAAAGAGCTAAGACTTCAGCCCCAGAAGCCATACATGGTAGTCACACCTATATCCCCAGCACTTAGGAAGCTGAGGCACAAGGATTACTTTGAGTTTGAGACCACCATGGGCTACAGAGTGAGTTTTAGATTAGCCTGGGTTACAGAGTAAACTTCTTTCTTAAAAATAAAAAGCAACCCCAAGTCCCCAGGATTTAAGCATATGAATTTTAGGGGATATAAATGGAAGAGAGGTGTTTGTTCCACTGCAGAGGTTAACAGAAGATCTATTATTATCACAATAGATCTGTAGTTCCTAAGGGCTTGTATATTTTTAAACACATGTGGAGCCAGACTTGAAGAGTAAAGCTTCTATTAGAATCTCAGTGAGAAGGGAACATGTGTCAGCCAAGAAATATGTATTAAATAAATGAAGGCATGGCAAAAGTATGGTGATCCTCCTTAAGTATCACCAAAAAGTCAATCTCATTCATTTTAAAACTCTCCACATCATAGTTTTTAATTTTTTTTGAGATAAATGTTGGTATATCACTGCTAATTTACCTTATATAAACCTGCCTTGGGAAGTCACACTGAATGGTGGCAATTTTATAGTTATACGTTCTATCAACATGGAGAATTTTGAGGTGCTTATTTTTCTATGTCATTTAAAATTTCTTAACAAAATTCTTAGGGTTTTCATAGTTTCACATGGCCAGATGCTTTGTTTCCTTTGGTTTGGCATACATCTTCTTTAAGGGGTCAAGTAGTCCAGTAGCTATTTTGTTGTATTTCTGAAGATAATGTAATGATAAAATGAGCTATTAAGATCCCCCCCACCAAAAGAGGCTGGAGAGATTTCTCAGTGTTTAAAAGCATTTGCTTGCAAAGCCTTCTACTTGGGTTTGATTCCCCAGTGCCCATGTAAGGCCAGATGCCTCTGCAGAGTGGTGCATGTGTGTTGAATTAACTTGAAATGGCAGGAGGCCCTAGTGAGCCCATATTTACACACACACACACACACACACACACACACACACACAAACACACACACACACACACTCTCTCTCTCTTTCTCTCTCTCTTAAATAAATAAATAAAATATTTTAAAAAGACCCCCACAAAAGGATACATTTTGGAAGTTTCAGGGAGGAGATGAGGGGTTAGTGCTGATATTTCCTGAGGAGGTTATAATGCTTTCCATTGCATCTCACTAATCTCATCTTCCTAGGTGGATTAAGTTTGAAGAAAAAGTGGAACAGGGTGGAGAAAGATGGAGCAAACCCCATGTGGCCACGTTGTCTCTACACAGTTTGTTTGAGCTGAGGACATGTATGGAAAAGGGATCTATCATGCTTGACCAGGAGGCATCTTCTCTCCCACAGTTGGTGGGTAAGTATGTTGTCTTAAGTTTATTAACTTTCTATTACTTTTTTGGTTTAAGAAATCCATGTGTATCCTTTTTATTTTTGCGTGTGTGCATTTGTGATGTATGCATGTACTCCATGAGCTCACTTGGGGAAGAGGCACTTGCCTGTGGTGCTGGGGCAGAACATTGGGTATCCTGCTCCATAGCTGTTTGGCCAGTTCTCTTCTTGAGCTGGGGTTCCTTACTGTTACTAGATTTGCTGTTTTTTATGACCCCAGGTGATTCCCTGGTTTCTGCTCTCCTTTGTGGGACTGGACTTACAAGCATGTGTGTCCACACCCAGCTGTTTACATAGTACCTAGAGATTTGAACTTGGGAAGTTTCAGGCTCTCATGTTTGTTCAGGAAGCAGACTTAACCACTGTACATATCTACATCCTCCATGAGCATCGTTTAGTGCAGATGCCTACTAGCGTCGGCAGAGTTGGATGTTCTCTGGCACTCATTCTTAGAGATGTATATTGTGAAACTTCAGTGGTTTATTTCAAAATATTTGGAAAGATCTGAACAATATTAATAAAAAGCTATCCATAATATCCATCTCTGTTTATAGCCATTAATAATTAAAATTTTGGGATATTTCTTCTGAACGCATCTTCTAATGTTCATTTTTGTGCTTTTCAGCTTCAACTTATTTTTCCATTGCAATTAGGATCATATGTACACATTTTTAATCATTTCATTCACTTGTTAGTGTGAGACTATCATTTCAAGCAGAGCCCTCACCCACTCATCTTTGGTTATGTTGGAACGTAGGTCTGGACACTAGATCTCTCAAACACTCTGACCTCCACATTGCACTGTGCTTTTGTGGAGCTCAGTGTCAGTATCTTCAAAGGAGAGTTTAGGTTTGTAAAAATGGAAGCACTCTATCTCCTTAGCTGGGTCTCATTATAGGTGGGAGCAGAACCCTTTAGTCATGGTAGAGAAATGTTATGGGTCAGGGAGCCAGCCAGACCTTATGGGCAGGGGACTGAGACACACTGGTGCCAAGTATCATTTGTATCATCAGAGCTTGTGAAATTTCTCTGCCTGAAATTTCACATTTAGAGATTATTCTACTGAGCCTAACGGTGGTTCTGTATGAAAACAGACAAGGAGTCATGGATTCATTCTATGAGACACATAGTGGTTTATGGAGAGAATGCTGGGTTTAGTGTTGGATGGCTTTAACTAGAGTCCTCTTTGCTGTGAGGATGGTCATGGGTGAGACAAGTTTCTTAGAGCTTGAGGCATCTTGGTTTCTTCATCTATAAAAGCAGGATTAAGGTAGACCCTTTAGAGTTGTTATGAAAACTGTTCAGGAGATATATTGGGGTCATGGTTTTATCCCGCTATAATTAGCTTATCAAGATTTTTCTACATGTCACCTATCAGAGTATTGAGTGAAGACTGATTTGATTCTGGCAGACACATATGTGCCCAGAGACTTCACAGTCAGGTTCCCATGGGTGTGGTCCGCAGAGCCAGGCTCAATGGAATAGTGGTCTCTATCTTTCTTTCTCTCTTTCTCTCTCTCTCTCTCTCTCTTTCTTTCTTTCTTTCTTTCTTTCTTTCTTGCCTGAACTGAAGCTGACTGTCAACAAGGGTGACATAAGATAAAATTAGATGACACACATGTACTCATCTGCAACACTGTTTTTAAGAGTCACCATGAGGAGTTTCTGTTCTCCAGAAACTCCTGAACACTTCACATGTAGCAGAAGACAGATGCTGACATTCAACTACAGAGCCTTTGTAGCCATGTTTAAGGAAGGTTAATTGAGCACTTAATGCTCTTGCTTTAATCCCATTACTTTTTTTTTTTTTTTCGAGGTAGGGGCTCACCTGAAATTCACTAAGTACTCTCAGGCTGGCCTCGAACCCACAGCCATCCTCCTACATCTGCCTCCCAAGTGCTGGGATTAAAGGCGTGCGCCACCATGCCTGGCCCCATTACTTTTTATTATCCAATGTGATCCTTTTGTCTAGCTTCTATACATTCAGTCTAAAAATGATCATCACATGTTAAAATTGGACCTCACTAGGTCACTTTGAGGTGTCATGACTCACTGGTATGTTTGCTCCACAATCCCTGAGGCAGACAGGGAGAGAAGCTGGTTCTGAGAACACAGAAAAACAATTCAGAGAAAACCACACATCTCAAGCAAAACAGAGAGATAAGACAGGGCCAGTTTTGCAGGAGTGAAAGAGAAGCTTGTCTGAGAGATTGGCATTGGCTTAAAGGGTACACAAATCCTCCAAAAGAATCACATCCTTACTGAGAATAAAACAGGAGGAACAAAAGGTCTTATTTCACTTCAAGTGTTAGAAGAGGAAGCAGCGATTTGAAGAGATAGATCCATCATTTAGTTATTAAGAACATCATTTCCTGCAGAGGAGGGAGTTGCACTGTCCTGGATATGCTGGCAGTCCTGAGGTGACCATTACGCAGGGCTGCATTTCATGATGCTTCCCCTCTTAACAGCCCAACTTTGTTTCAGCAAATGGGGAGAAGACGTGATCATGGAAGTGTGCTATATCCAACAAACAATAGCATGGTGTGCGGTCGTCTTTGCAGCCACTTCTCACCAGCCTGCCCCGGGAGGCATGCCACCTGCAGGTTAAAGGCGTGAGCTAGACGAGGGCACAAGCAGTAGGCGATTGTTTAATCAGGTGTCATGGTTACATAAACATTTCAGCTTAATTCTGGTTCTTTTCAGGATCCCCACATATTTTTTTTAAAAATTTTTTTGTTGTTCATTTATTTATTTATTTATTTGAGAGCGACAGACACAGAGAGAAAGACAGATAGAGGGAGAGAGAGAGAATGGGCGCGCCAGGGCTTCCAGCCACTGCAAACGAACTCCAGACGCGTGCGTCCCCTTGTGCATCTGGCTAACGTGGGACTGGGGAACTGAGCCTTGAACCGGGGTCCTTAGGCTTCACAGGCAAGCACTTAACCGCTAAGCCATCTCTCCAGCCCCCCACATATTTTTTTTGGTGAAGAATCCTTTATGCATGCTAATAGAAAAATTTATCTTCAAAGTATTATAGAGGATAAAACATCTTTTTCGTGGAATATTTTAATACGTTTATAATTAGTATCATCATTGTAATTCTATGTTTAAAGAGTATTATTCACACATGAAGTCAAGTCTATGGGAATTTTATTCCCTTTTAAGTTATAAAAATAGTTATAACCTATTTCAGGTATTTTATTAGGATGAGGAATGGATGAGGAAAGGTAGCTGTATTTTGTATTTCATTTACATATATAAAAGCATTCCCAAGCTATGTATGTTGTTGGCAGATGTGTGAAATCTGCTGCTTCTTGCTTTTGTACACCTTTTAGTATTTTAAGAATGGCATTATATTTATTGTTTTTTACTAATCACAAAACCAATATATTTCATTAAAAATAATCCAGAAACCCACAAAAATAACCCCATATGCAGTCTTGTATATCTGTCATCTCAGCATTTTTTTCTGTGCAACTCTGTTTACATATGCATAATTTCTTTCACAAAGTAAACTCATGACATAGCATTTGAATTTGCATTTTATTTAGACATAAGAGCAATATTTTCCTAGCAGATAAATATAAACATAATTTTGGTGGCACAAAAATAGCAATGTATTGGACATTTAGGTAGCCATCAAGTTTTTTTAAATATAGTTTATTTTCATGTGCAAACGCACACACACACACACATACACACACACACACACACGCACACACACACACACACACACACACACACAGCAAGAGCAAGAGAGAGAATATATGAATGGATGCACTAAAGCCTCTAGCCACTGCACACTCCAGATGCACACATCACTTTGTGCATCTGTCTTTCTGTGGGTACTGGGGAATTGAATTGAGGTTGTTAGGCTTTTTAGGTAAGTGCCTTAGCTGCTGAGCCATCTCTCCAGCCTTTTTAAAATATATTTTTAAAAATATTTATTTACATGTGGAGATAGAGATAGGGGAGAGATAGAAATGGACAGAGACAGAGAGAGAAAGCCAAGATTTTATTACAACCCCCCCACATCTTCATTACAGTTGTGCAAAGTTATTTCCTTAGTGTAGGTTTCTAACGATAGAATATTCAGAAGTTTGGAACAGATTAAAAGGTTTTGAACGTACCAGAGATTGTTGAGAACGCAACACTAAAGTAGACTTAAACCACACCCACCACAGCTCAGGGGATTTTGCAGAAGAGGGGCTGAAAGATGGTAAGAGCCACAGGGTGCGAGTGAGTATCCAGAGGCAGCCCCCCCCCCCCAATGCTGCGTTCACAACTCATAACCCACAACTCCATGGCAAATACCAGCCCACTGAGAAGGGCCATTAGCAGAATGGGGACAGGGAGGAGGGAAGTGATGCTGCCAACACATGATGTGTCCATAAAAACTTTCTACTTAATTTGAAAAAAGAAAAGGTTAGGTATTTGCTGAATGACGCTCAAGAATGTTTGTCCTGACCTGTGTCGTCACCAGGGTGGGTCTGGAACAGAAGTCCTCATGCCAGAGGCTGTAGCCTTATCTTTTTAATATTTACCACTTGATTGATAGAACAGTCATCTTCACCGATTGCATTTGCCTTGTCAGTCTTGAAGTTGAAAATTTACATCTGGCTTGTCCCTGTGTATGGAAGAATTCTTGTTTGTAACCTTTGGCCATTTGTCCATTGCCTGGTCATCTTTCAGTTTTGCAAAAGCTCTGTGTGTATCACTTCTTTTTTCTTCTAGAGTTTGCTTTTTTCATAATTTATTTTTAACTTTGTATATTTTTGAGACAGGGTTTTGCTCTTAGCCGAGACCCATCCTGGCTTTGAACTCACTCAGTAGCCCTGCTGGCTTAGAACTGGCTCAGTCTCCAGCGTCTCGCTTGGGAGAGCTGGAAAGAGGTAGGCATTACCATGCCTGCTGAGTGCACTTGTTCAGTATGGAAAAGTGTTATTTGATATGAAGAAAGTTCTGAATCATGAGTCGGAAAGATGCCTGGATTTGGGGTTTTGCCTGTAATCAGGGTGTCTGGGGGCCAATCATTTGTCTGCTCCTCTTCCTCGTCTGTTAGCAGGAGTTGAACTTGACGTGCCCGAGGCTCCTTCCTGCTCTGTTATCATCTAGACTCGACACCTTCTCTCCCAGTTGGTAATGTCTGTGGGATTTTGAACACTGAAGACTTAATTTCAGTGTAGCTGTGAAATGTTACTGCCCTGACTTTCTTTTGAAAGGTTTTGTAGTTGATGCTTAAAGAGATCCCTATAATGTGAGAAACACGTTTATGGAAACTTAATGAAGGGCATAAGCCACACACTGGTTCTAACTGGTGATTTTCAGGTGGTGACAGGGACTGGCTATGGACCTGGAGGGTCTGTGAGGACTGGCAGATAAGAAGCACTGTCATCTGTCACCCTGGCTTCGAGTAGGAGTGTGACTATACTGGCAGTAGTTATGCTGGGACTGTTTATCTTTGCGACTCTGGAGGTGGACTTACCACATGGAAAGGGACTTAAAGGGATAGTAGCAGGTTGCGTTATGTAGGAACCTAGTTATTTTACTGGAAAACAGAGGACTAATTGTTCTTATAGGATCATTCTGAGGGTTGTACTGAGTGGGGTGTGTGTTGTTAAAAATATTCAAAGTGGAAAGCCACTTTCAAGCTGAAGCTTTCACCAGAGAAATTCTTCCTGCCTCACCCAGGCCCCTTACCAAGCAAGCTTGTGTTGTAGGATATTTATGCAAGGCAGGTGATGAAAAATCCTTGACTTAGCTTCTGTATAGCTGATTTGGCCTTGCGTGGATGGCCAGCTTTAGCTGCTGACTGCAAGGCGCATGGTATGTTGAGTGCTTGCCGCAAGATGGGTGGATGAGAAGAGTATCCAGGCCCCAACAAGGCAAACCTTCTCTTTTCAGTGGGCGCTAGCTGCTCTCTTCACAGTGACATTGATTTTTATTGTCAGGCCTTTGCCCAAGAATAGCTTTTGTTTCTGTTGCACTTCTGTGTTCCAACTTGTTTTCCTAGAGGGACATGTGGATGTGCTGGATGCATCCCTAGACCAGAAAAGACAGGCGTGCAATTGGTTGTTCTTGTTCAGTGCTTGAGGATACATCTGGTTCTACACAGCAGGCACAGATTCCGTGCTGTGTCTGTCTGCAGTTTCGTTCTGGGTGGATCAAGGCTGGGCTGCAGAGTAGATGTTGGAGAAGGGATGTACCTGGCTATGTTTCTATTATACTGGTGATATGTGAGAAAGTGGACTTTTTATATTCTATTGGAATAAGAACTTGTCAAGTAGAATGATTCCTGGATCAGTTTTAGTGAAGCAGTCATTGTGTGAGAGCACGCACACGTGTGTGTGTAACCTGTGGTGTGTCTGGTATATGCAATTGTGTGTACACACATGTGCATCCCCCATGAACATATTATGGAGGTCAGGGAAGCATGTCTGATGTCCTTCTCCGTCACTTGACTGTATTCTGTGTATTTACTTGTGACAGAGCTTTAACCTGAACTGGGAGCTGCAGATTGAGTGAGCCCCAGTGAGTCCCTGATGTCTGCTCCCACAGGGCTGGGGTCACAGGCATGCATGGCCATGTCCAGCTGTTTACGTGGGTGTTGGGGAACTGAACTTGAAGACCTCAGGTCTCTTAGGCCCTGCTTGTGCGGCAGGTACTCTTAGATGCTCCCAGGGATCTTTTTTAAGGTTAAAATTCTACTTCAGAAAAAAGAACTATTAGAAATGGAAATTTATACATAGTATTAAAGATAAGATATTCAATTTTCCTGGAAAATGTTGGTTAGGTTATGGCCTTCAAAATGCCAGTGGCATATACAGGCAAGGTTCGAGTTATCTTTAAACAGAAAGAATAAGACTCACATCTCAGAAAAGATTAGGGTATAATCTCGTAGTTTAATCTTTTTTTCATTAGATTAATTACTATTCACATGAGAAAAGTGTTATTTTCCTTCACCTTGTTCTCTGAAAAGAAAATGTAATATCACTGAAGAATTTGGGAAAAATCTATTTTAAAAAATCAATCATCTCACTACTTTAACATTTGCATTTTTTCAGGGGGGAGGTTTGAGGTAGGGTCTCACTCTAGCCCAGGCTGACCTGGAATTCACCATGTAATTTCAGGGTGGCCTCGAACTCATCACGATCCTCCTACCTCTGCCTCCCAAGAACTGGGATCAAAGGCGTGTGCCACCATGCCCAGCTCTTACATATTCTTTTTTTTTTTTTAAATTTTTATTTATTTATTTGAGAGTGTAGACACAGAGAGAAGGACAGATAGAGGGAGAGAGAGAGAATGGGCGCGCCAGGGCTTCCAGCCTCTGCAAACGAACTCCAGACGCGTGCGCCCCCTTGTGCATCTGGCTAACGTGGGACCTGGGGAACCAAGCCTCGAACCGGGGTCCTTAGGCTTCACAGGCAAGCGTCTAACCGCTAAGCCATCTCTCCAGCCCTACATATTCTTTTTAAAAATATTTTACTAATTTATTTGAGAGCCACAGAGAGAAGAGTGAGTGAGGAAGTGTCTGGGCACACCGGGGCCTCTTGCCACATGAGTCATTTTGTGTATATGGCTTTATGTGGGTACTGGGGAATTGAACTCAGGCTGTCAGGCTTTGCAAGCAAGTACCTTAAGTGCTGAGCCATCTCCACAGAAAAATTTGCTTAGTCTCGTCTAGTGTTTTCAGATCTTTAATAATTCTGATTCTATAATAGAAAACGAAATCTTTTGAAACTTTTTAAAGTTGAGAAATGTAGGGTACTGACTGTGTTACTAATAGAAAATTTGCTTTATGTGAATATACCATAACTGGGGATTGGAAAAACAATTAAGTATATAATTAATTCTAGAATATTTGTAACTCATTAATAACAATATCCCCATGCCTTCCTATAAAGTGGGAAGCTGATGGTTTGGAAAATAGCATATTGATGTTCAACTTAAGGGGAACATCCACAGAGCTATAGTAAAAATTAGTTTTGTGGGTTTTTTTGTGATGAATTTTGTTTCTCATTTTGCTTTGTTTTTGTATCAGAGATGATTACTGACCACCAGATTGAGACAGGCCTACTGAAACCAGACCTTAAGGATAAAGTGACCTACACTTTGCTCCGGAAGCACCGGCATCAAACCAAGAAATCCAACCTTCGGTCCCTGGCTGACATTGGGAAGACGGTTTCCAGTGCAAGTAGGATGTTTACCAGCCCTGATAATGGTAATGCAGGGCTGGCTGGCGATTGCTTTCTCTTACCTGTCTCACTTACCTTGGCTCCACCTCCTGTCATTTTTAAAATCCTCTCCATTCTCCCTCTTTTCTCAAGCTCATGTGCCACAGTCATTTCACAACAATTGGAAAGGTTGGATGTCTTGCTGGAAACACTTCATTACTGCTGGAGGTTCCATACATGTGTATCCAGAGGGACCAAGATGGCTTGTTAGTAACTGTGATGAAACAGTTGAGTCTTTCAGATGAGTCAGAAAGCCTGTAGACAATATCGAATACCTCAGGGAATACATCTTTAAGACAGCTGGCTAGATTTAGGACCATCTACTCAGATAAGATGAATGCCTTGAAGTCTCCTGTCACAAAGTATTTGCTTAGAAGTTGAGATAGCATTCAGCCTGTAAGTGCTCATTCATGGATGTGTAGGAGTCAATATTAAATCCAGTTGCTCTTTTTTATCTTTGAGAGGGAGCATACGTGTGTGTGTGTGTGTGTGTGTGTGTGTGTGTGTGAGAGAGAGAGAGAGAGAGAGAGAGAGAGAGAGAGAGAGAGAGAGAGAGAGAGGAGAGAAGAGAATGGGCATGCCTGGGGGAGTGAACTCCAGATGTGTGTTCCCCTTGTGTGCACGTGTAACATCACACTCTTGTGTTACTTTGCATCTGGGCTATGTGGGACCTGGAGATTTGAACATGCATGCTTAGACTTTGTAGGCAAGTGCCTTAACCATTAAGACATCTCTTCAGCCCCCTGTTGTTTTTTGATAAATGATAATAGATAGTTGGGAGACTACTTACTCAAGACAAGATATTATTAACTTCATTATATAACAACAGGGAAAGTGACATATCCTAGTTACACTTGGTTGCATTTACCAGAATGTCTATCTTCTGTATAATTCTCTTTGTTTCAAATACATTTCATGATTGCGTGCAATCTGGGAATGGAGATGTAAGTTTCTATGGGAAATGGAAGAGTGGTGGACATAGTTGATAAGCATTGGGCTGGTAGAACTAGGTCTGAACTTCCTCCCACCCCATATTTTACAACTAAGAAAATAAGGAAGATTCTAATTCATTTCATTCAGCTGTACTCAAAGAATACTTACATGTAATATAACCATATATGTGTATATATCTATATCTATATCTATATATCTATATCTATATCTATCTATCTATATAATAAGTTAAAAATACAGATCATGCTGCTATGCAAAAGGAATATTGTTAAAATTTTTATCAACTGAATTCCAACTCAGCCATTCTGTTTCTAGAAATGTGATTTTTCTGACTTAATATTAAAGTCACTGTTTGGAAGACTGATTACTGTAGGCAAACTTTCATATTTCTAAAACACGACTGGCTATAAACAAATAAATAAGATATCAGTGTTTTTATTAAAACACATTCAAAAATTAATCTAATCTAGAACATCCTACTATAATTTGATGGTTCTACTGTTCTTTGGAACGATGTTGACAGAAAATGTTTATTATTTTTTGTGTGTACTTAATTATTTTTTTTTGGAGGGCAAGATTGTTAATGGTAGTAAATGCCATAACATGAATGGTTTATTGTAACTAAAGTTACAAAAATTTCATTTTAAACAACCAGTGCAATAAAGTTGAGGTCTCTCCTTTTATCTTATATAATAGTCCTGTTTTATAAAATGAAATTTCAAGTTGATAGCTCTTTTAAAACAAAATCACAGGGTCAGTAGTAGTTGAAAGAGGTAATAAAGTATAGTTTTTAAAGGTGTTTCTTTTTCCATATTTGTAAAGATGCGGCAGTGTTGGCAGTCAGGATGCTCACTCTCAGAAGAGAGCTTTACTCTCATGACCTGCACGCAGCTGAGATTAAGATCACGTGAGTCTCAGGAGCCAGTTGACTATGCTTCTGAAGAAGGATTTGGATGTTGAGTACAGCTAATAAGTTGATATTGCTCGTTATTCAATCTTTCATCCACTTTTTATTTTATTATCTTATTTGTAAGCAGAATGAGGAAGGGAGATGAGAGAGAGAGAGAGAGAGAAAGACAGAGAGAGGGAGACAGGCACAAAGCATGAGCTAGGGACTCCTGCCACTGCAAATGAACTCTGGATGTGTGCTCCACTTTGTGCATCTGGTTTCATGAGGCCTGGGGAATAGGACCTAGGCCTCAAGTGCCTCCACGTGCTGAGTTAGCTTTCCAGCCCATCAATCTCCCATCCATTCAGTGCACCTGTGCTTCGGAGGAACCTTGAAATGGTCTTGTCTCTCACCTCTTCCCTTGTGAGATGGTATAAACACATGCAGAAAGCATGGGAAAGGCTAGCAGTGCTTTTCTGGCTCTTCAGCTGATCAACTTACAGCCCGAAGCATGGGATGTGATTCCTTCTTTTTAAGCATGTTATTATTGGCCTTTGTGTTACCTAACTCCTTTTAAATATTGCAGGCAAAATCTGGCTTTGAGAGATACTACAACAGTGAATTCCATGTGCCTCCAAGGTACACTACTATAAATGATCAGATGACAACTTTTTGGCTTTCTAAATGTGCTTGTTCTTAACTTGAAAGTCTAAAGTTACCTTTATGTCTTAGAGTTTAATCACTTCCTATCTTTCAAAAATGATGAAAAAAACCACATCCTTGGACTCAACTTCTAAAATAAAGAATTATGTAACTATTGCTACTCTTAATAGAGCAGAGTCTAGGTCGACTGTAGCTGCAAAGCCTAGATAAATTTAAGTCACCTTGGTCTTGTATAATAGGCTATAAAATACAGTCAGTGAGATTGCCAGCTTTGGTTACATTAGCAATAGCATAATAAATATCTGAAATCTATTGATATATCTCAGAATTGGGAATTATTTTTATTTCCCAGTGGTGTGTTAGAGCTACTTCTTACCTATTGATAAGATCCAATTGCTGTCAAGCTGTTTGTTATTTATAGCCATATTGAAAATTAAATTACATAGTTATAATTAAACAATAACACTGAAATATTTACAATAAATACTAAAAATATGTCACATCTTATTTGTGACATTTTATTATAATCTATGCACTCACAGTAATTTACATTTCTTCTGTAAGTTTGTGTAAATACCATAAAAAGGTTGTGTACCATTTCCCAGGCCTGCTTTGAGTGAGTTCATATTAGTAGTTTGAAGTCAGCTAGGATGTTAATATTTATACCACAGTTGCCAGCAAAAGCTACAGATTAAGGCTGGCTTGTTTGTTTGTTTGATTTTTTTAAAGTTATCTTTCACCTTTAGTAAGTGATAAAGAGAATGCTAATAATTCAGATTAAAGTTGAAATAGGTACTGTATATAGCTGTTTTAATCATGAATAACCCCTTAAGATAGAAAAGTGTTTTTATTGGTAATTAAAACAATTATCCAATTTAGCAAAGGAGTGTCTACATCATCGACATATGAACACAGTCTGAAGCCCATCTTAATTATCTCATTTTTGTCTTATTAACATACATGGTAATATTAATCAACATGGATGGTGGGATTATTTTCACTTACCAGTTACAACTATAGTTGTTTACAAATGTGAGAGCTTAGCAAAGATCAAAGCTGGCTGTGTGCAGCTAAGAGGAGTCAGCTACGTATTTTATTATCTTTACAGTGTGTGCAGTTTACCCTTTAGATCAGCAAGATTCCCTGCACACGTGGGCTCATGCCCACACACTCATCTATGCATGCACATGTACTTCCCCCAATGTAACTGGCTTTCAAACATTTCTACTACCACTGCACATATGTCCTTATGCGTAGCTAAAAACTAACTCATGTTTTATAGGGTCCTAATATATTATCAGATTTAGGTGATTTTTTAAAGAAATATAATCATTTTACTTTGTAATAAGTCAGGTGAGAATTAGACTAGCTTCCATGATGTGCGTTACTCTGATGTTGCCATTTGCCTAAGATAACTAAACTCTAATTGTCATGTCTTCCAGGCACTAAATTTTAGGCAAGTTTTATAATTTCTCGGTATACTATTCGAGGAATTTTCATAAGCTGTATGAAGAAATTCCCAAGATTTTAGTTGTTCAAGCATTAGGTTTTCCTCTGCTCTTTATTCTCATTATCATTTTAGGTTGAACTACATGAAGTTGCCATTTTCATGGGTAAAATGAAATCAATAACTCACAAATCCACCTGAAACTACCAATTAATGTTTCAGAGATATCTAGATAATAGTTCTGTATCATTTTAGCTTATTATAAAATAATTGTGTTTAAGCTTGGAAACTCTCATTGGTAATATTTTTAAAGTTAAGTAACATGTATTAGGAAGTGAAAGTCTTGCTGTAATTGGTTTTCAGTTAATAATTATTGAACATGTCTTAAAATCATCTGCTTGAAACAATATGAGTGCATACTTTTGATATGTATTTTCTTAGCCTGCAGGACTCTTTATTTCAGTTTTTAGCTTTTCCTCCCTTTGTGAAAATGTGGCCATTATCAGACTATCATCAACTTGTCCTTTCTCTCTTGATGCCTCCATTTCTTCCCCTCAGTTATCATGCAGACCAGTTTCTTGCCCTTTGTGGTCTAGGAGTACAGACGTCCTTGTGAAGAAGTGGCTTTTCCTCATCTTGTGAGACCTACATAATTTACATGTTGCCAGTCTGGCTTCATGAACTAATTTTCCACTATTGAGAAGTAATTTCTTTTTTTCCAATGAAAATTGGGAAGCTAATTTTCTGTTCTATAAAACATAAAGGAAAAATTAAATGAGATGATGGCATATGTAAATGTGTAGAATGTTAAATAACACACAGTCATCAGTTGGAAAATATTTCTAAGAAAAGTTATGGAAGAAAAACAATCTCTTTATAAGATTGGTTTCTTCACTGTTTGCTTTAGTACTTTACTGTTTAGGAAGAAACTCGTGGAATTAATTCTTATTTCCCCTCCCCTTTGGTAAGTGATATCAATATTTTTTCTTTAGCAATGGGAGATGGGAAGACTTTTCTCATTATAACCCTCTTGCATAATAGCCTGTCCCCTTGTTGGTATTTGTGTTTGGCTAACTGGCTATCACTGGAGTCCTACTCCAACCTGTGAACCCAAGACTTCCATCATTGTCCGCCAGGTAAGCGGGGTTGGTAAAGGTGTGTTCACCTGGCTGTCACTTGTTTCCCACACTCACTCCTGAGCCAGAACTCCTCTTGCAAGCCTCTCTGCAGGCAGGAAGCTGCTTTCTACTTATCTCCCACATGGTGCTTTGCCTGAGCTCAGCACGGCTTTGGGCATTTTAAAAAGTCCTGCGTTGCTGTTAACTTCAGGAACACCGTTGCTGACAATGCGGAACAAATGATAGAGATTCATTGGGTTTAGTAGTTAATAGTAAATACAGGCTCCAGAGAAAGGTGACCAGCCTTAGTTATGCCCCTTGCTGTGAGTCTGACGTGAGATGAGACCCACTTGGAAGACCTGGCCCATGCTCACTCAGGCTGCCTTGACAATGCCTGTGTCGGGCGTGGCTGGGGCAGCAGCCGGGTTTGGTAACTCTCAGTCCCGGTGGCAAGGGATGACTTTTGCCTGGGCTTTGGGCTCTGGCTCGCCCACGGGTCTCTCGTTGCATTGTTTTACTTTGCCTCCTGCTTCCCTGCACACTGTAGAATTCAGCCATGCTCCACACAGCAGGAGAGAGGGTGAGCACTTCCATACTCTCTTTGAAGGTTCTCCATTCTGAGATGAGTCAGGTGGCATCTTGACTGCTCAGGCACATATTACCTAAGATAGAGTCACTTTCCCAGGTGTCTTTCTGAATGCAGCCAGCTCCTTCCAAAAGCCAACAGCTTCCTACCCATCTGTTTTGTTCTGCACTTGTATTCTCTATGCATTTGCACAGCACAGATGAATGTCTTGGCTAGAACCCAACACAATCAAGCTCTTCTCAGTCTAAGGATATACCCGCCAATCCACGGAAATGTCCGAATGAAATTATCTTTTAATAACAGTTGCTATTGCGGTTATCACTGGTATATTTTAACCCATCCATGAGATACCATTCTTAACTTTCTTTCATATTCCTAGACAGAACCTGGCATTTCAGGTCTATAGTGTTCAGATCATTAAACAATTAATCCATTTTTCTCTGAGGGTCATTTCTTTATAGTATCGCCTTCAAACCAAAAGCCAGAGAGATTTGCTCAACCATGTTTGTAGCAGCTCAATTCGTAATAGCTAAAAGCTGGAATCAACCCAGATGTCCATCATTAGAAGAATGGATAACAAAGATGTGGTATATCTACACAATGGAATTCTATACAGCAGTAAGAAAAAATGACATAAAGAAATTTGAGGAAAAATGGTTGAACCTGGAACAGATCATTCTCAGCGAACTTACCCAATCACAGAAAAAAAATCGACACATAGTCTCACTCATCTGCAACACCTAACCTGAATTTGCCCAAGATGCCTTACATACCCAGCAAGTACCTCATGGACTAGACAATAAGATGGATGGGTGGGCGGGGAGGGATTCAAAGGGTGGAAAATAGTAATCCGGACCCAAACGGCAATGGTACCATAAAATTCTACTTCCTAAAAGACAGACCAAATGACTGAACCTTCACTAGTCCCTTACAGGAAACACCTGAACCACAAGACACTGGAGAGGGTAGGATCAAGACTGACCTAAATCTCCTACATCTTCCTTCCCTCCCTCTCCCCCTCTCCCCTCTATCTCTCTCCTCTCTAACTCTTGTATATTAGTTATCTTTTTCCTCAATTTCTTAGTGGACACTGACCTGTAACCCCCACTTCCAGCTTGGGCCTACAATCCACAATGAGCTTTTGATCAGAGAAACCTACAAGGTTTCCCAAAACAATGACAGACTTCTGTCAGAGTAATTGATGACCCACCAAAGGCCAGTGGTAAGACCCTATTGCTGAAGACTCCATACGCAGCTGACACGTAAAATGGAATGACATGGCTGCTCCCAATGACAATGAAGAATCAGCCTTAAGGATATACCACATGCAGTTATTTAGGCTATTTCACAACCTTTTTGAAGACTTTATGCCATCTTTTCCAAAGCTTTTATTTTAGTCACTGGGGAATATCTAGCAGTACAGGATTTTGAGTGATTTAGAATCTTGAGTCTTTTGGTATCTGCAACATTAGAGTAGTAATGTATTATTACTCTCTGTATATTGCCAGGAGTAAATGAGATAGGTTTTTGAAAGTATTTAGTAAGAGCCACACAAGATACTACTATCATTAAATCAGGTGTTATTCAGGAATATTTTAAGGGACAGCTTTAGAAACTTTCAGATTTAAAATTGAGGGCATATCTTCCATTTGCTACTGTGATTATATATTCTGTTATTATCTGTGCTTCTCAATTTTCCCTCCCCCATCACTCTAATGTGAAAATATTCTTAGAATTGGAGATTTATTTTTAAAAATGGTATTACTTTCGTTATCATCTTGACAATTATCAAATAACACATCATGAGTTGTTATGCATGGACTTTGTGTGTGTGTGTATGTGTGTGTGTATTTATCTATTTAAATTTTTTGAGTGTAAAGCCTTCTCCGTATTGGTGAGCACTGACAGACTTGGCTATCGGTAAGTCACATGGGATGTTGTCATGAAATGAACACGTTTTCTGTGCAGCCAGTGTCTGCAGTAGTAAAGAAGCTGGCATGCTTCTCTTGGCTGTATCCAACTTTCCTCTCCATGCTGCCTCCCCACGAATAGCTTCCTGCTGCTTCCAAGGAACCCATCCCAGTTGGTCTTGAGATCTTAGTAGAGGTACCCTTGAAAGTCTTGTTCTCTTTAGCTTCATCTTGCTCTGAGAGCAGATGGAAGGGTGGGTGTAAAACTGGGACTGCGTCCTGGTCTCTTTGAATGAGAAACAAGAAGGTGGTGGTTGGGGAGACAGGGAAAGGGAGGGAAGGAGGCCAGCCAGAGGTGAGATGTGATCATGATGGGCTCTTGATGTCTCTGCAAAGGAAGAATGAGGAGATAGCATTAAAGCTTTCCAAAAACCAGTTAAACATGCTTCGATCTACACAACCCCTGTTTCATTAACATTCAAAGGCTATAAAAACAGCTTTATGTTTTATTGCACATTGAAAAATTTCCATGATATTCATGTGATTCAAAATGGAGCTTTGATATATGTATATGTTGAGACATAATTAAATCAAGCCAATTAATGTATCCATCACTTTAGGTGCTTCTCATTTATTCTTCCATTCCTACCACTTGTTAAGCTGAAAGACTGCACCTTTTGACCACAAACTTACCATTATTCCAACTCCCCAGCTTCTGGTACCCATTGTTCTCTATGAGCTCAGCTGTGGAATGCATATAGCAGATTGGTGTATGTATCACTCTCTTCCTGGCTTGTTGCACTTACCAGCAATGGTCTTTAGGTTCATCCATGTTGTCACAAATGACATAATTGCCCTCATTATTTATTTTTTTTTTTTTGAGGTATGGTTTTACTCTAGCCCAGATGAGCTGGAAGATAATCTGTAGCCTCAGGCTGGCCTTGAACTCATGGCAATCCTCCTACCTCAGCCTCCCAAGTACTGGCATTAGAGATATACACCACCATAGCCATCTAGTTGCTTTCATTTTTTTAAGGCTGAGAAGTAGTCTTCTGTGTATAAATACACCACATTTCTTGTTATCTATTCATTGGTTGGCTGGTATTTATATTGATTTATATCTTGCCTGTTGTGGCTAATACTCAGTAACACAGAAGTGCAGATTTCTCGTCTACATACTGACTTTAAATCTTAAAGTTGAATGTAAAATAGACCAAAGTTTCTGTCTTCAGTATTTTCCAACACCTGTCAGGTTGAGCAGATGTTGGGCAGAGGAGGCATCCGTGAATGGATATTCATAGTAGTAGCAACAATAATAGTTCTCATTATTTGAGCACCTGTTTTATTATGCTTCTAACATATGTAATGTAATGTTTCTAATATATGTAATATCTCCATTTTCAGATGACAAACTTGACTCACAGAAATGTATAATTATTTATACAAGCCTAATAAATGGAGAGACCTAGTATGCACGTTAATAATGTGCTAACTCATCTACAAGAGGAATGTGCTTCCTCAACTGTAATTTATTTCCCACACATAAGAGAATCCAGGCTCTTACTGGGTATAGTCATGGGATTGGAAGTACTCCAGTGGTCATTACCCAGGCAGGCATGCACACCAACCATGGCAGTCAGTCGAATGCCTGTATGGATTTCCAAATTGAGATTTCTCATGTGAAATACAGCTGTACTCAGGTTAAATGTCTTGACTAAACACTAGTATGGAAAGCATAGTTGATGGCCAATAACTATTTAAAAGTAGAACATTACACTCCTAAAAAGAGCCCTAGAATTTCACTGCAAATAAAATTTTTATCTTTTTCTTGATATTATTAAGAAGGCATTTTGCTAGAGAAGTTTCTTTGGTCTAGTTGCATGACTCTAGCAGAGGTCCCTTCATTTGAACAGATGTAGGATTGATGGCTTTGGATAAGTTGATTTCCAAAGGGAGCATGAATTATCATTTTTTCTCTCATAAAACCTTTTTCTATAATGTATGCATTGAAAACCATCACTCAAAAATCTTGAGAGCCATCCATTTCCTCATGTGTCATAGTGATATAAGCCAGTTTCCATCTCGTTTCTGCCTGCAGTCAAGCACAGGTGATTTAAAAGAGAATGTGTATGATATCATCACGTCAGACTGTTTCTTTTGTAGCTGAGGAGTGGTAGAAGTATGGTGAGAACATTATTTGGAAAATGTGTACATCATGTCTTACTGCTATGGTTTGCTTATAGAAAGTTGCACTCTAGCTTTCAGGATAACTTTGATCTTTAGAGTAAACTTATGAAGAGAAGAAAAGCAACAGGAAAGGGTAACAACATTTACATCTCTTCCCTGCATAGAACACAAATGATCCAACGAATCAAAATGTTAGAATTTGCCAGTATAAGTAGTGGATGCTGTGAGCCTCCCAGTTTTCACGAGGGTCAGCAGCCAGATGGCTCTGATCAGGCTCTGAAACACAGGTGCCAAGGCTCTATGGGCAGCTCCATCTCCAGGCCTGTCTTTGGAGCCAGGTTCTTTGCTGGTATCTGCCAGGCTCAATTCCACTGTCCTCTTGATGGAGAGTAGCAGTGGAGGCTGCGTATGCAAAAAGGAGATTCCAGCATCAGTTCTCAGTGGGCAGCATTCTGACATGTGAAGGGAAATGGGAGAAAGAGGCAATGTTGGGGAAGGTTAGTTGCAGGCGTCGAGTTTTGGAGAGGTGGCTAGCTTCTCATAAGAGCAAGCCATGGGACCAGTGAAGAAGTCTGTGTGTCCACGTGTGCAGTTCAGGCTATCAGAATGACAAGGCTCCTTTAAATCACTTTGAATTATTGCCTCTGTCATTTCTCCCTGACATGGGTGCTCATGAGCCCTTGTTTGGGCCTGGGGAAGTGGGTGCCACTTATATTAAGTGTTTCATTTCATTTATCTAAGCCTGTAGACTCTTAAAGCAGGTTTTTAAGTTATAAAAAGAAATAGAAGGTGAGATTTGGTTAATAAGATAATATAAATTTCTAAACACTTCCCTCTTGACAAAAGAAATTTTAGAATAATCTCAACTGGTTCATTTCCCCCTTTCCATTTTTCTTAGTGCAACAAAAACTTGCAAAGAAGTTCAATTATGGGAAACAATTAAAAATTCAAATTGCAAAGAAAAGACATCAGATTTGCCTCAAACAGGTGCAGACACAGATGGCCTGCTCACAAGTCCCGGCTTTATTTACAGCTTTTATACACAGACAGATAAATTGACAAAAATGTTTCTGGGTTTTATAAGTGCTGAATGCCTAAATTTGGCCATGCACTTAGATTAATTTGTAAATGGTTCAGTTTAAAACATGACCTCTCAAATCGCCAATAGTCTTCTAAAAGTGTATTTGTTTGCCCTGTATTTATTTATTTATTTACTTGAGCACGAGAGCAAAGGAGGGAGAGAGAGGATGGGCGCGCCAGGGCCTCCAGCCACTGCAGACGAGCTCCAGACGCATGCGCCACCATGTGTGTCTGGCTGACATGGGTTTTGGGGAATTTGACCTGGGTCCTTAGGCTTTGCAGGCAAGTGCTTTAACCACTAAGCCATCTTTCCAGCCCTGCCCTGTCTTTTGCACACTGCGTGGGTATGTTATTTTTTTTGCACTTGGTTGGATATAGGTCATTTATTGCCTTTACAATGTTATGTCTACTTGATTGTGGGGAAAAATTCTCAAGTCTGCATTACAGATAATTCACTGAGCATATGTTTCCAGCATCATGCTACTCCCTAAAGGATAAGTATGCTGCTGCTTTCTTCATGGCCTTGGAGCCTGGTGCTTGGTGAGGACAGAGCCGGTGGCATGAAGCGCCCAAACGGCACTGTCTTGAAGGACCTGGTGCTATCTAGTTGATGACTCTGCCAGACTGTACGTTTAGCCTGTGCTGTTACTTTGTCTTTGATGTGCCAAATTTGGCACGAATGCAGCAAGGGTTAAAGTCATAGTAAAATAAGAATTAAAAGGCAGAAGGAAAGGAAGGCCGGTATTTCACTCCACATGGGTTTGCATTAAGGTGCTAATTCATGTGTGCCTCAGTATCATGTTGCTGTAAGCTGATGAACACAGAGAACGTATACGTATTCGTTGAGGAAAATATTTCTGACATGAATGTTGGAATGTTGCTTTCTGCATGTGTGTACAAAATCCATAGATGGGCCTGCTGGATAGATCTTTTACTAATACGGCACCCCCCCCCCCCGTGCTTTATAAGACTGTGTGTTACTCCCCTGTGTGTGCTCCTGTACTGCAATTATTAAGTCTTGCTCTTACATCTTGAGATCACTATTCATTGTGCAAATCTTTCTTCTCGATGTAACCCATGTTCTGCGTGTTAGAACTGTGGGGCAGGTCATCCACTCACACTTGGGGAACAATGGTGGCTGAATACAATTTTTAAAAAGACTGTCCTTCTGTGTTAAGTTTGTTTGACATAAGGGCACAAGGTCATGGGTGGGGGTGAGTGTCACTGTAATATGTCATTGTTTTCCTTTAACCCACTTGTGTGATTTGCTTTAGTATTTTTTTCTTCTTAATTAATGCTTCCATTCTCATCTTTGCTGTGGCTGCCCCTGTGTCCTCCTCCTCCTGTCTTCTGCTTCTGGCGCTAAAGCCTGCAGCCCACTTGAGAACTCCGTGCCCTGCCTAGCAAACCGTACCTTGGACGATGACCCCCGAGTGCGGCGCACTCCCAGCGTGGGATGGCTAAGTAAGTCAATGGCTGGGGAAGGGGCACCAATGGTGGTGGTGGGCAGAGGGAGGGCAGGATAACTGGGCTCATGGTTACTCAGCAGAGGGTTGTGCTGTAAACTCTTGATGACTGGTTGACTCGTACTTTGTACTGTGAAAGAACACAGTGGTGAAAGATTCTATGTATAAGGAACAGCAAGAGCAAGGATCGGGACTGGTATGACAGCCTTTGTCCAGGTGGTACTTTTCAAAACTTTGGTTTCCTCATGTGGATGCTGGACTTTGTCCTTCCAAGCCTTGGTGGGATGGTCACTTGTAATGAGCTCTCTGAAAGTGGTTAGACATGGACCTCCACAAAGATTTCTAACTTGATTATGTAGATTTTCAGAATTTTGTAAAAAGGTCATCTATGATAACATCATTAGGTTTCTAACTATTCCTTTTCATACACTGAACCTATTGATCTAATCCTTTTCCTATTTCACCGTGAAAAAATTTTACTTTTCTGGGAAGATAACTTTTTCAGATGGCTTAGTAAGAAAAGTTTTAGTTTGTCTTAAAATAGTGTTAGCTATGTTCTTCTCCCAGAGCTTTTCTTGGTGCAAATTTTATGTTTTAAGATACTATTAATAATCTCTCTGCCTCACAGAGATATAAATGAATGTACTTCGCATTATGCACATCAGACAGGTTGGGCACTCTGCATGCAGAGATGAATTGGGTGTGTCTCTGCCCTCAGGGGGCTTTTCTTTCTGAGGAGGGAGGCAAGACACAAATGTTGAATAGTTGGGTAGGATAATAAATGAAACTTCTGAAACTATATACACATTCCTACGTGCACACATAACCACACACCCAGTGAACACTGTGTGAGCACCTTAGCAGTCTGGGAGTGGGGATGGCAGAAGAGGCTGTGGAAGAGGTGCATTTGGAGCCAACCTCCCCCACCTTTAAGAAAACGTTTTACTGACAACTTCCACAAATATAGACAATGTGCAGTGATTACGCTCTCCTCCCACTGCCGCCCCTTTCCCTCTCCCAAATCCCTTTTTAACTAGTCTCTCTTCTATTTTGATGTCATCACCATTTTTCCTCCCATTATGTAGGTCTGTGTCAGCCACTGTGAGGACATAGTTAGAGCCAATTCTTAAAGGAAAAGTGTGAATTTTGTAATGGGCAAATTGAAGGAAAGCCCATTACCAAAGTATTAACATATTTGTTTTTCTATAAAGTAGGTTTAATGGATTTGAATAGAATTTTTTTTTGTGTGACTAGAACTAAAAGTCATAAACACTAACTCAGATTTTATTTCTACAACCTCCGAGCTAAGTCCTTTACGGGGTGTCATTTAATCTGTTAAGCAACCCCGTGTCGTAGTTGTTGTCCCTGTGTGCTCTTCGCCGATGAAGGGAGGAAGCTTAGCTCTGAGCAAAGGAGCTTTCCAGAATCATATAACTCATGTGCGTCTAGGGCAAACTTGAAATTCATACATTTGCAGCTTCTTCTGCAGTATTATGGGCAATATCTTTCTTAAATGTGGGACTTTTGGGCTGCACAGAATCCTCAGTGGTTAAGGCACTTGCCTGCAAAGCCTAACAACCTGGGTTTTATTCCCCAGTACCCACATAAAGCCAGATGCACAAAATGGTACATACATCTGGAGTTTGTTTATAGCGGCTAGAGGCCCTAGTATGCTCATTGTCTTTCTCCCTCTTCCTCTCTCTCTCTGCTTGAAAATAAATAAATTTAAAAAAGAGTAAGAATGTCATATGGTCAGGTTGCCAAAAAATTGCCTTACCCCACGGTGAATTTTCATCATATACATGATTTCCTTTACAAGAGTCCTGCACTTCTAGTAAATTCATATATTTTTTAGTTAAGCCTCATAAGGAATAAATAGATGTAGGGAGGTAGTTCATACATTGAAGTTTGGAGTTGAACATGATTTAGGTCATATATATATATATATATATATATATATATATATATATATATATTAGAGAGAGTGAGAGAGAATGAGAATAAATGGGTGCTCCAGGACCTCTGTCCACTGTAAATTAAATCCAGATGCATGTGTCACCTTGTACATCTGGCTTACATGGGTACTAGGGAATTGAACCGGAGTCCTTAGGCTTCTCAGGCAAGCAACTTAACCATTAAGCCATCTCTGCACCCCAAGGATGAGTTTTAAACTTGGATTTTCAATAGCTGAATTCATGACATTGGGAAAATGAATTTTGCACTATAAACTTAGGTGTCTCATTTATGAAATTGTATTACTCTTGCCAGCATTTGTAAGAATTAAGTTGGAATTGTATAAAGTGTCCATCATCATGCTCAGCATTCAGTCATCTAAGTAGGATTTGCTCAATAAATTATATTAAAAGTTTTTGCATAGTCTACATCAGCTATCTAGACAACAAACGTGTTTTGTGGGTAAAGCGTCTACCAACTTGACCACAGTAGTCACTACTTGTAAACCAGCCTATGACAATGCCTTCAGGTAAAGAGACCTCCCAGAAATGAAAAAATCTTTCTCAGCATCTGCTTATATCATATATTCTGCTGTAAGCCATTGTCTTTGATGCAGTCTGTTACCTTCCCCAGGACTTCTTATTATTCACATGTCCATTCAGTATACTAAAGATGCACTTACTGAATTTAAATCAAGGTGTATAAGGAAGTGTTGAATTCTGTTGATTCCACCTACTTATTCAACCTTATTTCTGTCCCTTCTCAGTCTGAACCCCTGTCTCAATCAATCTCCCTTTGCCTTCTGTCCTACAAGGTGGTAAGTCCTACCTTTATCATACTTAGCCAGTCTCCCTGCCTGCCCACCAGGGCCTTTGAAGTAAACTGTCCCACACCATTTGGTAGGATCTAAATGAAGTCCCTTCTCTGTGATAAAATAGCTCTTATAAGTACAGATCTTTTCAAGTCCTAAAATGCCTTAGTTGCTATTGTCTGTGCTTTGCATTAAAGATTTACCCTCTCTTGTTTCATGTTGCCCTGGGATGTCTCAGAGTCTGCATAGTTTCAAGCCTTCAAGGCTGGTCTGAATGGCACACTTAGACATCCTCTCCAGTGCACTGCAGGCACATGAGACCTAGGTGCTATGTGGTGTGGTACAATGCTCATATTGTACGTGTTATGAAATGATTCACAACAACCCATAGTTTCTTTAAAATCAAGCTAAGCCCAGGTTTCACTTGGTGCCATCTTGACCATAGTAAATCATTCACTGGAAGTGAATAACTGGTAGGAACTATTTCCCTATGTCTTGTACAACTTTCTCAGATGATTTTTTGTGACCATTTTGTTAGTTAACACAGAGGTATCTTTCAAAAAAAAAAAAAAAACCTGCCCAAAGTATCAGCTAAAAATCAGGTTTATAATAAGATTCCTTTAGGGTAATCTTTCAATATTCTTGGCAAGGTATTTTCAGGCTACCATAACTTGAAGTAACTACCTTTAACGAGGCGCGTCTGAAGGTGTTTTGGGAAGTAAGTTCTTGTCATTTCGCATTATGCGCCTCTTATCTTGGTTGTCACCTGAGGCAGATGTGAGCTTCGAGCTCTTATCCATTTTAAATGCTGCCAAGGTATTGAATTAGAAGTTGGAACAAAACCAGAAATGATTTCCTCTCACAGCTCTCACAAGCAGATCTGAAACCAGCCAGGACCACTAAAAGCAAGAGAAGCCATCGCCTTCACTCTTGAGGACAAGTTAATACCAGCCCAAATGCTTTGCCATGACTGGAGCGTAAATGCGTAGCCTGTCGCACTCAGTAGATCCAGAATGGCTCTTCAGTGTGAGCGCTTTATCTGTGAATTCAGTTTGACATAACAGCCGGCATCATTTGAGCCCCTAAAAGCTTGTGTCCTCTTGCTATTAGTGGCCATCAAGACCAGCTGCTGCTGACTTGGTCTGAGCTTCGAAGCAGAAAATGAGCCTAGAGCCTTTCCATCCTTACTCTCCTTCATGTTGGTCTGGCTTATTTGCACACCCATGCCTGAGGCCCTAGCTTGTGTGGTCCCCTGTTTTGCAGTCCTTACCCAGTGTCTGCTGTCATTATCATTCCATGCACAAGTGTCAGGGATAGCCTTTCTGAAAAATTGAAACCCCAGTGGCTTACCTCAAGATTCAGGTTTCTCCTTACAATTAAGGGACACAGCTAACCCTGGAATGCAAAGAAAATTGTCAGTGGGATTTTTTTTTTTTTTGCAATGCTCCTCTTCAGATTTCTTTTTCAATAATATCTAGAACTCAATTTTTGAACTTTCAGATAATTTATTGACTTAATAAAACATGTTATACAGCACTAATGCTTTCTTGTAGTGGTTTGGAACTTCCCTGGGAGACTAACGAATCCCAGGGGTATGCTTTCGTAAGTTAATGTTGAAGGTGGCTGGCCACTGGGAAGGAAGATAAGGAAAACCTATAGAGAGTTGCTATTAGAGAAAGGACTCTGAAATGCTCACTTGAAGACAATGGTAGGGCATGAAAAGATAACTAGGAAGAGATTGAAAGGCCATGATATGGTGAGAGGAAAAGAAAACAATCAGAAAGTACAGAAAGGATTTGTATACATGCAGATAATTGGCATGGAGGACATGAAAAGAGCATGTGAGCTAAGGTACCAAAATAATCAAGTGCATCTGTGAAAGGTCTTTGAATGTGCTTGAGCATGGAGATCACATGGGTCAAGAAATTAATGTGCTGGCAATTCTTGGAAGGGGAGAAGGTTGGGTGATGACTTCAGAAGAGCAGAGAATCAGGTTTAGATCTGTGACTTGAGAGGTGGGAAAGCAAAGATAATACAAGAAATGTTTATGGGGATGGTATTGGAAGGCCTTGATAACTGAGTTGAAAGGTGTCAGGAAGATGGATGGAGAAGTCCAGGATGGCTCAGCGTTAGAACTTGAGCCAGTAAGATGATAAAGACTATTCATGGGAGGAGGGTATGGATTTACAGGAGCATGCTAGTTAAGATTTCTGTTCCCATAATGCATACTGTGGCCATCTTTGATGGGACTACCTTTCTGCTTCGTAACCTCATTCTTATTCTTCTGAGCTCCATCTAAGTCTGTCTTCATGGATATTAACAGCTACATTACCCAGCACTCATTTCTTGATTCCAAACAGTTCCCTTTCTATCCCTCTTCCTGTACCATATTTAAGAAGCTTGTTCTTGAATGGGAATTTTATTTGGGTCATTTCTTGTATAGTCTCACATATGAGGTTTTTGGCCCTTAAAACCTAAAAAAATATCTAAATATAACTTTAAAAATTCTCTCATTATAACTGTTCATACTCATAATTTTCAAAAGACTGCAGGGAATAAAATCTTTCAACAACCTGACATCTATCTTCAGATTTTCTAGTTAGCACAAGACATTAAGAAACTTAAATGCTATGCAATAAGTTACAAAGTTCTAAGAATACAGATAGTTTGAACCATTTTTTTAAAAAAGAATTAGTGACTGTATATCCTGAGTTTTTGAAAGCAGCCTCACTTGTTATTTGATTGATATCTAATTTTATATTCACATTGGACTAAAATATATGTGTATTCTAAACAGTTTATACAATGGTGATGGAGAAAAATAAAATACTAGGGATTCTGTTTCATGTCAGAGTATAAGGAACTGAGAGGACATTTGAAGAGGCATGGATTTGGGGGAGAGTTGACAGCCTGCTGAAATTATAAGATAGGGCTTTGTTGTTTTTGCCAAAAAGAGAGTTTAGAATTGTGAGGATTCAAACTGGTTCTGACAAAATGGCAAGGTTTGTGATAGGTTTATAACAAACCCTTTTATCACCAAATCTGTTGCATTTCCTGTCTTCCCTACTCATCGAGTAATTCTCCCCCCTCTCTCACTTGGCACCCTGGAGCCCACTTGGTGTACCCTCCCCCACATGCAGTGGGCCACAAAATCTGTTCCGTGTTAACTGGCCCCTGTGGCTCATCCATTACTGTCATTTCTTTTGTTCAAGTCCCCATGTCCCCGTGCTTAGTTTCATGCAACATACTGTGGTCTGAGGTCTCTGCTCAGGCTTCGTGGGTGGGCAAGTGCACCTTATACCTTGCTTTCCAGGTACCTTTGCATATGTGGTTGATGCAGGGATGTTTCACAGACCCTCAGCGCATCGTGAAAAGCATACAACCCTCTGAGTCTGGTATTCAAGGCCCATTACACAGAGGCCCATGGTTTAAGAAGCACATTTTACATTTACATAAGCTACATTTCAGCAGATATTGACCATGGCTAGACTTTGATGCATTCCTCACTTGATACCCTTGATCCATATAATATCTCCAGTTAGAATACTCTTTTCTCTGGAACTTTTTTTTTTTTTTCGAGGTAGGGTCTCAGTCTAGTTCAGACTAACCTGGAATTCACTATGGAGTCTCAGGGCGGCCTTGAACTCACGGTGATCCCCCTACCTCTGCCTCCTGAGTACTGGGATTAAAGGCATGCACCACTACACCCGGCTTCTCTGGAACTTTTTGTCAAAACTCTACCCATCCTTTAAGGCCTACATTCTCCTGAAAGCCTTCCTAACTTACAATATTCCCTACTGACCTTGAACTCTGGGAGCATCTTTTCTGAGAGTTAGCCCATGACATTGAGCTCATTCTACTTGGTAGTGCAGTGTGGGTACGTGCATTACTCCCTCTGCTAGCAATGAATTTCTGGAGGGCGGGACCCGTGTCTAATTCATTTAGATCTACTCTATCGCAGAGGTCAGCAGCTGGCCCATGGCACAAATCTAGCCAGTTGTCTGATCTTGCAAATAAGGTTTCACTGGAGCAGAGCCACGCTCATTGATTTATGTGTGGTTGTGGCTGCTTTCATGCTGTAATGGCGGAGTTATATAGCTGCAACAGAGATCATGTGACCCACGAAACCTAAAATGGTTTCGCCAGCCAGTAAGCTGTTTTCTGACCCTTGCCCTGTAGCGCTGTAGTTCTCAAGGTGTCAAGATGGGACATGAGGAACCCTGGATGTCCCTTGAGATTCAAAAGTTCTAGTTTCCTTCATATAGTTTAACCAAAATAATATTTCTCAACAGATTGAACACAGAAACCAACACGAGGCTCTAGCTGGATTTAGTAAATCACATAGTAAAGAGATTTACAGAAATACAAAAACAGTGACATTCTTTTTTACTAAATGTTTTATAAAATAGTTACTTCTCTCTGTTACCTAAATTTAGTTTACAGTGAATTAAATATTTTTTTAAGTACGTCTGTACTTATTGATATGGAAAGGATGGATAGGCAAGGCTCATGTACATAAACACTCTTAATATTTAAATGTGTAAAAGTATTCGGAGGTCAAAATGTTGGGCAACTACTATTCAATATTTCTAGTAGAGTGTCTTAGACATAGCAGTAAATCAACAAATGTAGAATGAATGAATGAACCATGTGTGAACAAAAGGTGAAGCTAACATAACATATGAATAATAGTTGAGGATGCTAAGTGAGAAAGATAGGTAAGAGTCATAAAGGTATGACCTCTGAGACTGAGGAGGCAGCTCAGTGGATAAAGCGCTTCCATGCAGCTCTGAGTACAATCTCTCGATCCCACAGAAATGCCAGGAAAGCAAGGTAGAAGGCAAGGACTAGCCCCACAGCTGTCCTCTGACCTCCACACATGCCCTGTGGCATGCTGCCCCACTCAAATGTACACCCATCTACTATACCATTGTGATTTTTGCTCCCTCTTTGTCCTCCCAAAGACCAATAATGAGCAATATTAAAGTAGGGATGATTTTGAGGGTCTAAGAAGCATAGCTTGTAACATTGTTGTTTTGCTAATTTCATGATACCTAGTACTTAGAATGGGTTAGGTTTTGCAACAGTAATAGCTAACCCCTCAAGTCTCAGTTTATTAATTCCACAAAATACTCTTTGTTTATGAGTTATGTACACAGTGTATATAAAGCCATGTTGGTACCATTGTTATCTTCCTCCCTGTCCTTCCCCCTCTGAAGGGACCCTCCTTGTTGGGGATTGTGGGTCGTGCATTGTGGGGTAGCCATCAGTTATGGAGGAGGCAATGTCTCTGTGCATAATGTCCCAACATGTGGCTCTAACACTCTTTCCAACCCCTCTTCTGTGAATTTCCCTGAGCCATGTTGGGTTAGTTTTAGGTTTACTTCAGTGATGAGGTCTCTTGGGAGCCTCTGTGTCTCTGGAAATCTGGTTTGGTAGGAGGTGAGTGTTCTCTGTGTCTATCTCCTTCACCCTTGTGCTGTTACCAGGTTCACCATGAAAGCAGCACTCTTGCTCATTTCCCCAATTACTCTATGGTTTCAGCTGGGGCCCTGATGAGGTGCGATGGGCTGATTCTCTCCTCAGCTTTGGTGTCCATCTGTAGAAGAGAAGTAAGTTCTCCAAGGGAGAGTGAAGTCAGCACCAGATAAATGGGATAACCATTTTTTAAGAGATCATTTAATAGCTGTAGGCCCTTTTATAGTCCATGATTGGTGGGAGCTTGATAATGGAGAGCAGCCTAATTTTTTGGATATGGTGCTGACTTGTTTCCCAGATCCAGCTATGGGTTATGTTCCACTGAGAGGATCTGTTAGCCAAATCAAGAGCAGTTGGTTACCCAACATGGCTGTGTGCCACTATTGCACTTGTGTGAGCATCATGTCAGGTTGTTTGCTGATGAGTAGCTTAGACCAGAGTTGCTTGGACAGATGTGGGTCATTTTCTCCCAGTCGCTCACGCTGGCACTACACGAGCTAACTGTCTGGGGACTGACTCTCTTCCAGATTCCAGCCAGGTTACTCCATGTTCTGTACCAACAGCATATGGTGTCTTCAGCATCAGGGTCTTACCACTAACAGACAGAAATCTGTCTTCCCTTGGGAAACTTTGTGAGTCTCTCTTATCAACAGCTCAGTGTGGATGTTAACCACATGCTGGTATTGGGAATTACAGGCCAGCACCAAGGGAAAAGAATGAAGAAAAAGATGGGTCATATGAAAGAGAAAGAGAAAGAGAGAAGAGAGAGAGAGAGAGAGAGAGAGAGAGAGAAACAGAAGATTAAGGTTAGTCTTCATCATACCTCTCCAGGGCCCTGTGATTCAGGTGGTCCCTCTCTAAGGACCTGATGAAGGTTCAACCATTTAGTCTGTTTTTTAGGATATAGAATTTTATACCATTGCCATTTGGGTCCAGTTCTGTGTCCCCACCCCATCCTTACTGTCCCCTCCCTCTCCATCCTCCCTCTTGTCCAGTCCTTGAAATGATTGTTAGGTATGTCATCATCTTTGGCAGATCCCTGTTAGGAGCCACAGATAAGTGAGACCATGCAATAATTATCTTTCTGTGACTGGGTAAGTTTGCTGAGAATAATCTGTTTCAAGTTCGACCATTTTTCTTCAAATTTCACTGTGTCATTTTTCCTTACTGCTGTGTAGAATTCCATCATGTAGATATACCACATCTTGGTTATCCATTTGTCTAACGATGGACATCTGGGTTGATTCTAGCTTTTAGCTATTATGAATGGATCAGCTGTAAACATGGTCAAGTAATATTCTTTGATATTCATGCTGCTGTATGTCTAAGGAGAGCACTCAGGGGACTGTTTATTGTCCTTGCACTGGGTCTATGCTTGATGTGTGCATTCAGCTATTTCAGTCTGTAAGACTCATAGAGTTACACAGGCTAATTCAAACTTGTATCCAGAAATGATGCATGAATTGTCATGTGCATTTCATGTACACAATGAGCCGCACACCTAGCCAGAGAATGCGCATGCTATCCTATGTCCGACATATGCAGTGGACAGCAGTGATGACTGCCACCAAGTCACAGCTAGAGGTGGCAAGGGTGACAGCATTATGAAGCTATGAAAAGCCGGTGTGCAGAGAATCTGCTCTGGGTGTGTTCCTACCGATGAAGGATGAAGGCTCTCTCCTAATGAGGGAGGGTTGAGAGTTCCAGTTTAAGGTCTACCAAAGAACTGGTGGGATTGTGACTTTCCAGAGGACTTCTGAGGTAGACAAGATGACTTTGAAACTGGTGGAGAGTCTTTCATGCAAGTGAAAAGTAAAGTACTCTTATTAGACCAAACAATGTCTGGATTTAATTACTGGAGACAACTCAAGGCCTAAGTACTTGAATTAGAATGTCTAGGCACATGTGAGTGAGAGAGACAGGAGGAAATCAAATGCAGTATTATAGCTAGGGATATCAATTTCAAAGTTAATAATGAAATTTCTTCTTGGCAGCAAACAGTAGAATTTTACTTTGATGAAAATTGTTGGCAGAAACTTCAGAAATAGGGCTTTCCTTTGTGGTAAGTTAAAGGTTTGTGATGCTTACAGTAGTTCCAGTGATTCTGATCTCAGTTTTCCTTTTAATGCATCTTCCATCTCTCCACCTCTAGACCCTCATCCACACTCTTGCCAGCCAGCAAGCCTCTGTTATACTGGACTCCTCTTGGTCCTTAATCCTGCGTACTCTTCCATGTTTTACTTCCCATTATTCTTTCCCTTTCCTTACTCTCTGGAGAGAACCTCACCTTTTACAATGGTGGGAGACACATTACAAAGAATATAGATTTGAAATATGTGGACAGCTGTAACAGTCATATACATTCAGCATGGTTCTGCTACACACTTTCAACTGGTCTCCTTTCATCCTTATATCTGGTGTGGACAATTTCAATAGCCTCTTCTTTTCCCAGAATTCATCCTTAAAAAAAAGCAGGAACTTATCTAGTCACATGTGTGGATACGTGATTTCTTCTGCTCAGAAACCATTGCTGGGTTCCCTGTTGTTTATAAAACCAAGCTCACACCTCCTAGTCTGTCTCATGATCATAAGATCAAGCCCCACTCCCCAGCCTGCTGTCTGCTTAACACCCTAGCCACCTATTGACATTCCCACTCTTGTGTTTAGCATCAAGTAATTCATATTCTCTCATGCTTGGATTCCATACTTTTAAATCTCTTTATCTTGTTTTTTTTTTTTTTTAACCCTTGAATTTTCACCTGCCTCTACTTGATGTGGTTAAATTTGCCCTCTTAATAAAGCTCTTGTTTCTCCCAGGACACCTTTCCTTCAAATGCTTCTTTAAAAAGAAATATTTGTTTATTTGAGAGAGATAGAGAGAGAGAGAGGCAGGCAGGAAAATAGAGAATGGGCATGACAAGGCCTCTAGCCACTGAAAAGGAACTCCAAATGCATGTACCATCTTGTACATCTGGCTTATGTCGGTACTGGGGAATGAACCTGGGTCCTTAGGCTTCACAGGCAAGCACCCTAACTGCTAATCCATCTTTCCAGTACTCAAATGCTTCTTAACCTCTTCCTTTAACCATCAAAGTTTCTCTCCCTCATTTATGCCCTTATCCCCCACCTACCTTGATGTACCACAGCACCATCATGTAAGTGTGCGTCCATTGTTAGAAAAGTATGTGAAGAGCAGGAAACACATTCCACCCATCTTTCTATCCCTGGTGCCAAGTATGATACCACACAGCGGATATCCAGTAAATGTTGGGCTGGACCCATTCATCCACCTGATTTTTGCCACAGTTTTTATTAGCTAACCAAGCAATGCCAGCATGTTTTTCTTTTGTTCCTGGCAGACTGGCATGGAGAGCATCTTTTCTGACCATCTTTGAGAACTTAGTCAATCTGGAAACAAGACAGATAGGCAAGTAGTAGATGGTGCAGCAAGTATGTAACAGAATGTGTCCCAGCCCCAGTAGCTCAATATTGGTTTTGGTTATTGGAAAAGCAGTTTTGCAAGGAATGATGACAAATTTTTCAAATTCATCTAGATTTACTTGTTGGTATGTGTTATGTTTTTTTTTTAATTTTTGTTCATTTATTTGAAAGTGACAGAGAGAGAAAGAGGCAGATAGATGGAGAGAGAGAGAGAATGGGTGCACCAGGGTCTCCTGCCCTGAAAATGAACTCCAGATGCGTGCACCCCCTTGTGCATCTGGCTAACGTGGGTCCTGGAGGAATGAGCCTTGAACCGGGGTCCTTAGGCTTCACAGGCAAGCGCTTAACCACTAAGCCATCTCTCCAGACTTCTTTCTTTCTTTTTTTGGCATGCGTGGTATGTGAAGTATGCATGTATGTGTTAGGTATGCTTACAGGTGTACAGATGCCAGAGGAGAGCATTACGTCTCACTCCATGTGTTTCCTTGAGATAGAGGCTCTCTGAAATTGAACCTTTAGTTTTGGGGAGCCCCTGTGATTATCCAGTCTCTGCTTTCTGTGGGATGGGTTACAGATGTGAAACTCTATGCTTAGCTGTTTATATGAGTCCTGAAGAAATGGAGACTTAGGCCCGCTCAGGTCATCTTGTTGTGGCAAGCATTCTAAACCACTGAGTTGTCATCCCAGCTCTAGGTTTTATTTTTAGCCAGGCATGGTGACTCATACCTTTAATCTCATCCCTTAGGAGGCTGATGCAGGAGGACTGCCATGAGTTTGAGGCCAGCCAGACTACAGAGGGAGTTTTAGTTCAGTCTAGACTAGAGTTAGACCCGCCTCCAAAACACATGTGAACAGTTTTTATATTTTTACTCTTTGGTGGTGTGGGAGCTATTATTGAACCATGAGTTGTGTTTTTTTTTTTTATATACATTGGAGCTATTTTGGGAAAACCTGTAAGATTTTCATTATTCAGTGCCTGACATAGTTCCTGGAATACAGATATTTCATAAATACTTGCTTGACAAGTGAACACTTAGAAAATGGGAGAAAGGATGAAGCAATATGGAAACTTAGTGCAGGAATGACCTTTATAATTTTATTATCACCCAAAGGCTGACAGCCTTGGTGCCATGGGGAATCTCTGTTGCTTTTCTCTGACTGTTAATACTTCAATTGAAGTCTAGAATCCATGACCAGGGCCTCCATTTCTTGCTTACTTGGTCCTTCTATCTGTCACTGAGAGATAACAACCAGGGGAACTTATGACTACCCAGCTGTCAGTTTTGCAAACTGGTTTCCACAAAGCATTTCTATGAAGCCCCACCAAGCCTTGCTATAGAGGAAGGCACTGGAGCTCAGTGAGGACATGTATTTGTAACAGATATTGGGCTTCTCACAGGTATTCCATTGCTTTCTCTTTCTGGGAAGACATTGAGGACTTTCCTTCCTTGTCCACATGATCCCATGACTTACTCTGGCGGAGGAAATGTGAACAGAGGTGATTGATATATTTCCAAGGGGAGGTTTCTGGAGACCGTAGAGGCTTCATTAGTCTGTCTTTGCAAACTGCCAAAACTTCTAGAGAACCTCTTGGGCTTTCTTTGCATTTTGAGACTCCCCAGCGTCCAGAGCCATCTCCAAAAAGGGACTTCTCTGGCAAGTGGTGAGAGCAGGACTAACGTTTTCTCTGCCTCCTCCTCTGCAATGCTCCTTGAGCCCTGGCCAGAGTGATAGCGACGTCTCATACACCACTAAGCACTCAGGTGCCACTTCTTACCACCTTGCCACATGTAATGTCTCCATCACTCTCCAAGGCTCAGGGAACATGGCAGAAGAGGTAGTTGGAAGATTGTAAGAGCCAAAGAGT
Source organism: Jaculus jaculus (assembly GCF_020740685.1). Classification (NCBI taxonomy): domain Eukaryota; kingdom Metazoa; phylum Chordata; class Mammalia; order Rodentia; family Dipodidae; genus Jaculus; species Jaculus jaculus. The sequence continues at coordinate 3,902,860 of NC_059112.1, read as the reverse complement.
AGAGAGGAGAACTTTGGGGTACTGTCTTCTAGACATGAAGACTGCTGAACTCATGACCTCACAGTGTCCATCTGACCTTTACAACATTGAACCCATCAATTTTTAGACATAGATGATAGAGAAGGGAGGAAAAGGGGATGTGACATCAAAATAGGGGAGGGTCTCCACTGAAAGAAGAGGAGGTTCACTGGAGTTGGCATGTGGAGGGGCTGATAATGAAGGCATTGGGAGGGGATTATGATCAGAGTATATAGTATGCTCATATATTACAGTTATCAATGAAAAGTTAAAAATGTGGAAAAAAAACTTCTAGCAAAGATCTGCTTCTTGCACCTGGGTCTTGGAGAAAGGGGAGTTAGTCCATGACAGCCATTTCCATGTGCAAGACAGTCACGTAGATCAGTGTTCAGCCATGAGGATCTGAAGCTGCTCTTTACTGGGGCCTTGCCTATCTGACAGAATGTTTGTGGTCACCCAGGAAGTAGGAGGACCAGGGCTGAGCGTGGGTGTAGACTCCAGGCAGCACTTTTTCTCTTCTTCATCTGCTCGTCATCCTCGCAGCTCTCAGGTCCCATTGCTCTCAGCTACAGATACTGTTGTCCTCTGTGAAGAAGAGGTGGCCACCGGAAACTCACAGGTCTTCTGGTTTAATTTAGAAAATGAAATTCCTGCTGTCTCCCAATGAATGGCAAAGGGTCAGCCTTCTAAAGCATCGTTTTCTGATATGTATCTATTGTCTAAGGCCTATTCTTCTCAACTGCAGAAAACAGCTGGGCCTCACATACTGTCGTGGGCTGTGATCAGCATTTACTTCTGAACATCATGTATTTGAGGTGTTCTGCAAATGGTAACAAGTCAGTGGGTTGTCTTGTTGGGTGAAGATACCAGTAAGAATATTAGTATCATTTTTTTGAAGAAGAAGAGGAGAAAAAATTCAATTATGATGAACAGTTTCCCTTTCAGAAAGAGCCTTCCTTCAAAAATCTTTTTTCTTTTTTCTTTTTTTTTCTGGCATACAGTTAAGCTGGGGTCTGGGCTTAAGGGATTGCTATTGATATTGAGGTTGACTCATTCCCATGATTTCCAAAGAACATTTTTTAATATATATATATATATATATATATATGTATATATTTTTTTTTTACCAGATCTATAGGGAAATGTCTAGAACCTATCAGAGAAAAGCACATAAAGGTTCCATTTTGTGGTGTTATATTCATTCAGATTGCCAATTGTTTCAGAGTATTACCTCTTGTTCAGTTCTTAGCTAGGTACTGGGATAGACAATGAATAATGCATACCCAGTACCTTCCGCAAGTGGCTGTCAGGTAGACCCATTTGCTGCCAAGAGAAGAGTCATATGTGTGATAAGCTGAGCTGATCCTGAGAAGAGCCCCTATCCTGAGGAGGCGGAGAGCCTGCAGGTGGTTGAGGAGCGACCCGACAGCAAGAGGTCCCGATGCCCTCACACTGAGTGGGCTCATGAAAGCTGGACAAAAGCAATATGCATATGTAGAGGAGGTCAGGCCTGTGTTTTTATTTCTTCTTCAGAAAAGATAATGAAGCCCTGCAGGTGAGCGTCTTAGCAACATTTGTTTTACACTCCTGGTATTTTGGGGATGAGATTGTAAGGTGTCTTTGGAGTCCACTGGTGTTTTCAAGAGGCTCACGACCTGATGGAGGTTTCAGTCAAGTTCAGGCTAGGAAGTCTATTGGTGTGGATATAGTTCTTTACCTCATGTTAAGGACGCAAGGTACCAAGGGACCTTCACACACTACATGTTGGGAGGCATGAGGACCACAGGACCAGCTTCTCAGTGCTAGAGAATTATGAAACAAAGCAAGGGTATGCTTTGTTTGACAGAAGTGCTGAGTAAGTCTGAAAACATATGAGAATGTATATTATTTAAGGAGGCTAACAGAAATTATGTAGTAAGAAAGAATATGACAGTTCTTACTGAGCATGTGAGAGCTTTCATTGTCACTCAGAGGGTAACATATGTACTGACTTTCAGTCTGTGTAAATGCTGCTGCTTAGCTGGGCCATTTACCATGCATGAAAATTAACATTATTATAATGAAACAGATCACTTCATTAAGTGGCAAATTTCCTGTCACCAGAAGTGTGCACATTGATATGAGAAAGCTGGCTATGTATAATGCTATAGAGAAAATCTGCTTGGGTGACAAGTTAGGTACATGATCTCCAGGGGCCCTATGGCTGGTTCCATAAGACATACAGTGGACATGCCCAGTATCCAGAGGTGCTTCTCTGTGGGACTTCTAAACTTATTTGCACATTCTATACTGCATTTCCAGTGCAGATAATGCACAACCTTGAGGAAATGCTAGGACTATAAAAATAAATTTTTTAAGGTAAGAGTTGATACAGAGTCACATTACTCCCAACATGTGTTTCTTTCTCACTCTTTCCTTTGTTTGTCTTGGTTCAGCAGAAAATAGAGCTTTTAGAAATTACCTTTGTCCACTGACTTAAGCAATATTTAACTAGCATAACTAGACCCAGTGGAGCATTCTCACGATTCCTGCTGCTTCTATTTTTATTTTACATGATGCTTCATGTCTTACTACTTGCTCTCTTTTCATCTGATTCATCCTTCTGCCACTTTAGTAGTAAATATAAAGAAATATGTCTCACCCTCCAGTCATAGGGACAGATACTAAAAGGAGATGAGACCACTGTCTTTCCCTCTCAGAGACTAATAGAGATTACCATCACAGAACCTTCTATACCTACCATGTAATAAAATTAACTTAGGTAGGTAGGTGTTACCTAGATTTTCCTTTGTCCTCTCTTTTGGTACCAAGAAAGGAACCCAGGGCCTTGTATGACCTAGCAGGTATTCTGACACTGAGCTACACTCCCATCCTCTTCTTTTACTATTTATTTATTTAAATATTTTATTTACTTATTTGAGAGTGAGGAAGAAGGAGGGAGGGAGGGACAGAGAGTGAGAGAAAGAAAGCGGGAAAGAATGGGTGCACCAAGGCCTCTAGCCACTGTAAATGAACTCTAGATGCGTGTGTCACCTTGTGCATTTGGCTTTATGTGGGTACTGAGGAATGGAGCAAGGGCTCTTAGGCTTTGCAGGCAAGCATCTTAACTGCTGATCCATCTCTCTAACCCCTACATTTTATTTTGAGACAAGTTCTTTCTAGGTTGCCCAGTCTAGCCTTGAACTTTCTCTGTAACCCAGGCAGTCCTCAGCTTATGATTCTCATGCATCAGACTTCTGAGTAGTTGGGATTATATAGACCTGTGTCATCAGGCCTGGGTCTTAAGCAAATAACCTGTGATGACCCTATCCTCAGTGAAACATTTAGCACTTGACTGAAGCCCTTCATATTGGTCTGTCTAAAGTGTGTCTGCAAGGTGAGGAACAATAGCTTTTAGACCTCCATTCTCAGTCTCTGAATTGATGTAGGTGACTCCAGTCCCCACCTAGAATGTGAGTTAGATGTGTAACCCCTCAACTCTCTAAATTCTTCTCCTTAGACTGGAAAAGCCCAAATGATATAGTGGCTATGGGACCCACCACAGGGATTATAACAGTTTTCCTTCAGCTCAGAGGGGACTTGTGTCATTGCAGGACAAAAGGAAAGAAAGCAAAATCAACCTTTCTTGAACACCTGAGTGGGATACTGCATGTTCGCCTCTTCAGTCCTCACAGCAACCATATGAAGGATTATTGCTCCTGCTTTCTAGTCCTTTCTTATGCTAACTTTGTCTTACTTCCATAAGTACATGATAACATTATATTTTTTTATGGTTTTCTGAATGACTCTACTAGGCTCATTTCACAAAGGTGAGGTGTGAGCCACCCTTCTCTGTTTCCAGGTTCTCTGTGTCAGTTAATGTTAGGCAGGTTTGCATCACAGAGTAAAAATATCCACACTCTTGTCACTTAGAACTAGACAGGTAGGTGGGATTTAGAAGCTGGAGAGTTTCAACTAGAGCTATGAGTGTCTGACACACACACACACACACACACACACTGAAGAATAAGTAAGTAATTATTCGGGTCCACTTTCATTCTGACCAGATTTTCCTAAGGGCACCTATAGGACCATTGAAGGCTGAGAGGCTATCATCCCACTGGACCTTAGGTCCACCTGGGCTCAAAACAAGTATATGAACACATGTCTACCAAGCTTATTTGTGTCCTGCCTTTAGTCACTCTTGGATTTTGAGTACTTGACTCTGTAGAGTCCAGGCCATATGGGCCTAGAGGAGTTTGTACCTTCCCTCCTGGATGCTACTCCCAGTGCTGGGGTGACTGTGGTCCTAGGTTTCTCAGGGGAGACATACAGTTGGCTGTAGGGAGTGGCTGGAAGTTGAAAACAACTTGAATGCCTTTTTCTAAGTCATGTCTTATGAGTCATAAATCTAGAGAAGTAAGTGTAGGCCCAGAGAATGTGTTTCTTAGCCTTTTAGAGTTGAGTATATATCTGTCTTTATCTCCATCTATATTTATACTATACTTATATACTTATCTGGTTACTGATATAGGATTATGTGAAATGGCTTGCTTTTCATTATCCTTTTGAAGTTGCAAGGGCTTTTTCTGACTAAAGGCATAAATTAGAATCTGATAATTCAGAGCCAGGAAAATATCCTATAATATGTCATAATTGTTTATATTGTATAAATAGTAGTTCACGGACCATGGAAAACTACTTAGAATTTAATTTTATGGTCTTGAAAAATTTCAATCTATGTTTATATTAAAATTTGTTTGAATTAATTAGATCTTCTAAGGTTGGCTGCTAGTCAGTGATGTTTCTACTCTTACGTTCATGTACTCAGACATGATGCGGGTACACTTAGTTAATACTTCCATAAGGTAGACCTGTGATCAAGCTTTACTAAGGCACTATGTAGAAGTGTTATGAAATGGAAGCAGGCCCGTCTTCACCCACTCCCACCTCCACCACCTCTGCTCTGCGGCTGTCGGGCCTGCTGCCCAGTGGATTCAGTCACTTGCTTCCCTCAACGCAGGTAATATATCTGGTTTCCTTAGTTTATTTCCTCGGTTTGCTAAAATATATTGTCAGGAAGCTTTGTATGAAAGGATATGTTAAAATATTAACATTGAAAGAATCATTTTAGTCTAAAAGTTTCCCCATTATTTTTTTCCAGTTTGTTAATGGTTTGGAAGAGTATGGAATTCTCTGGAAAGCACACCGCCACAAGCTTCTACATGAAGCACTAGCTGCTGCTACTTCAGAGAGTCCCAAGATCTAATTTTAGACAGAAAAATTTAGGATATTCTTTTCACTTTTGGCAATAGGAAGTTTCACAGTGGTTCACCTGTACACAAGGGTATTTTTCTATTATTTTTTTCAGGTCTGTTTTAGTTTCCTTCAGGGGCCCCTGTGGTTCAAAGAAGTATGTTCCTTTGCTTTGGGAGTATTCTCTCTGATTCTGTTCTTGCCTTCTTTTGCCTTGTCTGGAACAGAAGTGCTCTTGATCATCAGCCAGCGGCCCTCTTGGATTGACCCTGTGTGCCTCTGATCAGTTCCATTCTCTCCTGTTTTCTGGCTTTGTTCTCCTGCTCCTACTTTGTAGATTTTCTTACTTTTTAAAAAAACTTATACTGATAGATTTTTTTTTAAATGCTCATGTTGTATACACACAGATGTCTAACTACTTGCCTGTTCTGAAACCCTTTCCTTATTCCATTCTGAGAAATCTTGCCTGTGTTTTATAGAACATTATCTCAAATACCTGTAAACGAATAAGAATTATTGAACTTTCTAAATTGTGTTACTCTTATTTTTTTCACGTTATGTTGTATATTTGAATCTTGGACTTGTCTCTCTCAAATTTATGGTAACCCTCAATTGTCTATCTATTTACTAGTTATTATTAATTTGCTTTTCAAATTTAAATACAAGCTCATATATAGGCCAGCTGCTTTGAACAACAGCTGTGTAGTAGACGATGGCTTGAGCGTTGGGATTACAGGCAAGATCTGCCATTGGGCTTCCTTGTTCGTTTGTGTTAAGCCTTAGCCTTTGCTTTTTGTTTTATTTATTCATTTGGTAGAGAAAGAGGAAGGGAAGGAGGGAGGGAGGGAAGGAGGGAGAGAGGGAGAGAGAGAGAGAATGAATAAGAATGGATGCGCTAAAGCCTCCAGCCACTGCAAGTGAACTCCAGACACATGCACTCCCTTGTGCATCTGGCTAACGTGGGTCCTGGGGAATCAAACCTGGGTCCCTTGGCTTTGCAGGCAAACGCCTTAACCACTAGCCATCCCTTCAGCCCAGCCTTTGCTTTTGATTGGGCAGGAAGTGTTTTCCCAGGGCCCACTAAGTTCTGGAATTCAGAAGGCTTTGCTTTGGGGCACAAATACCTGCACTCCTTGCTTGGTCTGCTCTGGGCTCCTCTTGGCAGAGTTAATGCTAGGCAGGAGCCTAGGCTGCTACAGGGTATGCTGTCCACTAAGGTGGTGGTCAGCCATCCCTTCCAGCCAGCATGGCGTCTTTGTTCCAAGATGCTCAGCTGGGAATCCTCCAGTAGAGTGTTGCTTTGGAGGCCCACAGGAAGTGGTCTTCATGATCCCATGCCCTCAGCATGCACCTGACACTGAATTTCCTCATAGCATGGATGACACCCTGTTCTACCACTGAAGCTACTGCTAGTCTCAGAGTTTCTGGCACCAATTGTCTGTGATGGTCTTTTCCAGTTCTTTCCATTGTGGCTTCATGTTTTGTTTTTTTTTTCCCCTATTTTCTTTTAAGTTAAACAAAGAGTGAGGCAATGAACCCACATATTCAAATCATATGCTAAGTTCATCATCTTGAATTGGTAGCTTTTGGAAAACATTTTAAACTTAGGTACTTCTCCAAATGAGTTAATTACTGGGTTAATTTTAGTAGTGGAAATATTACTCTGTCTTGAATCGGGTATGTGTATATAAGTGAGAGACAATAGGCCACGAATGTTGTATCATACACAGACCCGCGTCCTGTCCTTGGACTGACATGACTGGAAGGGCTGAAGTCCCTGTCTCTCAGCTTGGGGACAGTTCGTGTGAACCACCTTGGGACAATGCCTTGTGAAGGAAGGCAGGACGTCCTCAGAACTTCTCTTGGATCCTTCTTTTCCCATTTTTTAGCTTATGTGGGTGGGTGCAGGCTCTCTTCTGTCTATTTTTGTGAGACAAGAAGACCACAGATTGTTGTATATACTTTCACCCATAGTTTTCAGATGGAGTAATATCTGCTCACTGTTTTATGTGAGTGTGTGTGGAGATGCGTGTGCGTGTGCAACACAGAGACAAAAGTATCGGAGTCACTCTGCTGCAAGCGCATGGACTGAAGCCTCCTTCAGGTAGTTCATGGTGACTTTCCCAGATGTCTGGTTCTGACTACTTCCTCACCTGATTAGTGGTTTTATTATGAGAGAAAGATGAGGTTAGGGGAGGAAGGAGAAAGAAAGAGTGAAATACTTTAAAATGAAGTTATTTTTAGCCTACCATAAAGATTAAACATCTATGTCTCCTTGGAAGCATCATAAATTTTGCTTTCTCTGGTTGAATTTTAAATGTAGTAGAAGAAGTAAACTTTGTTTATTTGGCATTGAGATGTGAACCTTGGGGAAAGCTCACAGAGTAGTCATAAAGTTAAAAGACAGGAGAGAACAGAGCGAAAGAGTTGATATGCGATAGATGTTCAAGGAGATTGGACAGAGAAATGCCAGACTGGAGAGTGGTCTTTAAAAGAAGGGACCAGCATCTGAGCAGCTGTGTGGATGCAGGTGCAATCCAATCTGATCTCTGCAGACTTGTCTCCTTACAAGAGCATCTTTCTTGTCCTTTGTGTTTACATGAGGCGTGGCCTTGGCATTTGGCTGAGCTTTGCTCATACCTTGATAGTTCTTTGGGTCCTTCACGGGTGCCTTCTTTTCCTCCAGACTTCCTCCACATTTCACTTCCGTCACACGGTTTGAGTTACTTCCCTTGGCCTGGCTCTTCTCTGCCCTTTTCCCCTTAGATGAGGTCCTGACACCTGCCTCATTCCATTTCCTGAGTCTTCCTTCTCACAGGGTTTCTCTTTCCTCCCTTATCCTTTCTAACTCCTCTTCCAATACTGGCTGACAACCTCCTGTCTATCTGGGCAGTGCCATTCCATTCTGTTTCTTCTGAGCCAACTACAAATGTCTTCCTTACTTATCTTTAGGCTTTCTAAGTTTGGAGTCTCCTGGGAAAATTCAAACAACATCCTCCTCCGGGAGAAATGGCCTTTGCACAGTCACATGTATGGTAGCTTCCAGCCAGAGGTCAAACAACCCCCCCCCCACATTATTTATGTAAAATTTTCATGTGGGCTGGGGAGAAGGCTCTGTGGCTAAAAGTACTTGCTGCTTAAGCACCAGGGCTTGTCAGGCCAGAGACCACTGAGTTTGATTGCCCCAAACCTACATTAAAGGGACGTGTGGTCACACAAATCTGTAACCACAGTCTGTGTGTATGTGTGTGTGGGGGGGGCACCAGAGAAGCACTGGGGCTTGTGGAGTTACTGAGTGTCAGGTTGAGGGCCAGACCCCGTCTCACGGGAAACACAGACAGGCAATGAGAGAGCGCCCCACATTCTCTGGCTTCCGCGTGCACACGCATGGAGAGTGCACACCCTTGTGCATGTCCCACACGTTGTACGCACACCCACCCGCACACGGATATTTCTGAAGAAGGACTGGGGAAGTGGCTCAGCATGCAGAGGGACTTGCTCTGTAAGCCTCTTGGCCAGAGTTCATGCCCTGCACCACATAGAAAGAGAACACAGAGGGCTAGAGAGATGGCTTAGCAGTTAAGGTGTTTGCCTACAAAGCCATGGGACCCACGTAAGCCAGATGCACAAAGGGTATATGCATCTGGAGTTCGTTTGCAGTGGCTGGAGGCCATGACACAGTCATTCTCTCTCTCAAATAAATAAATAAAAATAAAATATTTTTAAAAAGAAAGGGAACATAAAGAGGTGCATTGGTCAGTGACCCCCAGCTTGCCTGCTCTGCATTGAGATCCCAAAGCACATGGACCATCTCACCTGGTCTTCCTTTTAGCAGAAAACAAGAGAGCCCCTGTCTCCAACAAGATGGATAGAGAGGACCAACATTGAGACTGCCCCCGACCTCCACATGCATGCCATGGCATATGCACGTGCATGCATACACACACACACACACACACACACACACACACACACACACACACTCACCCCAAAGAACATCTATGTATGTACTGCCTGTAATGCCATGTTCTGGTGTTGGACTTATGAGCAAGACAAACCAATGATTTTATGTTCAATTGCAAGCACTAAAATCATCTTGACAAAAAAATTGGAAATGAACTAAGTAATATTACCCAAACTGATCTTCAAAGAGCTCCTGATGGCTGATGAGATTTTTAACTTTCATTAGCCTAGTGATACCTGTGTTTAAATATTTATGTATTTCTGCATTTTATTTAACAAGCGGAGAGTGGAAATGAGTTGGAGAGCTTAGAGACCCTTCTGTTTTATTCTTATTTTTTTTAATTATATAGGGAGCAAGTGTGCGAGACAGACAGAATGAGAGAGAGAATTGGAGTGCCAGGGCCTCAAGCACTGCGATTGAATGTCAAATGCTTGCTCCACCTAGTGGGCATGTGAGACCTTGCTCTTGCCTCACCTTTGTGCATCTGGCGTATGTGGTATCTGGAGAGACATCAGACATGGTCCTTAGGCTTTGCAGGCAAGCACCTTCAGCACCGAGCCATCTCTCCAGCCCTTATTCTTACTTTTGGTAGGCATCGTTCTTCATAACCTGTTGCCATGGGAAATGAAGTCATTTCTTCTGGACTTTCTCAGTGAAACGTACAAGTATTTCCTTGTCCCATTATTTTCCTGTTTTTAGGAGTTGAGATGGGATGAAACTGCCGCTGGAATAACTTTAGGTCTAGAAAAACAGTATGGAAGTAGGGAGAATTGCCTGCATGTGTGGTGCTGGATGTTAAGTACTGGATTACACCCAGGGATCAGGGCATTCAGCATATGATACTATTCCTTTATAATTTTATGCCATTGTATTTTGTATTCTCTCTGCTTTGTCACAGAGCTGTGGTTTGGTGCTGCTATTTAATCATAGTAGCAAACAGAGTGGCTGAGTTCAACACTCTCCCTGCTCTTTATGGAATGAAACTCCATCTCTGGAAACAACTAAGTTGGAAACAAAGAGTCTTTCTTAAATATTCTGAGCAACGTTAGCCTGTAGAGCATTAGCATAGAATTAAAATATATTCTTTGTTTTTATATATTATATTTTTCTCCTCACTAGTCATGATGATATATTTATTTAAATAATACAGAGGAGATAGGATTAGTGTAAAAGATCTGAGTTTAAGAATTTGTCGCTTGCTGTGTAATCATGCACTTAATTGTCTTGAAATTTATTTTTTTATTCATAAAGTGGTACTAATGATGTTAAACCAGCAGTACTGATGGGAACTGTAAGTCATTATGCACATATTGCTACTAAGTAAGCATGTCTCTGGGATGTGGGTCTCTCTGGTAGGTTTGCTGTGTCAGGGAACAGGGGGTGAGTGGGACAAGAGCACATTAACACACTGTAGGTAGACATCCCTCCCTGTGACAAAACACTTCAGAGAAGCAAATTCCAAGGAGGATTTTGGATTATCATTTAAGAGGTTCAGTTCATCATCACTTGGTCCTTGAGTTTGAGCCTATAGGGACATTGTATATCATGGTGGAATTTGTGGCAGAAAAGATCTGTTTACCTCTTGGTGGAAAGGAGGCCAAAGAGAGACACAGGAAGGAGCCTGGGACCCCATATCTTTTTCAAAGGTTCTCCCCAAACCAGAGACCCAACTTCCTTTTACTAAGCACCTCTTCCTGAAGGTTTTATCACTTAGCAGTTGTGACACAGGCTGGGACCAAACTTTATAACATATATATACATATATATATATATGTACACACACACACATACATACATACATATATATATATATATATATATGTTTTATATATATGACATTTATATAATATATACAATATATATATTTGTTTATATATATGTTACCAGTGTATATATGTATATGTGTATGTATATGTATGTATGTGTGTATGTATATATATATAATTAGTTTATATATTTAATATATAAGCTAATTATATATATATATATGTTTAGTGGCCCCAGGCAGTATAATGTAGACTCTTCTAAATTTTCTCATATGAATACCCAGTTACATTTCTGTCATATGTAAGTTACTGGACTTATTTTTTAATATAACTTTTCCTTTTTCTTGCAATGCTGAAGATTGAATCTAGGCATGGACGTGTGCATACACACACACACACACACACAGAGAGAGAGAGAGAAAGAGAGAGAGAGAGAAAGCAAGTGCTCTGCCATTGAGCTATATTCTCCTACCTCAGCCTCCAGAGTAGCTGGATTACTGGCTTGCTTCATCATAGTTATTATTTATGCTGAAAATGTTATTTAGTTATTCCTAAGTAAAAAGGAATTCAGTGTGTTTCACAGGCCAGGAGATCTGTGTTTTGACTTGCCCCTCTGTTTTTTATTGCTTATTATGGAGGTATGAGGTGGGGTGGGAATTAATGTATCACTATATTACAACATATTTACATTTTATGTACACATTTAAATATCATTTTCCTATGCCATCTATTTCTTCACCTCTTTTTATTGTATCTAATATATATAATTGCAGAGGACTTTATGAATTGCTACATGTATACTATAGGATAACAATGATTTCAAGCAGTACATAATGTAATTAATTTTTATAGAAACAGTATGTACCTGCCAAATGGGTACTTTGAAAATGAAATTGCTTTTGATTGTGTGAAACTGCTTGAAACTGTGACTCTCCAAAGCTTTCTCTTTCCTTATGGCCAGAAAATAGTGATGCAGAAATTAATTATGACTATGCACTCAAGACTGCTTCTTCTCTTTTTAAAATAACACTTTAAAAGCAAAGTTTCTTTGGACCAAGAACAATCCCAAGATATTTGTATGCCCTAGATTTTCAATGTAAAGGGGCTATGGATGGTGAATGCATGTTTCAGGGTTCCCTTGAATTTCAACTTTTGGTACAAGGTGACAGTTTATCTCATCTCCCCCTCACTGAGGATTGCAATATAATGAATTTGCATTACAGACTGGGGCTCTAAATATAAAGCACTAATTTATTCCAACAGCGTGACCTAGTGCATGTCAGTTGCAAAATGTACACAGTAGAGCATTGTTGGGAAACTGTTGTGTAGCAGCGTCCTGGGTCTGTTAAGATCTACACACACAGTTTTGATTCCCACACATAATCTGATTTGCAACCTCTTTTGGCTCTTGTCATGTCTTCTCTGATTTGGGTAATATGTTTCTGGAAAAGGCTGGTCAAACAGTGATTTCTAAAACAAAGTCATTTATGTATTTGGTTATAGGAATGAGGATTCAAAGGAAATAAACACATGTTATTCTATTTTGTGATGATGTAGTGAGGATGCTAATGTCATTTGCTTGCAATCAGACAGGTTAGAGAAGTTGCTTGGTACAGGGCAAGCTATTAACACTGTCCCTCTAGCTTTCCAACTTTTGCCTCAGATTTTCAGTTAAGATGAGCAGCACAGGGTTTCAATCTTTATCATTCTAATGATCTATCCAAGATGGCACTTAGAGCTCTGTTGCTAGTCCTATTCTGAGATTTTGGGGGATCGTCATGGGTGAGCCTCAGGAATTTGTGTTTTTAGTAGTTGGACCTGGGCCTCTACTTTGGGAACCATGGAGTTATGGCACTGAAAAGTGTTTGGTTATCTCTGGTTCAAGGCATTGAGCATTGGGAATGCTTAGTTTAATAGGGACTGATATGTGAAAAGATTAAACAATGTCAGGCATCTCGCCTCGTATTATGGAATTGCTGACTTTTGAGCTTTTACAACCTATTTTACAAAGTTAAGTATGAGGACAGCTGCTAGCCTGACTTTTATTGCTGAGAATTCGACTGAGTTTAGGAGGGACAATATATTCAACTATTTTTTAACACCAGCCTTCTCTTTCTCCTCTGGTTCCTATATCTTTTGTCAGCCTGGGCCTTCCTCTGTGCCCCAAGAAGTATCGCTACAGAAGCTGGAAGGTTGAGAAATGATGAGACAGGGAACGAGAGGACAATAGTCACTGAGACCAAGTTGATCATTATAATAAAATCCCTATTCATTAGATTTTTTACCAATTCAGATTTTGTAGTAATAAGAACAATGGTCAAGCTGAAATCTACCTTTAAACTACTTATAAAGAATTTCCAAAGCAAATCAATAAGTTGAGGCTACTGCCCCCAAAGTGTTATTTATTTAGCAAACACTTGATTTCAGTGTTATGACTTTCATACAAATGGTTTATTAATGAGAAAACAATCAGATCTGATCGTCTGCACAGCCTGTTGGAAGTGTCTGACAAGGACTTACATGCAGGTCTGACTTGTGTGGGGGAAGCCATCATTGCTTCAGGAATGCATAATTCAGATTCCTTCACTTATTCAGGAAGAACTTTCACCCACTTAGTTCAAAGAACTGTTTTTTTTTTTTTAAATGAAGTACAAACTTACACTGATCCATCATTTTTCCTTAGGATTACTTGGGGGCATTCACATTTATGCCTGCTACCCCTTGTGTGGAGTGCCCACCAGCACTCTCTTTTGGAATGCAAAGCAAAAACTGTGGCCTTCAAAGGGCTTACTTTATTTTTGTTTATTAAGCTATTTTTTCAGATGTTGCTTTCTTTCGAACAATGCCTTGTCCTCACATTTCTGGAGTGAAGCGCCCTCCCAGGTGAGGGATCGCAGAGATCTAGGCCGTGCTTACCTAATGAAATGCAGTGGGGTGGAAAATACTGTCTTCCAAGCTCAAAAACACTAAGATTTTCCTGACCTAGTAGTGAAAGGAGGTTACACGAGAGCTTTGGTATGTAGACGTTAACTTATTGGAGGGGATTTTTGTCTTTTGTATCAGCATGTGTTGAGTTTCTGTCTGAAGGAACTCAAGCCTGTAGTCTTCAGAATGATTTCGAAGCCATCATGAAGCTGTTTGAACTTTGTTGTTTCTTTTCAACCCTTGTCCTCTGGCTGTGAGAACTCGCCTGAGTCAGGTCATCAAGGATTAATAATGAATGCATTACTCAGCACCCTAAAGGGGTTGGGTCAAACACCTTGGCTTTGAGAAGTTACTCTTCTGCTTAGTCAGCCTGGAAAGTTCAAGTCTAACTGTAGAATGAAAGCTCAGTGTTCTGTTCTCCTTGAGCATGGCCCATTGCTCCCCACAGCTGCCTAAAATAAGTGGTTGACTCACTTGTGGGTTTGGCCTGTAGCTGCCAGTGATGGTAAGGTCGGTTCCCATGTCACATGACTGCAGGCGTTCTCCCTGCCTTGAAAGGGGGCTTAAGGCATGTTAAGGAGAAAAGAGGTTGTGACCGACAAGCGAGAACGCAGAGCGGTGAAGGTTGTCTGTGACGTCACTGCTGTGAGTGGAGCAGGGAGACTCTGGATCAGGTGTCCATAAGGAGAATTATCCGTGATTAAGGCATGCCAAAGAGGAGAGGACAGGTGGCTCTTCTGGTTGACCAAAGAGTGGTGTTCTGGGAGCACTACTGAGGTGCGGGGAGAGGGAGCTCAGGCTCTGACCGAGGGCCAGGGCCGACTCTGCTGCTCAGGGAGGACCGGCGCTTGCAGGCGGTCAGCGAGAGGAAAAGCAGCTGTGGCGAAGCTTGTGTGTAGCAGGCAGTGAGGCAAGTGACCCAGACTGGGAGAACTCGATGTTTATCCCTATTATTTTAGATTGTCTACAAAGTGTAACTTCTCTTGAAGTAAAACAAGACACTAAGACAGGTATTTGGGATTTCACACACCTTCTGCTTAGCCCTATGTGCACTCCAGCTTGGACTCTGGAAAACTTCTGGAGAATCCCAGTGTCGTTGGTACCATCATCACCATCGTCATCACCATCCATGATGTTTATGAATGCATAACCAAATTCTGTGTGGTTGAAGTCTCTAATTCCATTCACTTGTGTTTTTCTAGGTAGCCCAGCCATGACCCATCGGAATCTGACATCCTCCAGTCTGAATGACATTTCTGATAAACCAGAGAAGGACCAGGTAAGCAGAGGCCTTGCCTCTTTCAAATGGGAGACTGAACATCTATCTACTTGCTGCTGGGAGGGATATGTCCTCTCCCAATGGACGGGGCTTTGGGCTTATTCTGATGGAAGCAAAGAAGGTGTGTGTGCAGGACTCTACAGTCAGGAGAGAAGAATTGGAGTGTTGACTGTAGCTGTTGTGATGCATTAACTTGGGAGGTTTTAGCCTTGGAGTTACAGTGGGCTCAGCTTTACCAGACTGATGCCTCTGCCATAGGTTTGTTGTAAGAATTAAATGAGAGAGCTTATGAAGTGTTTTGATAAACAATAAAGGCACCAAGAGTGCTGGAAACTGTTCATTTTGGGAGTTCTATCAGGTGAAGGCATGAGTTGTCTCACTAGCTGTCTGTCTGTCTGTTTGCCTATGAAGACATAGAAGGGTAATACATAATGAAACACATAGAATATATAAGAAGGGTAATTCATTATAAAACATAGAAGGCCTAGTTGCAATGAAGCCCAATGGGTTTTTTTTTTCTTGTGTTTTTGAGGTAGGGTCTCACTGTAGCCCAGGCTGACCTGGAATTCATTATGTAGTCTCAGGGTGGCCTCACACTCAAGGCGATCCTCCTGCCTCTGCCTTCTGAGTGCTGGGGTTAAAGGTGTGTGCCACCACACCCAGCTCCCAATGATGTTTTGAACTTGGCTTTTTGTTTTGGAAGAGAATATCATATAAACTGGGTTAATGTGTATTTGGGAAGAGATTTTATTTCTAGAACATAGTATGTTGACATTTACACAAGAATGCTTCCTGGTAAAAACACTACCAAAGCTTCAAAGGAATGGAAGAGGCATATTTTAAGAATGACAGAAGTCCTGTCCTCTCTTCCCTCCATCCTGAATTGTAGGGGAAATAGCAAGGGCCATGAAGAAGGAAATCGTGTCTGGGTCTTTGTCTCAAATCTGACTAGGAGTACAGTCATCTCTTTCCTTTGTGCAGTGGAAGCAATAATACTTTACTTTCCCCGTCACAAACTCGAGCACCAGATTCTTACTCATATAACTTACATCTTTGATAAAACAAGATTGTGATTCTGGTTGGTTTCATGCTTGACATGCTAATTGTGTATCATTTGGTTAATCCTAAAAAGTACAGAAAAAGTGAAATTCTACTCACTCTTTTAAAAATATTATTTATTTATTTATTTGAGAGAGAAAGAGAGGCAGATAGAAAGAGAATGGGTGCACAGGGCCTCTAGCCACTACAAACAAACTCCAGATGCATGCACCACCTTGTGCATCTGGCTTATGTGGGTACCGGGGACTCAAACCTGGGTCGTTAGGCTTCTCAGACAAGTGCCTTAACCACTAAGCTACCTTTGCAGCCTGTTCTTCTCACTCTTGTGAAATGAGATGTGCTTGGAATCTGTCTACTTCCCCTCCAACAGCACTATCTTAATAGTTAGTCATTCTCTCAGATCTAGGTGCTGAAAGAACCTTTGGAACTGGTCCCCTTCTCCCCATTTTGTCTCAGTTCACTCTTATTTTTGCATCTTGTTTCTCATTTTCCTATTGTGGATTTGACACTTACAATGGCTCTATGTCAAGTTGAGTTTGGAATCCCCCACATGACTCTGGAAGTCCCTGCTATCCTACCTAATCTCCATTCATTCGTGTTCTCCAAAGGAGGACATTTTGTTTTCATCAGGACTGACACCTCAGCTTCACCTCCAGATTCACTCTTGAGTCTTTGCGTTGCTCCTACTTCAGATGCTGGGGTGCGGGGCTCTCGTGACATGACCAGGGAGCACAGCATTTGCACGTGGAGGTGGCGGCAGCTGCACTCTTGTAGTGGAGCAGGGAGGACACACATCACCAGAATGTCCTTCAAAGCTTTTATGCTTTCATTATTATTTTTTAAATTTTTTTGGTTTATTTTTATTTATTTATTTGAGAACTACAGACAGAGAGAGAAAGAGGGGGAGAGAGAGAGAGAGAATGGGTACGCCAGGGCCTCCAGCCTCTGCAAACGAACTCCAGACGCGTGCGCCCCCTTGTGCATCTGGCTTACGTGGGTCCTGGGGAATCGAGCCTTGAACTGGGGTTCTTAGGCTTTACAGGCAAGTGCTTAACCACTACACCATCTCTCTAGCCCGCTTTTATGCTTTTTTTAAAAACTCCACTCAGCATTTGCCAGGCAGTGGTGATTGTCCATGCATGAGTCATGGCTCCTGAAGTTGGATAAGGTGGCAAAAATTAGGGTTTTCCATAGCTGGTTGACAGACCTAAATAATCGTGTGTGTGTGTGTGTGTGTGTGTGTGTGTGTACACGCATGCAAGTGTGTTTATGTGAGTGCAGGCATGCACATGCCATGAAGCATGGCTGGAGGTCAGAAGACACCCTGGGGTGTTGATCCTCACCTTCCTCCTCATTGGAGGTTCCTAGATGTGTCCTACTCTGCCTGACTTCTGGGGACCTGAATTCAAGTCCTCATGCTTACACAGTAAGTGCCCTTGAGTTCTCTCCCAGCCATAGGGTTAACAGACTTTTGAAAAAAGTCTTATTGGAGACACTCCTTCTTTAGCCAGGAGTTTGTCAAAAGGCAGTTGGCAAATGCTGGCTGAGAGAAATTTCTTACTTCCTTGAGTCTTCAGATGTGGGCATATGTAGAAAGAGTTCCATGACTTACAATGGAAGTCATGTAAGAGTTTGCTTCAAGAGTAAGGAGGGAGGTATATACTGGAGCATTATGATTTTTGGTTGTTGAGCTTTTTTGTTTTTAACAAAACTTGTGTGGTTGGGGTCTTTGAACCCAGAATCTTCATTTCCTACCAGTAGCAAAAGTCATCAAGTTTAATGTTAAAATGAACATAGAAGATTCAAGTTAAGAATTCTTTTGATTTTTGTCAAAGCCAACAAATGGCAGTGGATGAACATATCGCTGTAAGATCAAGTGAGTCTAGATTATAGCCATCAGAGTCACCAGTCAGTCCAAGGGGCTTCCTCCCACAAGATGGAGGAGCTTAGAGTCTATCTATGAACTCTTACACCATCAAAAGGAGAGGAGAAATTCAAACTAAGGTTTGCATGTAACTTCAAATATGAAAGTTCCCAGATCCTTTCAGGACACAGCAACAACTGGACTTGTAAACAGATGATGCTGTGATAATCCTTGTTTTTTTTTTTTTTTTAATCCTGTTTTAACACCATAAACCTGGACTTTTATTTTTTAACCTATTTTTCCTCTCTTTTGGTAGGGGAATAAAGGTTGCCAGGCTCCAATTTGTTTTGAAAAAAAAAAAAAAAAAAGCTTTTATAATTAATTAGCCAATGTTCTGGAAGTGAGCTTGGCAGTCAAGGCAGGTTTGTCCTGTGTGCCTGTCCAAGTTGGCCCCAAACTTCCATCCAAATGCATCTGAAGTTTCTGAATGACTGATTAGTCTGCCTGGATACAATTTGAACCATTGTGACGGTGCCCCATAACTTCCCGGAGCTATATAACTTCTCAGTATATAAGAGATGGGTTTAATGTTCAGACTTATGAAGAGGAACAGAATGGCTCTTTCTGACAGCTACATAGTGGCAAAATTGAGGGCACATTCTTTTTTTTTTTTTTTTTTTGAGGGCACATTCTTTATGAGATTCTGTTTGGGGAAAAGAGAAAGAAACAAATCTGTAGACTGCACTTTTTCTTCCTTGCTCTGCCAAGCCTATGTACTTAAGGCTCCGGTAGCAAGCTGCTTGATTGAGAAACAGCTGAAAATAGTTAACACCCACTGGCAAAAGAGCCTAGCCAAAATGGAGGTGATTCAGTGCACCAGCAATATTCCAACTTGGATATTATATTTATTAATCAGAAAAACACCTGTGAGGAGTAGATTAACAAATACATGTGGAGCTCATCTAGTTGTAAATCTATATTAGCCATCTTTTATTTCATTGCTAAGGAATGTCCTCTTACAGTACCAGTTATTTTTCATAATTATCTTTGATTTGTTTCTCTGACTCCCTCTGTTCCTTTTCTGTTCTTTGAAAAGTTTACATATATGTGAGACAGTGCTTATCAAGTGCAATGTCTTTAATTTCAGTTTTTATGTGAGTATACAATCAGGTGAGAGGATAAGAGAGGTGTCCCCCCCCCTAGCACCGGGATTGAACCCTATGACCTCATATATGCTGTCAGGTCAAGAACTGAGCTGTAACCCCAACCCTGTGAAAGGTCTTCTTATCATTTTAGCTTTAACTCTTATAGAAGTCTTGAGCTTAGAAGTACAGGAAGTTTTTCAGTTATCATGTAAAATTATCTCATGTCCACAGGTTCAACTGTAGGTAAAGTCATAGCCTATAACTAGCAATGTACGCAGCCAAGCTAGAAGTAACTTCCTGGTTCTCAGGAAGTCAGGTATGTCTCACATCACCTTTCAGCTGCCTGCCCCATTATCATTTCCATAACACTCATTGATTACAGACTCATTTGAGAATCTAGCAGACTTTTCTGGTGGAATTTAGAACTAAGATTTTTTAATCTATCCTAAATTTTAACACCATGTACCATATATTACCTCTAAATATATTTGGATATCTATTTATTTTGTGTTTTGTGGTGTGCATATGGTGTATGCATGTGTGTGCAGGTGTACATGTATGTAAAAGCCAGAGGAGGGTGTCAGGCATGCTCTTCTGCCTTACTTCTGTGAGATAGTCTCTCACTGAACCTGGAGCTTGCTGTTTGTAGCTCATCATTTTTCAACTACACTGGCTGACCAGCCAGGCCCAGCGCTCCTTCTGTCTCTTGTCTCCTGTGCTGGGATTACAGATGTGTCAGCAATAAGAGGACGGAACCATTAAATTTTGTATAAATCTGAAATTGCTAAGCCATGGCTACTGTGGAGTGAAATTCGGGAGGAACCATTGTGACTGGACGACTCCTGACACGTCTCCTGCACACTCACGATAGGAGAGCAGCGCTGGCGTCGGTGCTCTGGTTTCACCCTGAGGCTCGTACAGACTCCCGCGTGCACTGACGGGTCTTCCACATTCACCACGTGGGACAGTGCCCCAACACTTCATTTTCTTTGTCGTGGTTGGGCCCCAACCCCCTTAATTCCCAGTGAGTATGGGTGGGTTTACTTTGTCTCTCAGGGGAGGGTTGGTGGCTAAGAAAGCCTCATGTTTTCCATTCATAATACTTTACTTTAGCATGTCCTCTGGGACCAGTGGGTCACCTCTGTATCAAGAGAGCGCCAAACAAGACCACATCTGTGAAAGCTTGTTTGACTCCTTAGACGTTCTTAATCACACAGTTTTGGTAGCAACCATGAGCCTCCACAAAGCTCCCCTGGCTACAGCTCTCCTTCAGTGGTGTGCTTTTGAGGGGACCTATGTAGCCATGGGACAGCGTCAGAGCCCTTGTACTTGGGATCAACGTGTGGACAGCCAACAATGCTGATACTTTCATTTTTCTTTTCTTTTCTTCTTTCTTCCTTTTTACTGGAAATTTGACTTGTTGTAGCTTTCTTTCCATTCTCTGTGCTCTTGCCCATGTTCTGAATCCTCAATACCTGGAGTTTGCTAGTGTTTAAGGACAGATGTTAATTTTGATTCCCTTAGAAAACTCAGAAGTAACAGTGAAGCTACAATATATTTGATCTTATCCATCACTCCATACTGTTTGCAGCTGTGATTTGAAAGGAATTCGCTCCTTCAGAAATTGTATTTTGTGCTCCTGTAGGTAGGTTCTCATGGTGTGTGATGTAGATGTGTCCTGAACAGATAATTTGACTTAGTGATAAGCACCACTTTGACAATACCATAGAGTAATGTGGACAGGCGTAGAGATCTTGATAGGCAGGAGAATTAACCATCGCAAGTGTGGGGGTGGGGGAAGAGTTTTCTAGACTGAGCAAAAAAAGCAAGCGCAGAGGCCTCGAGGCAGAAATGAGCGTGATTCATTCAAGGACAGGAAGCTGGAAGCCCATGGTGGTTGAGGCAGAGGCGGCTGGTGCACGTCGCTGAGTGAGGCCCGAGGCTCGCACGGGGGACCTGTGCATTTTCGTTGTTCCGCGCAGGGAGACTCTGCTTTCGGCTTCTCACCTGCACAGTTGCTGTTCTCACTCACATTTTAAGACGGCCACTGGGAGTCTGCGGTAGGGAAGGGATCTGACAGTGCTCTGGGTCTCCGTGTTAAGCACATCGCCAGCACCTCCTCCTGTGTTAAGGCAGAGAGTCATAACTCATCAGAGCCGGTTTCTCGACAAACTAGCCACAGATATGAGGAACTTATGAGTACCAACAAAGGAAGCTTCTTTTGTGCCACAAAAGTACTGTAAAAAAATTTCAGAGTTTCCTATTTAAAATGTTTTCCATGTATTGCTATTATGCTAAACAGTTACTTCATATTAGTTAACATATTCCAATATTGTAGTGCCCCGTAAGCGGGCATAGACATACCATGAGAGAGTGGTGAGGCTGCATTTTTTATTAGTTATGTACTCAGCGTGTATCTAACCATGTTGGTACCATCGTTAGCCTCCTCCCCACTCTGCAGGGACCCTCCTCATTAGGGACTGTGGGTCCTGCATTGTGGGGTGGCCATCAGTCATGGGGAAGAGGCAACGTCTCTCTGCATAATGTCCCAGTGTGTGACTCTAACCATCTCTCCGCCCCATCTTCCGTGAATTTCCCTGAGCTATGTTGGGTCCGTCTTAGGTCTGCGTCAGTGGCGAGGTCGTGGGAGCTCTGAGCGTGCCGTCTCTGGCTTGGCGGGGGTTGAGTGGCGACTGCACTTTGAGCAGCTCTGTCCGTGCCACTCTTCTCAGCAGACTGCGGCTGTCATCCGTTGTGCCACCCAGGCAGCGCTACGTGACTCATCAAGCTTCCACTAGAGGCCTGTCTGAGGAGTAAACGAACAGCAGAATCCTTGCGGTTCAGAAAGGAGCATTGGAGGGCTGGCGAGATGGCTCAGCAGTTAAAGGCACTTGCTTGCACAGCCGATCAGCCCAGGTTCAATTCCCTAGCACCCAGATACTGTCCAATGCAAAGTGGTGCATGCATCTGTGATCCCAATGTGCCTGTGATGGTGGTTGGCAGAGCCAGGAGAATCCAGAGCTTGGTGGGGCCGGCTAGTCTGGAGTGTGTGTGTGTGTGTGTGTGTGTGTGTGTGTGTGTGTGTGTGTGTAGTTTGACAGTTTATTTGCAGACACCTGTCTCAAAGAAGGTAGAGCAAGACACCTTGACATTGTCCTCTGACCTCCACCTGCATGCTGCACCATGGATACTCATACCCACATCCATACACACACATGCACACAAAAACAAATAAACAAATAAACAATATTAAAACAAAGAAAGGAGCACTGGGGACATGTATGAACAGAACATGTGGTGTCCTCTGCCACACTCTTATTTTAAAATAGTTTTATTTTGATTTATTTATGAGAGAGAGAGAGAGAGAGAGAGAGAGAGAGAGGGAGAGACAGAGAGACAGAGAGAATGGTGCACCAGGACCTCCAGCCACTGCAAACTCCAGATGCATTGGACACCTTGTGCATCTGGCTCATGTGGGTCTTAGGCAATCAAACCTGGGTCATCTGGTTTGTAGGAAAGCTCCTTGACTGCTGGGCCATCTCTCTATCCCTCTGCCACATTCTGGACATAAATTCTCAGGAGCACTGTGTGTCTGTAGTCTGCATTTAGCAAAAGGGTTTGCAGTTGTTTCATACCTTAAGCAATAACATGGCATGTCGTGCATTTGATATCACTTTTTCTCTTGGCTTTTTCAGCATGCAGCCTTTTGCCTGTGAGTCAACACCAGAAATGTGCTCATCATAAGTTGTAAAGCATGGTAGCCTGCCTTCAGCAGTAATCTTGAGGAACACTATCATGCCGCAAGTTAGCCTATAGATAAGACCTCATTACACAGCCCCCTTTTCCCCACTTGCAATGGCAAACTGTTACAAAAGCACGTATAGCAGTAATTCATATGTATGGTTAGAACAGCCTATCTAAAAGCATGGCTATAAAACTTTATAATAACTATATACATGCAATCACTTTTTTCTTGCTATAGTAACACTGAAATATGTTCTTTTTTCTTTTTTAACATTTTTGTTCATTTCTATTTATTTATTTGAGTGTGACAGAGAGAGAAAGAAAGAGAGAGAGAGACTGAGAATGGGTACGCCAGGGCTTCTAGCCACTGCTAGGCAACTCCAGACGCGTGCACCCCCTTGTGCATCTGGCTAACGTGGGTTCTGGGGAATCGAGCCTCAAACCCGGGTCCTTAAGCTTCACAGGCAAGCGCTTAACCGCTAAGCCATCTCTCCAGGCCTCTTTTTTTATTTTTTATAATTAACAACTCTCATGACTGTAAACAATATCCCATGGTAATTCCCTTCCTCCCCCCACTTTCCCCTTTGAAACTCCACTCTCCATCATATCCCCTCCCCCTCTCAATCAGTCTCTCTCTATTTTGATGTCATGATCTTTTCCTCCTATTATGATGATCTTGAGTAGGTAGTGTCAGGCACTGTGAGGTCATGGATATCCAGGCCATTTTGTGTCTGGAGGAACATGTTGTAAGGAGTCCTACCCTTCCTTTTGGCTCTTAAATGCATTCTTCCACCTCCTCTGCAATGGACCCTGAGCCTTGGAAGGTGTGATAGAGACATTTCAGTGCTGAGCACTCCTCTGTCACTTCTTCTCAGCACCACGGTGCCTTCTGAGTCATCCCAAGGTCACTGCCATTTGAAAGAGAAAGTTCTCTAACAAAAAAGTGAAAGTAGAATTAATATATGGGTATGAACATTAAGAGAAGTGCTTACTGGGCAGTTTGATAAGCATAGTATATACATTTAGTCAGATAGCAACAGATGTTACACCCCTAGGGCTCATGGCTACCACTGTTGTAGGTTTTAAGTATCAGGGATGTATTCCCTCCCATGGAGCAGGCCTCCAGTCAAATTAGAGGGCAGTTGGTTTCCCCCATGACAGACATGCCACTATTGCACCTGTGGGCTCATTTGGCCTGGCTGGCCAAATATAAGGCTTGCAGTGTCCACTGTGGAGTATCTTCAGGGGTGATTTCTTTCTGTCCCATTGAACTGCATGCAGCATGGCTTTTTCCAGCTTTCTGTCAGCTGGTCTACATGAAGGAGGTTATCAGCTCAGTTACAGCAGGATTTTTCAGTGGCCTTGCAGCCCAAATATGTGGAGTCTTCAGCAACAGGGTCTTAACATCTATTCCTGGTGGGAAACCAAGGGCCTTGGCAATGGCCTGTAATGTTTTTGGGGCATCAGGGACCTCTATGGCCAACAACTCACTGGTATCCCATCCCTGGCATGAAAATTTTCTAGTAACAATCTATGCTCCTGAGTGTTCCATTGTCCAAAAAAAAAGTAGGTTTCCATATTTATATCCTCTTAGATTTTGATTAGACCTCCCTCCACCATTCATTCCTTTACTCAATCTCTTCCCCTGACCTCACTTAGGCCTTTTCACCCCCAATTAATCTGTTATTCTACTTACATATATATAATATTTTCAAAGCCTTGGGTTTTCATTTGAAAGCACTTGAAGTTGCTCTAAAATATTAGCAAAGCAGGCTGGAATAAAACAAAAAGTGACCGTTCTTTCCCTCTAAACAACCACAACTATCATTTGGATCCAGTCTTTGGGATCTCTCTGATGCATGAGTGCATCTGTGCCAACACATGGGGGGTAGAAAGGAGGTTATATTGTTCCAGCACCTTCTCTTCCTGACCATCAGTATTAGGGGACCCACTGTTTTCTTTCTGGCAATTGTGAAGTACACATAAATCAAAATTATTAAAATGGTCAATTAATGCTGAGTTATTTGTCATGTCTTTGTCGTTATTACTATGCCTGCAAGGCATATCCTCATTATAATTTTTTGCATTCATTTATGAGTATTTCTAGAGGAGAAATTTTTCTACGTGCAGATACAGGGTTACCATTTATTGCCAATCCAATTAATTTTACCAAATATATGCTAATTGTTTCCCCGATTTCCAAAACACTTCAGTGAGCCTCCTCCATTGCTAAGGTACTGTTTGCCAGTCAGGCTTGAGTTTCTACTTTGTGACTCCACAGAAGCGTAACAACTTGGGAAAATGAAGAGTGCTTCACTGCTCCATGTCCGCCTCCTACTTCCCTGGAGGCTTTCTTTAGAAACTTAAACTGTAGAGCCTACAATTGAGTTTATTCTCCTGATCTAGCAGGGTGTCCCCTTCTGCTCATGCCCCTGTCCCAACGTAAGGGTGTGAACAGTGCGATGTTCTGCCGTGGCCACCTGCATATGTCTCTGTGCTTACACTAAAGGTATTGCTGTTCTCAGGCTTCAGAGAGCTATTTAAGCTGTCTGAGAATTTCCTTGGCAACCCCAGGCAGTTTCCTCTCAAGAGCCTTTCTTGGTGGTCAGCATTTGGAAGAAAAAGAAAAGCTGCAGGCTGAGTTGTCAGAGGGTCTCTCTGAAGAGTATTCAGCACACTGACACTTGGCTCTGCCGCATCTTCCCTTTCCTCTTGTCCTCCTGAGGCAGCTTCAAGTGAACTTCTGTCCAGACCCCAAAACTACATATGGTCGTGTGGCTTATGAGGATTTTGAAAAAGCATTGTCATCCAGGAGTGCTAATAGCTCAGCGGACGGTCCTTTACCTGGTGGGACTCTGCTGCCCCTCAGCTGGAGTCTCCACAGAGCACGCGTGTGAGGTCACGCACACAAGGGAGGGCTCCCTCATGTTCCAAGTTCACTCAGCTAAGATTGTCGATGTATGTGAGATCTCTTGAGCTCATGGTCCCTAGATTGGTCCTTTACCTGGTGGGACATTGCAGTTGGTGACATACCTGATGGAGTCTGTTTCTTCTGCAAGGAATAATGAACAGCAACTGACAGAGACTGGATATTTGCTTACGCTATTAGATTTTCTGCCTTCCCTCTTATTTTACATATAGTGGTGAACTGGGTGCCTTGGACTATTTTCCTTAAAGTTAACTATGCCTCATTTTAATGACTTGCATTCTGGAATGCAGGTCTGTGTTTCATTCAGTGTAATGAATGCTGCCTGGTTGGATTAGGGTCTCACTGGGGCCTGAAGTCTCAGGGAAACAGACAGGTGTCCAGTTGATAGTGTCTGGCCTTTGGTTTGCCTATGAGGGATACACCATGCTGTCAAGGCTGATCGCCAGAATTAGTATTTAAAAAGACCAAGAAATTCTTAAGGGTCTGATGGTCACTGATTGAATGTGTTTCGCTGCCATAGTGATTAAAAGATGTCAAGTTATATGTCAGCCACCTCAGTGGGATTGGTGGGGGGTCAGAGGGAAGAGGGTGATATAATTTTACAACGTTGCGCTCAGGTTGTCTGCTTATGTCTAGGTGGGGAACAGCAGGAGCTCAGGGAAAGACAAGACAATTGTGGGCCAGAGCTGCTAGCAAGGACTAGTGAAAGATTTGGTAAGCATCCTTCCACTTACAGAACATAGAACACAGAAGATAAGCACTGTAGCCAAGTGAAATTCTTCCTTTGATAAAGAAGTAAAGAAAAGAAACCAGAAGGTAGCGCTCTTCAGTTGAACAGCATAAGGAGTGAGGGTCACTCACGATGAAAACTACTGTGACTTTCACTGTGCTTTGAAATAATGGCCCCCAAGTCTGAAGAGACACAGTGTTTCCATGTCACTGTTGTTATTGCTTTTGTAGTTGAGTCTCATGTAAAATCAGTCAAAGCAGATGGGCTTGGTTAGGTGGTCTGCCCATGGACTACAGTGGGCAATCCAGAGATAGAACTCACTCGATTTATGAATCTTCACTCACTTTACTAAAATAGCTGAAGCTCTTGAACTCTTAGGGTGCGCAGGGCCCGTCCTCACTGTGCAGCCCTGCTGGGTCTCTGAGTTTGATGGGCACACTCCATCGTAACTTCACTTCTCCCTGGTCAGTCAAGCCTGTAACGGGTGAGCTTTCTCTCCAGGCTCATCACAGGAGTGGCACTGAAGATGAGCACGTGAAATCTCTCCTGATCCGATTAACATTTCCTGAGCCATGATAGGGAATCCCAGTCTACAGCCCATTGCCTTCTCTACGAGGTGGTTGTGGGAAAAGGAAGCTGTTTAATGCAAGTGAAAGTTTTACATATGCTTTTGTCTATCACAGACATTTTCTGTGCTTAAGTGAGCTACTGCTTTCTTTCATTGATTTTGGTTTGTAGGAACTTTGAGTGGAATGGAAGTAGTTTCATTTTAGATATCATTTCCCATCATTCATTTTTACATTGGCCAACTGTCTCTTAAGAATTTATGCTCTTACCTTTTACACTGTGCCATCAGTACAATGAAATGTGTCTGATTGTCCTTCCATGAATACTGTTATTGCCTGTGCATTTCTGTTAAACACACGTCCCTTCGTCTTTGCCGTCCCAAGGCCTGCCTTTACTTTGAGATGTATCTAGTCATGCTCTCTCCTCACATCCAGTATACTCGGACATTCCACTGTTATGAGTTGCACCTGTCTTGAATTTCTAACACTTAATTCTTTAAGTCTTGCTATTGTTTTATTTTTCCATTCTAGTGATATTAAAAGTTGTGTTTTTAAAAAATATATTTATTTATTCAAAATAGAAACTGAGAAAGGATGAGAGAGAATGGGTGCACCAGGGCCTCCTGCCACTACAAACAAACTCCAGATGCACGTGTCACTTTGTGCAGCTGGATTTGCATGGGTACTAGGGAATCAAACCCAGCTCATTAGGCTGTGCAGGCAAGTGCCTTACCCACTGAGCTATTTCTCCAGTGCAAAAGAGTATTTTATCATGTCCTTTAGCAGTGTGTTTTATTAGGCTAAACAATTGCTTAAAACATAACATTCTTGCCCATCTCCTATATTTTTATTGTTTCTCACTTAGGATAATCATGTAAATGCTACCATTTTAAATAGAGTTTGTTGTTTCATGTGCTAAAATCCATTTACACATTTCTCCCTTGTTATGAAAACTAAATGAGCTTAGTTAATTGGCTGACTAGCATAATTTAAAGAAAACTCCACTAAATTGTTTTCTTTTTTTACCTTCCCCATTTAAAACAAAGCATAATATTTCTCACAAAGTTACTAGAGAAGCCAGCTGTCAGCACATGAGGATGGCGTATTGCAGGTGACACGGTGTTACTAAGATACCCATGTCTAGCACATTTCAAGTCATGTACCACACAACATCCTACTTGTAGATATGAATATGTAGATATGAGATATTTTCTTGTGATACAGAATTATGTGACATTATGGGGAAGGCAGATTGATCATGTCTGGGAAGTATTTATTCTTGAATAGAATTGTTGTTGAATTTACCAGCTCCATACTTTTATTTGTTTATTTTTATTTATTTATTTGAGAGTGACAGATAGAGAGAAAGAGGCAGATATATATATATATAGGGAGAATGGGTGTGCCAGGGCCTCCAGCCACTGCAAATGGACTCCAGACATAAGTGTCCCATTGTGCATCTGGCTAATGTGGATCCTGGGGAATCAAGCCTTGAACTGGCGTCCTTAGGCTTCACAGGCAAGTGCTTAACTGCTAAGCCATGTCTCCAGCCCCCCATTCCATACTTTATAGTCCCATTTCAGCCATATATCTTGCATATCTTCTTGATTGTAAGGTCAATATTATGGTCACAATCTAAATGTATTATTTTTTCAAAAAAATTATTCTTATTTATTGGAGAGAGAGAGAGAGAGAGAGAGAACAGACAGACACACTAGGGCCTTCAGCTGGTGCAAACAAACTCCAGATGCATGCACATCTACCTTTATGTGGGTACTGGGTAATTGAACCTTGAAGCCTTGTCCTTTGGCTTTGTAGGCAAGCACCCTGACCACAAAGACATCTCTTTAGTCCCCCAAATATATTATTAACAATAAGCAAGAACAAGTCAAGATAAAACTCAGCTCTGTATTGGAAGAGCTTCTTCCAGGAACACCTCTCATCAGAAGTGAAATAAGATTGTTCATTGCATTACTCATTTCTCACATGAAACTTAGAGATCAAGTTTACTTAGTATCAGCTTAATTGAGAAACTGAAAAACAAAGGAATTCTAGAGATTTCAACAGGTAGCCTGGGTGGAGGTTTTAGCATGAAGCAAGACCAGGTGGATAACTGACTTCCTTGCTCAGTTGTGATCTCCAGGAAGGTAACCCCAGTCACTGCTTCTAGAAGGAAGGTCATAGAAAAATAACTGCCAATGCTTCTTAAAAAAATTGTGAAACAGGGCTGGCGAGATGGCTCAGCAGGTAAGGCACTTGCCTTCAAAGTTTAAGGACCCAGATCCAATTTCCCCAGGACTCACGTTAGCCAAATGCACAAGGTGGCACATGTGTCTGGAATCCATTTGCAGTTGCTAAAGGCTCTGGCACACCCATTTTTCTCTCTTTCTCTCTCTGCCTCTTGCTCTCTGCCTCATGAGATAAATAAATAAATAAAAGTTTAAAATAAGAGATATGAAACGCCTTTTCAAGGAGGGAGTCTCATAGGGTGACCCTCTTCATCAGAGCGTTATGAAAGCATCTATAAAGTTGAGTAATGAGGGGATTGTCCATGAAGAGATGGCATTGTTTTTCTTACCTCACATGACTCTGAACCTACAAAGGATGTCTTCTGGCCACAAGCACTTTAGAAAGATCTAGGTTCGTGCTTACACTTTGATTTTCAGTGATGATTTTAGACATCTTGTAGACCATGGCAAGGGCCAGTGTGTCTTCTTCCAGCTCTGGCTTCTTGCTCTGTGCTTCAGCTTGTCACAAGTCAGCGTGGAGAAGATGCAACAAACGACTACAATTGAAAAATCTAACTTTTAGAGTCATGTTGGAGTTTTCTGGAAGAAATAATGTGTTTGCTTGGTAGGGGAAGAGAAGTCCAAGTTTTATCATCTCTTGTGTGTTTAATCATTGCCCATTTTCCCTCTTTCATGGAGTGACCCTTACAAACAAATTATTAAAACAAAAACAAAAAATTCCTGTGTTCTTATGATAATAGAAGGTGATACCAGTAAGGTACATAAGACACTGATAGTGCTTGATAAATGTTACTTCTGGGCACAGAGTAGGCGCTTAATAAGTGTTACTTCTGGGATGGGGCTACAGTTCAGAGGTAGAACTTGCCTGGCATGTGTGTGGCCCTGAGTTCTTTTTACCTCCAGCACCAAAACATAAGAAAACAAAAAATTCAAACACCTTTTCCCGCCTCACCCTTTCCTCTGCCTCCTTAGAAGTAAATGGATAGACTAGGAGACAAAATATTCATGAGAAAATGGAACATTCATAAGTGAGGTGGCACGTTTTTATTTTGGGGAGTGGATCAAGGGAAAGTAGTAAAATAGCATAGTGGCAATCCAGTATGATTCTACATTCTCACTTGTTTCACAGGACTATACAGGCAACATTTTGTATTGATAGTATGTTTTCTTTCTTGACAGTAACAAACTAATAACCCATCTATGTTAGTACAGCAAGAGTTTATGTTTATGTTCATATAAACCAATGTGATTTTTAAGCCAGAAAACACAGAAAGCTGACCAAGCTATAAGGAATACAGACCTCTGCTGAAAGAGTTAATAGACATGTCACCCATTGTTGATGACTCACTGTTTTCTGTAACAAAATAATTACGTATTTTAAGTTTTGGTTGAATATTTTTGTGCTAGCCTTCTATTGCTATAACATATATCTGAGTTAACTTATAAAGAGAGAAAAAAAATAAACGTTTCTTCTGGGTTCCTGGTTTCTGCCCCTGACCCAACCATCTACCAACTCTGCTATTTTGGGCCTGGGCTAAGGTACTGCAGTGTGGTGAGGCAAAGATGCTGCCTCATGGTTGGGAGGTACAGAGGAAAAGAAAACAAGCTGGGGTCTTGCTATCTTCAAAGACTTGAAGCCCTCTGATATAAGGTAATAGAGGTTCTGGAATAGAGTCCTTGAACTCCAAACCCTTACTTTGTGTCTATTTTTTTTATTTTAAAACTTTTAATTTTTATTTATTTTATTTGAGAGAGAGAGAGAAAAACAGGCAAATAGAGAGAGCAAGAATGGGCATGCCAAGGCCTTCAGCTGCTGCAAATGAACTTCAGAAACATGTACCACTATATGCATCTGGCTCACGTGGGTCCTGGGGAATCGAACCTGGGTCCTTTGACTTTGCAGGCAGGGGCTAGGGGGGTTCTCCCCTCATCTCAGCATGAGGTGAGGAGAAATGCACCTGAACCTGGGGGCTCAGGAGTAGCCAGGCATCCTAGGGAGCTTGCCCTCCCCGTGTGAATGTATCTATAACCTTACTGTAGTGGGCTTGTCCTTCTGTCTCAGGTGAGCCAGAGTGAGGGTTGATTGGTATGGGCTAGGGGCTGCCTCAGGAAGAGGCTGGCCATGATGCCAAGCTCTGGCGGCTGAACTTGACCAACCACAATGTCAGGGTTAGATTTAAATTCCAAGAAAGAAGACTTTCCTTCTAGGGAGGGGCTCAGATCTAGGGAACTCCTTTAAGCAAGAGATAAGAAGTCAGCTCATCCTTTGATTTCTATCAAGCTTTTTTGTTTTTTTTTTTCTGAGCAGGACACTCAGTTGAAATGAAGGAATGATGTAGTAAGCACTTGACAAACGGAGGCCTATGTGGCCATCAGGAGGGCCCAGACAGATAGGGAGTTATAACAAAGTTTATTGACTCATAGACAATACAAATATACAAAGGATTCCTAATATTTTGGACACTTTTAGCTTATTATATGCTACTTCACAGACTAGCCAGCATTTAGATTAGGACAGAATGTGTGCATATTAGATTTTCAGATGATGCAATCGACAAGGTTAGCTGTCTTCATTTTAAGTGATAGATTCATTATGGACCATGGCATTGACAGGCTGGAAGCCACAGGACTGTAGCATCAATAAGTTAAATGACCTAAGTTTAAGATATGAAGCAATTAAAAATGTGAAAAATGTTACTTTCTCTGGACAGAGTTTATGACTTTCACAAACAGTTGCTGTGGGCAGTTGTGGAAGTCATGAGCACCGTGGCATGGCTGAGCTCTAAGCAGAGCAACTGCTGAGACCAGTACAGTCATTGGAGTAATTCACCTTCAGGTTTTAGAGATAAGAAGGCCCGAGGGGTCAGGAACTCACGGACGTTGCCTTTCAGAAACAGAATCGATATATTGTCTGTTTCTCCAGACATAAAATTGTAACAGCAGGTAGATGTTTCATGGAGACTATGTTTATTTCAAGATCAGCATGAATTATGTAGGACTTTATCACTAATTTGTTCCTGAAGTTCTTGTTAAATCTCCTTTTGTACTAAGCATGGCAGAGGGATTGTAACTACAAAATGACCAGAGTCCAATCCTTTCTTCTGAAGGGATCTCATTATAAAGTTAGATAGAACTAGAGATAAATAAGAAAGTCTTGTCAGGTATTAGAAAAGGGAGTATAAATTCTGCCAGGGACTGAGGGGTGTACAGGTGATTGATACTTACATTAATTCTTGGAAGAACATGGCTATCTGACAGGATTATAATCACTGAGTATAAAATTGTACTAGGATGTCTTTGACTTCTTGAAGATTTTCTGATTAACAGCACTTGGAAACTAGAAAATTCAGAGGCAGGGTTTGGAGTTGGGGTGTATCCTGGAACAGCAGGCTAAAGGGATGGTGGGGCGTGGTGCTCACGCGCACAGGAGGTCACCACCCTCTGGTGGCTTGGTCAGAACCTCCAGGCGCCCGTGACGAGCCTCGTGGAAAAGCCTCTGTACAGTCGTTTTCTGGCTTGTGCTGGAAGCTTCCTTTTCCCTCCACTCCCCTTTTCTGCTTCTTTAGTACTGTCTATTGTTCTAGTTTGGTATGTGTTCTCAGAGACCTCAGCAAGGGTGTGTAAAAATCTGCTAAATAAATAATAGCAAGACTCCTACAGGTTTCGTGGGAGCTGTGCAGCTGACTGTTGGAAGAGTTCTGGGAGGGCCACGTGGTTCCTTGTGCACCCCGTTCTGGAAGGTCCCGCCTTCAGTGCTTCCCAACGGCTAGTGCTGAAGTCTCAGAGAACTGCTAGCAGCTACTGAAAAGCCAGTAGACGATTTACTTTTCTTATGTTGTCTGTCCACAGATGGAATTCTTATTGACAAATTCTTGTTAAATAGGAAGCATTAGATATTAGAGCAGTCACCCACACAGAGCCGTGCAGTTAGGAATACCTGCGGCTGATTCTTGTTGCCACTTGTGAAGTGCTGGATGAAATGGCTTCTCCACTTAGCCACCCCAGCTTCTTTTAAAAGGTACCTTTGGGCTAGAGAGATGGTGTAGCGATTAAGCGCTTGCCTGTGAAGCCTAAGGACCCCAGTTCAAGGCTCGATTCCCCAGGACCCATGTTAGCCAGATGCACAAGTTGGCACATGCATCTGGAGTTTGTTTGTAGTGGCTGGAGGCCCTGGTGCGCCCTCTCTCTGTTGCTCTCAAATAAATAAACAAAAAATTTGAAAGGTATTTTTGTGGGTGATATCCGTTGTTTCTGTTTCAGTGGCATGGTGGGAGCAGGAGTGGAGGAGCGGCCTAGGGCACGTGGGCTGTGCTTGAAGGGTGACCTTGAGCATAGCATTAGCTCTGTGAGTCCCAGGAGAACCAGGACTGGCTTCGTCCAGCTTTCTGCCATCCAGAGTTCCATGAGTAGGAGTCAGCTGAGATGCCCATTCTTGCCGGGGGCACACATCTGGAGGAGAGGGACAGACTTTCTGTTTACCACTGCCACGTTCTGTGGGTCCTTTCCCACAGCACTTAGAGCACCTGTGTTTTCTATTCCTTGTAGCATGAAAAACTCTTAATATGAAGTCTATGTAAAGGTCTAAGCCTCAGAGAGTACAGAGTTTTGTACTTTGTTAGGTATGCTTCACTTGGAAGACTGAGACAAGAGTGAAACTATGAATGCTCTTACTAAGAAATATACATGAACATGAGCACTCAAAAAGTTGCATGTTAATTTCAATCTATCTGTGTACTCTGGCATTTCACCAGGGACCTCAAGTTAAGGACTTGCACCTCTTTTTATTCTGAGTGATGAGGGCTGTGAGCAGGTGACCGGTACAGAAGCAGCAGGCGTAGGTCTGAGGAACTAGTGCTGAGGTTTAGCTAGCGAGAGCGGCGGAGCTTTGTGGGTGTGTGGACTTCACTGGGGGCGCGAGCGGGAGAAGAGGCGGCGGACAGTGCCCTCTCCGCCCCTGCACAAGAAAAGCACCCCGCCTGGGTTTGCATTAGCGTCAACTCTTGTCGTGTTACCTCTGAAGCTTCTCCTCACACCTCGTGTCGTCAGCCTCTTGTTTTGGATGGCATAGTCTGCGTGACTGCCACATATACAGAAGCGGATGCATACACAATGTTTTCCCTTAAAGCACAATTTTCTCTTGAAGTCAAAATGCTAATTGGTTGTTGGTTTTGATGTGTTCTGGTTGTTTTCCTACATTGTTGTTCTCTCCATGTGACAGCAGGCGACGCAGGGAACCCTATGTTAGCATCTTTATTTTCAGGTGGGAGCAGGAAGATTAGTAACAAATCTTGCTTTTTAGATCTTTATATGTAGATCCTGAGTTAGAGATAACTTCATGGTCTTTTCCCTGCTAAACAGTCATTCAAGGACACAGTCATTCTGAGGAAAGTCAGGTAAGTCAAATGGTACCGTGATTATGAGGAGTTATCCTGATACACAGTTTCCCTGAAGCACCCACGCTCACCTCACTCAGCCTTCAGCTCATCTGGTGTTGCAGGGTGGCTTTCTATAACTTTCTCAAGTTAAAATTGGGGAAGTTAGTATTTGGTAATTTTTTGGTTTGGTTATTTACCTTTTAAGCTTGTGCTCCAAACTGAGGAAACAATTTTCTCCCTAAAATTTGGAAGGTTTTATGTTTGAATTAAATGCTGTGGCCCTTTAAGCTGCATTTTACATTATTCCTTTGCAAGGCCTGAGGTTTATTTTACAATCAGTTTTTCAAGGATTATATTAATACTGTAGTTGTAATTTTTATTACCATTTTTTGGATGTCCACTATGCTTTTTAAGGGACAGTGTTAGGAGTTTTAGATATTATGTAAAATGTGACATATTATCCTCAAATTTTTTGTGCAAATGAAGAGTTACACTGTATAGGTGATAATTCTATGATCTTAGCAACTTTTCTGCAAGTTAACTGAAGGAAACCTTGGAGTATGGGTATGTTTAGCACCAACCAGACTTTCCTAGTCAGTTAACCGTAGTACAGTTGCAGCATTGGTTTTCAATGCTGAGGTCCGTCAGGCTTTGGAGAGCCTTAGACGTCAAGGTGGTTATCACGTTAGGCCCTTTCCTCCCCTATCTGCACACTCCTTAAGTCCATGCAATCTGTTTTCATCATCTCGTCCCCCCTCCAGCTCTCTCGATTGGACTCTTACAATGTCTGCATGTAACACGTTTATGACGGGGCCTATGACCCGCTCAGCACTGTCTAGAGCCCTTTGAGGCATCACCTCATTTACTCCTCTCCACGGCACTGCGGAGTCATCTTTTGTCAGCCCCGTTTTGTAGATGAGGCAGCTGCTTAAAGAAATAAAGCTATTAACCCCAGGTCCCACCGCCAGGAAGGGGAAGAACTCAGATTTTCTGACAGTTCTGTTTGATCCCAAAGTTTCTCTTCTTCGGAGAATGCAGAGCACTTGAATAGCGGTTCCCAGGCTCCGTGTGTGAACCTTCCACCCCACCGCGGAGGCAGCGGCCCCTGCTCTGAATGTTTCCTGGTCTTAGTGATGTAATCCATACATCTCATTACATACATCTTATTATCGAAGGCCTTTCTTTCTTTTTGCTGTATGTGATGTACATGCCTGTATGTATCAATGTTTTTATGTATGTAGATGTGTGCAGGTATGTTTGTATGCATGTGCATGGAGGCTGGGGGTTGATGTCAACTTTCTTCCTCAATCACTCTCTACTTTTTATTTTTAAATGCAGGGTCTCTCACTAAACCAAGCCGGGTACACTTGCTAGCCAGCAAGCCCCAAGGATTCTCTCTTTCCACCACCTTGGAGCTGGGAGTATAGGCTCCCACCGGGTCTCTGATCTCAGGGACTTTGCCTACTGAGCCATGTCTTGAGCCAAACTGTGTCTTCTGAGAGCATTTTGCATGAGATACAAAATCTCACATGAGGAGGGACTTCAATGTACAGATACTCTCTGAAGGCAGGACTTTCTTTCTCCAAGCTCACTGGACAAACAAACCAGAAAAGAACAACATGTCTGAGCATGTTAGCAGGGATTTCTATAGCACAGTGAGTGTTGGAAAAGTTAGGTTATAACTTACAGAACCAGCAAGCACCCCTCACTCATTATCCAAGCAGCTCCCATCCTTCCTCGTTTGTCCTCGTGCAGGGTGTTATGCTGGATCCTCCATGTGCTTATGTAGATTTCATGTTTACTGAGCACTTACCTGCAAGGCTATGAACGCACAGCATCAGAGAAGCAGCATTGAATCAGATGTGGGTTTCTTTTGAGAGGATACCAATACCCTCTTTAACATGCTTATGGTCCAAGAAGAATCACAGCCGGTCGTCCAGCAGTTATGCCTTGTGCCAAGTACAATGATAGAAGATGGGCTAGGGGAAGTCAGAGGTGTCCAGTTCAGATTAACCCTTCCCATCTGTCCAGCTAGAGTGAGGGGCATAGAAGTGAGTTTAAGCATCCAAGGGGCAGGTCAGGGAGGTGGGCGGAGCACTTAGGTAGTGGGGGTTTTCTACCCCGTAGAATAATGAGTATTGTAAATCTCCTTTCTTGAGACAGGGGGGACCTGCATTTACAATCTTTGCAGTTCACAACACACCAGTGAAGACAAAAATACTTTCAAAATATCACCTAACTCAAAGAAACATTGCCTTACTCAGCTAGCACCTGGAGTTTGTGGGTTCCTGATTTCAAGTTTGTTTTCAAGTACCGTTGTCTATATTTTGATTTTCTCCCTTTCCCTTCTTTTCCTGATCCACTTTATTTTGTGCAGTTAAATACTATTAAATATTTTTAAACATGCTTATTATGCTGGTTTGCTATATGAAAGGCTCAGAGATTTTAGGTCAAGAGCTTCTATATTTGAGGTGGTAAAAATTTATTCATCAGACATAGAAGGATTTCACACAGTACTGAATTGGACTAAGCATTAAATGTCAGATACTCATGGGGCTGAGGAGATAGCTTAGTGGCTAAAGTGCTTGCCTTGCAGGTATGAAGAAGGCCTGACTTCTCTCCCCAGCATCTATGTAAAATGTCAGACTGCACAGCATGCGCCTGTACCCCAGGGCTGTGGAGGTAGACACTAGATCTTGGGCTCACTGGTTAGCCAGCCTAGCCTAATTGCTGAGCTGTGGGCCAATGAGAGAACCTGTCTCAAAAAGTGGTGAATGGTTTTCCTGAGAATAACACCCTAAGGTTGTCTTCTGGCCTCAATATTCATACACACATGCATATAAACATGCACACAAATAAATACACACCACACACACTTATTTATACCACACACGGACACACCCCATTTACACATGTAAAAAAAAGTTGGAAGACTGGGCTAGCCATGTGGGTCAAGGAGTTTGGTGACAAAATCCTTATACCCATTGGACCTTAATTTTTCTCATCTTTGAAAACAGTGTAATAAACTTTTCACAAACTTGCTGTAAGAGTTAAAATATCATGTGTGAATATGTTTAAGAACTGCAAGAAGCTGTATGCAGTTTAACAATGTTATTCTTTAATAATATGAAACAATATATGACAGAGATTTTTGACAAGTTGATTTTTAAATTAGGCCATTGCTTGGAAATGTCACCCCATTTAGGAGATCAGAGCGATGGATTGTAGTTAATGTTATATTTAGCTTAATAGCCGCTCAGAAATGTGCTGTGCTGCAGAACCCTTTGCAGCCGTGGTGGTGATATACCTAAATTTGGAAGGAAAAATTATAAAATCAGATGCTCACCCTCAGGGAATTGCTTTTGCCTTGAAGTTGTAGTTTTTAAAAATAGAAAAAACAGCAGCAGAAGAATGTTTAAGATGTAAGTAGAGCTACCCCAAAGCCTTTTGGCAGGATGTCTTATTTAATGACTGCACACTTTTGTATTTTATAAATCCTGAAAAAGCTTAGACCACAGCATAGATGCTAAGTACTAGCAATGTTGTGATTGTAAACATTTTGAGTTCTATGGACTATCAAGCAACAGCTTGTCTTGGGCTTTGTAGACATTAGGCTGATGATATTTAGATGTAGTCATTGGAAATGTTCTTCTAAATCACAGCTTGAAGTTAACCTAAAGGGAAGTCAGAGCTTCCATTGTAACAAAGCAAAAAACATTTCTAGTAGTTATCCAGTGGTTTTCTGCATCACACCAAAAAGTTTTATCCTGGAAACTAGCCTAAGGAACAACCTATTTAATAACAAAAAAACTCAATATATTTTTTTCTTATGTCATCTTGGAGTAAAAGGCAACACCTGTGAAGATCAGAAAACAGTGATGTCACCCCTTTCCTCCTTTTGTTATCTCCTAGTTAGGTAATCATGTAATTGATAGTGAAGAGGAAACATTTTAGGAAAGGCATGCTGGGCATGTTTGTCTAGTCCATCCAGGAACACTGAAACCTGGTTCTCAGCCTACTGTGCTAGTGAAGGTCCTGGGGGTTATGTGCACCTAGAGAAACTAAGGCCAGAGACCCTTAAGGGTCTATGGAAACGTTGACATCAAACCCAGCGCGGATCCTTGGTGAGTTAGCAGCGTACTCTGCCTCATCTGGGTAACTTTATAGAAGCTTGTGGAAGTAAGCAGGCCCACAGTCAGTCAGTCATTCCTACAGCCAAGCTTTCGGCCTGGTGTTCTCTGCTCTGAAGAAAAGCAAGAAGATTAAAGTATAACTTTCAGCAAGAACAGTAGCATAGGCTAATTGTTTAAAATTTGATTAATTTCAATCACCCCTTTGTCCTAGGCATGGAATGGGAGGGTTGCTGGAATTGGGGTAGGGTGGAAGAAAGAAAAAAGCTTTCAACTAACCATAAAATCTACTGATGTCTGGCTATCATAATCCCACCTCTACAGAGTTTGGACTATAGGCCTGTTCCACATGGATGCATGTAGTTCTGGATGGGTCAGTTGAATTGGTCTCAAAATTGCTCCAAAGATGAATTTTCACTAAGCAGTTTCATTTTATCCCTGCTGCCTTCATCCCAGCCCTTCAGAAGCAAATTTTAACCCTAGTGAAGGTCACTGCTTTGGGCTATAATTACATAGACTGAGGTTGGCATATCACTGGAGGAAAGGAACAGGGCTCTATCACCTTGGATCCATCCCAGGTTTGCTGTCCCCACCCTCTGGCCCAGCGTGAAGAGAGCATGTAGAACTTAAAGGGAAGGAGGGAAGGAGGGCTTTTCCAGCCACTGCAGATGAGCTCCAGATGCATGCACCCCCTTGTGCATCTGGTTTATGTGGGTCTTGGGGAATCAAACCAGGGTCCTAGGCTTCACAGGCAAACACCTTAACCACCAAGCCATTTCCCTAGCTCTGAACACAGGTTTTTTTTTTTAAATTTTTTTGTTTATTCTTATTTATTTATTTATTTATTTTTTTAAAATTTATTAGTTTTCTTTTCAGTAAATACAGGCAGTTTGGTACCATTATTTAGGCTCATCTGTGATCTACCCCCTCCCATTAGACCCTCCTTGTTATTGAAAATGGGTCATGCATTGTGGAGTTAGCACCCAGTTATTAGTACGATAAATGTCTCTGAAAATCATGACCCAACATGTAACTCTGACATTCTTTCCGCCCCCTCTTCCGCAAGATTTCCCTGAGCCATGTTGGGTTCATTTTTGGTCTGCTTCAGTGCTGAGGTGTTGGGGGCCTCTGAGGCTCTGGCTCTCTGATTTGGTAGGAGTTGATTTTTCTCTGCATTGATCTCCTTCCCCTTTGTGCTGGTATCCAGTTCACAGGAAAACATCACCCTTGCTTATTTCGCCAGTTGTCCTTAGTTTCAGTTGGGCCCCTTCTGAGGTATGTTGGGGCAGCTCTCTTCTTAGGATCTGCATCTATCTGGAAAAGAGAAGCAGATTCTCCAACGGAGAGTAAGTTAGCACCCAGAAAATTGAGATAACACTTACTTTTTTGATAGACAGTTTGATAGGTGTAGGCCCTCTTATACCCCGTGATTGATGGTAGCTTGATATTGTAGAGTGGGCTTGTGTTTGGGTATGGTTCTGACTTGTTTCCCAGCTCCAGCTAAGGGTCTAGTACCACTGAGTGGATCAGTTAGCCAAATCAAGAGCAATTTATTTGAGGGCGACAGACAGAGAAAGA
Source organism: Jaculus jaculus (assembly GCF_020740685.1). Classification (NCBI taxonomy): domain Eukaryota; kingdom Metazoa; phylum Chordata; class Mammalia; order Rodentia; family Dipodidae; genus Jaculus; species Jaculus jaculus. The sequence continues at coordinate 3,862,304 of NC_059112.1, read as the reverse complement.
GGCAGAGAGAGAGAGAGAGAGAGAGAGAGAGGGAGGGAGGGAGGGAGGGAGGGAGAAAGAGAGAGAGAGAATGGATGCACCAGGACCTTCAGCCACTGCAAACGAACTCCAGATGTGTGCACCCCCTTGTGTATCTGGCTAATGTGGGTCCTGGGGAATCGAGCCTCAAACTGGGGTCTGTAGGCTTCACAGGCAAGCACTTAACCATTAAGCCATCTCTCCAGCCCCCGAACACAGGTTTTAAAAAGAGGAGTTAGTACTATGGAATGTGCTTTAATTTTTTACTATTTCTTTCTTTTTTAAAAGTTTCCCCGACAAAGATGCTCTACATATGTAGTAGATTTGCAATGAAGTAGGTTGGTTATTAAGAAACTCATCATAGGACTGCAGAGACTGTTCAGTGAGTCAAGAGCTTGTTGTGGAAGTATGAAGATCCGACTTCAGAACCCCATGAAAGCTGGGTGTGATGGTGCATGTCTATAATCCCAGTGCTGGGGGGGCAATGGCATGAACCGTGGTCCAGGCAATTGCTCAGCTGGCAAAGTGCTTGCCATACAAGAGATCATATCCCTATCACCCCTGTGAAATCCTAGCCTGGCACTGTGAGCCTGTGATCTCAGCACTGGGGACCTGGAGATAGTGGGTCCCTGGGGCTATGTAGTCTAGCCGAATCAGTGAGCTCTGGGTTCAGTGAGAGACCCTGTCTCAAAAAATAAGGCGGAGAATGATTGGGAAAGACACCGTGACATCTATTTCTGCCCTCCATGTGCATGTATACACACACCCACACATTAACACATAGGTGCACATGGTATATAAATACATTTGTAAAAAAAAAGCATGATAGCATAGTTGCTTTATTGAAGTAAAACATACGTGCATTTTGTGTGTGTGTGCATGTGTGTGTGCATGTGTGTGTGCATGCACATGTATGTATGTGCAAATTAGAGGGCTGGTTCATGGTTTTTCCCAATGTGAAGAACACATTTGCTATGATTTATAAATTTTTTTATGAGGGGGAGAGAAGAGAATTAATTGGCATGCCAGGGCCTCCAGACAAGGCACATTCTCAACCTTCCACACATGTCACCTTGTGCGTCTGACTTATACAGGATCTGCAGAGTTGAACATGGGTTCTTAGGCTTCATAGGCAAGTACCTTAACCACTAAGCCATCTCTCCAGCCCTGATTTATCATTTTTTTTTTATCTTTTCCACATTTCCTATTGAAATTTAATCTCAAGAAGGGTAGGGATGTGTGGTGTTTTGAAGTGATTGACATATGACACCCATCCCCACCAAGAAAAGGATTAATTGGTTTTGTAAAAGGGTTTAATGGAAGGTCCCTCCTTTCCCTTTCTACCTTTTACCGGATAAAGACAGAGCTCTACCCTGGCCCCACTCTGTGGTTGCCCCAGAGGCAGAGAGCAGCCCCTGCCAGGTGCTGGTGCCTGGCTTTTGACCCTCCCAGTTTCCAGAACTATATGAAATAAATTTTAGTCTCTTGTAAATTCCCCATGGGCAAGAGGTTTTGTTTTAGCAGCACAAATGAACCAAGAAACCTGCATAGTTGTCAGATTATGAAATAGATCAAAACAAACATTGTATGTATGTTTACTATTTCTTCTTGTATTTCTATGATCTTTTCCTCTTGTCTTCATAGGGATTGTGTGCTGTTTTGTTTGCTTTTGTGTATGGGGTGCTAGGGATCACACTCAGGGCCTTGTGCATCCGTGGCATGTGCTCCACCATGGAGCTGCATACCTCAGTTGCTCTTTTATCCTTATTCCTTGTTGTGTTTCTTTTGTAATGTTTGCAGTTATAACCATGGGTTTTACTGAATGCACAAGTTTACCTTTGTCCTACAAGTGTTAATGTTTTATGTTTTTGGATTATAAACTAATACTGACTTTAACAGCTCAGTGATACATTTGTTTCCAGGACAACTTTTTTTTTTTTTGTCTTTGAAAAGATTCTATTAAAATCCTACACCTTATAATCAACACTTAAAATATTAAAGTTATTTTAAAGTTTGTGTTTTTAAGGTTTGTGCTACAAAGTTGTTTCTAGTTTCTGATTTTTAAAAATCTTGAATGTCAATCATTTGATCTTATTTACCAGTAGGCTACTAATTTAAAAAGAAACATTTTTTTGAAGCAGGCCCAATACACTGGCCCTTTTTATGAGAGAGAGAAAATGAGAGAGCAAGCTGACATGCCAGGGTCTGCAGCCACTGCAGTTGAACTCCAGATGTGTGCACCCCCTTGTGTGCATTGGAACATTACATGGTTGTGGCACTGTGTGTCTGCTTTATGTGAGACCTGGAGAATTGAACATGAATCCTTAGGCTTTGCAGGCAACTACCTTAACTGCTAAGCCAGCTCTTTAGCCCAGCTGCTGATTTTTGATGAATGTCAGATATAATGTAAACATAGTGATGATAACTTGCCATTGGGAAGGATGCTGTCATACTTTAGAGATTATTTTGAATTAATTTATTTTTCTTTGGAGAATATTTTTCTTGTTTCTGGCTGGCATATAGGCTGAAGATAAGCCACATAGGCATTCAGTGTGGAACTATGCTGACTGCTGAAGTGAGGTTTTCAGTTTTTACATAGTTACATAGTTGAAGTCTACAGCTCATGACCTGAAACCACCCAACAGAATCTACATTCTGAGATTCACAGGCCCAGAGAAAATTGCTATAGTAGAGAATTATAATACATACCAGCCACATATGTAAACATGCTGTCTTTTGTTCCCCATTCATTCATCTTGCTTTAGAAAAAAGAAGTTGTGTATCTTATCTTTAAGGCACTACAATATTTCCATTAGACAAAATGTCACTGAATTTATCAAGCTCTAAATTATCACATTTTAATCTATCTATTCTATATTTATTTATTTATATTTAAAATACATTTAAAATAAAATATATTTAAAATATATTTTATCTATTCTAATCTATCACAACCACTTTTGTTGATGTGTCCTGGAGAGTGATGGGGAGAGGAAGAGACACAGTAAGATGAACAGACTCTTTTCCTCACAATTAATATTTTTTGCATAGAGCAAATGCAGATATGTACTTGGAGAACATAAATGATTGGCCTGAAGGCTATCTGACTTTGGCTGTCCCCCATATTTTGACATTCCTTAAGTCTTACATTTCTACAACAGATAATTTTTCTATAACACATCATGTTAGGATTTCTTCAAGAAAATCTCAATGAAATTCAAATGTAGGGAATTATATGATTTTTATTTTAGAACGAAACAGATTTTTTCTTTTTGAAGTAGGATGTCACTCTAGTCCAGGCTGACCTGGAATTCACTCTGTATTCTCAGGGTGGCCTTGATTTCACAGCGATCCTCCTACCTCTGCCTCCCAAGTTCTGGGATTAAAGGCATGCACCACCATGCCCAGCTCCTTAGAACCAAACACTCTTAAGATCGAAAAGAACTTCTAGAGATGCCATGAAATGAGACTATCATGAACAAATTGATAGGCATGTTGACTACTAATAAAGGAGTCTTCTGCAGTGGAAGGACATGGTATCAGGGTAATGTGCAATGACTTTGAGCTTACCTGATTATTTTGTTTGGGAAAGAATAGCAGCTGGTAATGCCTAAAGGAAGACAAGAAAATAATCTACAAATGCAAAAAGAAGATGGGAAAAGTATCAAGGAGAACTCTAGGAATAACTTCTAGCTAGAAGTTAGGAGGATATAGTTCAGAAACATGAGGCAGGGCAAATTGACACTAAGTACAGTTCTGAAGATTACAGTTATGCTCAGGAGAGGAAAACGAAATGTATAAAATCAGGTAGAAGTAAGAATAGGCTTGGTAAAAAAAAAGAGACAATATACTCATTAAGATTATTTTGCATGTCATTTATAGTAAAGTTATCACATTGTTTATAGAATTACATTGTGATAAATCAGAATTAATGACTATAACTATTCTTGCTTACAAATTATATTTTATTAGATTCAATTATTTTAATGTGATAATAATGGCATTAAAATGGAAGAAAGATTTAAATACCTACCTACTGTTAGAGAACTATGGTAGCTACTACCTAGTAAGTAAGTTCAACCTAAGAGGCTAGATGGTGTTGTAGTTACTTTCTTGTTGCTGGAATACAGGAGCTGATGGGAGGGAATGATTTTGTTTGGCTTACAGTTTTGAGGCTTTATGATAGCAGGGTAGGTATGGTAGAGCAGAGGCTGGACATTACCTCCTTGCCAACATCAGGTGGACAACAGTAGAAAGAGGGTGAGCCAACCTCTGGAAAGAGGGAGCTGGCTCTAACATCCTGAAGTCAGCCCCCAACAACAGAACTTCAACAAGATTCCAATTCCCAAACTGTCATCAGCTGGTGACTGAGAATTCAGAACACATGAGTTTATGGGGGGGCATGTGATCCAAATAACCATTGAAGGGCATGGTGTTAATGAATGGTTGTAATAGCCAGTCAAGATCAGTTAGAGGTTACGTTGTAATAGGTCCTGTATGCTAAATTTGAAACTATTCCAATCATTTTCCTTCATGAGAGTAGAATCTAAGTAGAGAGTGGAAGATTGACCTTTTTAGTCAGCTCTATGAGTAACTAGCACCTTGAAACAGAACCATCTTCCAAGTAAGCTTTCTCTACTGTGTTTTATTCCTCTGTATCCTTGCAAAATTCTAGCTTCTTGACATGCCAGAGATGTGGCCAGTAGGCTCATAGAAAATCACTCAGAAAGCAAGAAAGTTCAAGAAATGCTAAGAACCAATCTTCATAGCAGAAGACAAGCTGTGTACATCTAAGAAATTAGATCTCCGATTGTACTCCTGAAGAAAGAAGAAATTAATACAGGAAACTAAAATTAAAGAGATTTTTGAAAAGGAACCTGAAATACGCACATGTGGATGCATAGAGCTGGCATTAAAACCTGGCAAAGACCAAAAATTTTAAAAGTCACAAAATCGCTGAGCTAGCCAGCGTGCATTTTAGTGCCTGGAGCTCCACAAAGCGGCTGTTTGAAATCTGTTTCTCTGACATCAAGGAATATTTCCTCGCTGTGTGTGTTCTTGCAGTGGACCCTGCATGAAGTTCAGGCTTGGTATCCCTTGGAGAAGCAACTGATGATCTATACGGAAGGAATGCCAAACTTTATCTTTGGAATTTAATCCAGATGATTTTGCTGGGTGATTTTCAATCTGATTTGCCAGCCTTGGATTATGTTCTTGTTTTTATTATCTTTTATTGCTTTTTGTGATTTCCAAGGTTATTTCTTTACCTTTATGTTTAATCTTTATGATTTTTTTCTTAGTATTTTATTATTGTTCCAAGTTTATTGTGTCAACCCAGAATTGGGTTTACACAACTTTTTCCTTCATTAGATATCACTGAGTTCCTTAGAAAAGATAACATATGTGAATCTGTGTGTGATAAACCAGTATTATGGACGAGATTTGTCAACTTTGACTCAGAGAAGAGCCTTTCTTGAACTTTGTTACTAGATGTGATTGCTGTGTTGTGGGGCCTCCCATTGCCACAGTGTAACTTTCAGGATAATTGTCTCCTTACATTTATGAATTCGATTCTTCATTGGAATGTGAATTTAAGGAGAGTAGAGTCTGTCTATTCTTAGAAGTTCCTATAGTCAGACCTTGACCATTGTAGGCACCCATATATTTTGAGAATAGGATTAGATGAAAGAGGATAATATTTCTACCTGAAGCAGCATTTTGTAATCTGACTTTATATCTTAAGATGTCTCTTCTTGTGGGAGATAATACAATCCTAGGCACACAGACATATTATAAAGGCTCTGAGAAATTCTGTAGTAGAGAAATTTATTTAATTTCATTTGACCTGGTGTTCCTCAAACCTCTCTGAAAAATACACTTTTGTCACTGGGCTCTGCAGTGGACAGGAATACACTTCAAATTAATTTAAGCTCCAAAGGGGATTTAGTGCTTGATTTAACTGGGGAAGAATTCCTGGAGGAGTGCAGGGCTTGCAACATTGGGACTGGGAACTAAGTAGTTCCTCTATGCATTTTCCTCTCGTGCTGTTTTTGGCATTGGGTGCTAACCTTATTCTTTTCTAGTGTGGACAATCCTATGACATGTTCTTTCAATGTGCTGGGGATCCACCTCAGGTGAGGGAGAATATTGGTCACTGTACATCTAATTGTCAGGTCCCCTCCCCCCCCCAAATCATTGGATCTCTCAAGAGAGCCAGATATCCTTTGGGCCAATCTCTCTTGTTACTTGAGGATTTTACTCTCAGTTGCTCTTACCTGGGCTTTTAGTTTACATATGTGGTTAGGGTGGGGTCCACCTCACTGATTACTTTTGAGCAGTGAGGAAATTTCTCTTGGAAGAGCAGAATTAATAATTGTCGGTGGCATTCTCTAGAGGACCAGAACCAAGAGAATGAAGATACTTGTTATAAAGGGGACTTATGAGATTGACTTACATGACAAAAGCTGTGCAGTCCAGACAGTAGTGGCTGTCTGCAGGCTGGAGGGTTTGTCAGTCCATGAGGCCAGCTGCCTCAGCAGTTCCAATCTGACACAGAAGGTCCAGAGGATTCCTGGAGAGCCACTAGTCTTTATTCCACGTGGGAGGGCTGATGAAGCTGGCTTCCAGTGTCCACAAAGTACAACAGCAACAGGGTAGATGAGCATACCAGCAAGTAGAAGGGAAGCCAGGGCAAGGATTGCCTTTTCTGTGTTCACTTGGAGCTTTACTGTCAGAAGTGCTGCCCTTGCTGGGGGCAGTCTTCCTCCAGAGCCCTCACAGACTCACCCAGGAGACATGTCTCTTATTGGAGTCCTAATATGACAAAGTTTACAGTAGCTTTAACCCTCATATTGTGCTTCATTCATTCAACATCAATTTATTCAGCTCTTCTTCTTAGGTATTCTTGTAAGTGCTAGGGTTCAAGCACTGAGCAAATTAGATGGCTATTTCTCTTTCTGTGAGGTGAGGAGGCTGGTTGCAAGATAAGTGGCACTTCCACATGTTTTATGTTACTAAGTACAAGCAGCAACAACAACAAAAATGGTACAGAAGAGTGAGAAATATCTTTGGGGAGGGAAAGTGGCAATCTTGTGGCTAGAGAAAGCCTCTCTACTGTGATAGTGACTCTGAGTGGACAGTAAAGGGCTGGAGGAAGGGAGTCCTACAGTCATTCCTGCCTGGAAAACAGCAGGCGTGAGGAGCCCGAGCTGAGCAGGCCTGGGGTGTTTGAGACAAAAGAAGATGGAATGGTGACCACTGGGGAGGCTAAGACAGACTGAGAGGAAGTAAGCGCAGGAAGCTGATCAACTGGCGGTGATGCTCCTATTCAGAGGTGATCACAAAGGCTTTGGCTTCACTTAGTGAAATGGTAGCCAGTAGAGGGTTTCAAGCAGGGCTGTGACATGTTCTGGCCCCCTGTGTACCTGTGCCAGCTGCCATGATGAGTGGCTGGAGACAAAGGCAAAGCAATCAATCCTGGCAGGAGTCACTGCCAGAATGAGAAAGGTCGCACCATGGACCAGGGTGGTGGAAATGAGGGCGGTGAGAAGCAGTAGGAATATGGAGGTATATTTGACTGTAGATCCAGCAGGATGTGCTGATGCAATGCCTAGGATGTGAGACAGGGAGAAGAGTTGAGGGTAACAGTAAGGGCTTTGGTCTCAGCCAGAGAAGGATGGAGATGCTGTTCACAGACAGGGAAGACTACAGGAAGAGCTGGTCTGGGGGCATAACAGAAAGGTTCCTTTTGGATCCAGAGTGAAGATATGCACTTGTGAGTCATCAGCATATTGGTAGCATTTTATAGGCATAAGTTTTGAGTTCTGGGGGGGGCGTGTCACTGGTCTAAACTTTTTTTAAAAGAATATTTATTAGTTTTTAGTACGAACTAGAATTCTGCCAGCTGTTTGGGGTGTGATAAACAAAAATATATACCTTCTTAATGGTCTCTTTTCAGAGAAGACAGAAGCTAGTATATTTTCTTTAGCTTTAAGAGTATCTTGACTTCCAGGTGTGAAGACAAGAGTATGGTAATCTCAGAGGGGCATCTGACCTACTGGATATTCTGAGTGTGTCAGGAGACACATATTTGCCACCATAAAGCTCTAAAAGTCTCTCCACCCTTTGTGATTACCTGATGGTCTATTGATCTGATTTTCAGTGCTACAAAATCCATTCCTTCCACTCCTAATATTTATTACAAGTAAATTAATTGCAAAGTAGCTATTGAATTTATTTCCAATGAGCTGCTTACCTTCTTTAAACTCAGAAAGAAGGTTTTATACCTTAGCAAAAGTTGGTGGCAGAAAAGAGTTCTTCTGAACTAGCCAAGGAAGTGGGATGATTTCTAAAGAATGCCTAGAAAAGGGAGAGATGGGAAGAGGACATTTTTGATCATGACTAGAACCTGAATCCATAAAGCCTCAGGGGGATGACAGTCAGTTTGCTTGCCTGCCTGTAACAAGCAGGCTACTGAAGAGCATGAGATGATCACACAGCTTTGTGCTCTGTCCACAAAGGAGAACCTTCTCTGGAATGTCATTCTTTACAGACCACCAGCCTGCAGTCATTGTTCCATCTCCCTAGGTGACCATTTTAGAAGCTAGATGATTTTAGACTGTACCTGTGGATGCTATTTTTTACCTTTTGAGTTAGTATACAAAATAGGGTTTTACTATGACTTTTTCATACATATATTATCATAGCACTTTATTCATATTTGTCTCCTCCTCTCAGTCTGTCCCCTCCCCCAATGGTCCTCCTCCAGTGCCTTCTGTTTTAATGATTTTATATATATATTCATATTTATTTTAGATTGTGCACATGATAGAAAACATTCATTATTTTGTCTTTCTCCCCATTAATCTTTTGTTCTCATTTTTGTTTAAATCCTTTCTTCACCATTCATAGTCTCCTACTTTAACATACACTCACATACCCCAAGAGCACGCATATCAGCATATGAGAGAAAACATGTGAATGTATGATATGTGTTATTCTGAATTTGGCTTATTTCATTTAAAATGATTATACCAGTTTCATCCACTTGCCAGCAAATGACATTATGAAGCTAACCTTAAGGCATTGTGATTTATTTACATGTGTGAGCTGCCATAAATGAATCTCTTGCTGCTGTAAATAAAACATATCAGGCTTCACATGAGTGACTGGTGAATTAAACCTGGCCCAGCAGGCTCTGCAAGCAAGTGCCTTTAACTGTTGAACCATCTCCCAGCCCCTAAAAATAATTTTTGATACTATAATTTCTTGGATGATTAGTGACAGAAATATTTGAAAATTCCATATTACTTAGAAGTGGCCATATTCCTAGCATCTAAGAATATATACTTTGCTTTTAATTATTTATTTTGGCTTCTGATAATTTATGTTTGAAGAAAAGTATAGATTAAAAGTCTATGCTTTTGGTGTAGACTTATGAAATTCTTATCTTGGGCTGGGGAAATAGCTTAGCAGTTAAGGTGTTTGCCTGCAAAGCCAAAGGACCCTAGTTTGACTCCCCAGGACCCATGTACAAGGTGGGACATGTGTCTGGAGTTCATTTGCAGTGGCTGGAGGCCCTGGTGAGCCCATTGTCTCTTTCTTTCTGCCTCTTCTTATCTCTTCTCAAATAAAGAAATAAAATATTTAAAAATTCTTATCTTTATCGTTTTATTATTAATGAATTGTTTCCCTCGGGCATGAGAATAATGCCTTCAGGATAAGCTTCCAATGATTGCTCCTTAGCCCTTACTCAGAAAAAATGGCCTGGCACCATCTTCCTAATGCAAGCCTCCACATGCTTCCCTTCTCGCCATCAGCTCGCTGTAGTCACTGCAGAAAGAGGAGTTCTCACAGGCCCTCAGCGCCTCACCAGTTTGACAAGTCACTCACCTTTGAACCATGCAAGTGCTTGCCCTGGTGGGATATGAACTGTGCCCCTGTGCACATCTGATCTCTTGCTGTGGTGTGGGCATTGTGTCTTCTCTGTGGTTGGAGGCTGTTGTATCTTTTCTTGGGGGCATATGAACTATGCTCCTGTGCATATCTGATTTCTCACTGTGAGAAGGGGCATTGTCTCTTCTTAATACTTAGAGGTTGCTGTATCTGCATCTGTAATTATTTCTCACCTTTCCCTCCTGTGCAGTAATCTGTCTCCCCAAGATCCTTTTTACATCATGAAGGGCTAGCATATCTGCATTTTAAAATAATTTTCTATTTAGTGCTCTCCTCCAGTGATCCCCCATTTCACATTTTTCTTTGCAGTAATTTTTCTTAAAGTAATGATGTCTACTTCTTGTCTCCACCCCTCACTTTTCTTTAGTACCCTAGCATGAATGTTCCTTAACACAGCCAGCTTGCCAAATTTATTTGTCCACTTTAAACAAAAGTGTGTGTGTGTGTGTGTGTGTGTGTGTGTGTGTGTGTGTGTTTGCGTGCATGTGCACCAGGGACTCTTGCATTATGGTTTGCATCTGGCTTATGTAAATGGCTTAGGGATTGGACCCAGGCTGATAGGCTTTGCAAAATAAAACAAGAAAAGAAAAGGTGCCTTTAGCTGCTAAGCCATCTTCAGCCCTGCATTAGGTCCGCTTTTGTCCCTCGTCTTCTTGGAACTTTCAGCAGCCTGGGATGTAGCTCCTGCTACACACTCACAACGACATGTTTTTCTTCACCTTGTATTGAAGTGTTTCTATTTTCCACAGTTCTTTCCAGCATCGTCCTCTAATACCCTCTTCTGTAGCTGTGAAAGTAAGAGGAACCCAGGGTGTGGCTCTTATGCCTTTTCTCTGCCAGTTCTCACACTCAGGACTGTGTCAGCCTATTCCATGGCCTTGAACACCATTTCCCTGTGATGTCTCCCTCCTCTGTGTCTTCTCTGATTCCTTACTGTTAGGCCTTCCTGGTCCTAGGACCTGAAATGAGCACAAAAATAAAAGTGAATAGGGCCATGCTCCACTTTGTTGTATCTATAAACTATGTAATTATGTGATTAGTGTTTTTTGAAGGTTCACATAAGTGTCTTCTAAAATGGAATGGTTAAATGTAATTAGCCAAGTTCTGTTGTGTGAAGACCCATATGAAGGGACATCCCATGGATAATGTCTACGGTGTCTTTTCTTGTTCCCCTCTCTAGAAATAAATTGTGTTTTCTTGGCCTTTCCCATGCAGCTAAAGAATAAGTTTATGAAAAAACTGCCGCGTGATGCAGAAGCCTCCAACGTGCTGGTTGGGGAGGTGGGCTTCTTGGAGACCCCCTTCATCGCCTTCGTTCGGCTGCAGCAGGCTGTGATGCTGGGTGCTCTGACCGAGGTCCCTGTGCCCACGAGGTAAGCTGCCCCCACGTGGGAAGGCTCCCCAGGGACCCGTGGGGAAGTGCTCTCTCTCTCAGGTCACAGAACCGGTAGAATGAGGGTGCATCCAGTGCATTGAAGTTTAATTTGAAGTAACGAATAACCCTTATTTTTACACTATCAAATTCTTGGCACTTGAATATTCATAATAAGGGTAACTATAATAAGTTATTGGGTACTATATTAGCTTCTTACAGATACTGTATTTAATCTCACTAGAATATTTTAACATGCAAACTGAAGAACACATATTTAACAGATGGAAAGATGGAGTTTGAATTTGAGTACCTCATCCAAAGCAATGTGGTTAGGACATGGTTCAGAGATCAAGGTTGCTTTCCTCTGCTCAGTGTCTTAGCAAAAAAATTGTCAGTGTGATCATGCGCACACAAACACGTGCATGTGTATATGTAAATGCATGTCTTGGTAAAAATTTTCAGAACTCTCTCTAAGCTGTCCCCTTGGATTCGCACACTTTACACTTGCCTGTGTCATGTCACATACAATTTCCCTTTAGAAGGAACGATGTTCTAATCCCATTCAGTCCACTGCTGCTCACCTGGGAAGTCCTCCTGTGCTCTCCCTCCGAAGCTGAGCTCGGCGCTTAGGGAGCCTGACTTAGCTGCGTGCACTGCTGATGAAGAGGAGGTTAATGCTTCACTCAGACCTGTGCTGAGGAAGAGCTTAGAGAGAAGCTTGTTTCTTCGGGTAGGCTTGAGGAAATGATTACCTGCGAGGACTTTTGAGCGGAGGTACTTTCCACGAGGGAGTTCCAGGGCAGGGACAGGTGACTTCTCTGTAGTCTTCCACGTGTGGACAGGAAGGGCTATAGACCCTCTTCAGGGAATGGGACGGACGCTGTGAGCGTGACTAACCAGTGCTGACAAGAGGCCCAAGGTTTGTTCTGAGCCAAGCTAAGAGGAAATTGAGAAGAAAATCTCCAGAAGCCCTCTCTATTCAGGCCGAACTTCCTAATCATACAGACATTTTTAAAATCTATTAAAAATTTTCCTCAACATCTGAAACAGGAATAATACGTAGGGTAGACACTGACATATAATAGTAGAAAGGTGGTGACCATAACTTACCCAGTGAATGGGATTATTGTGATCTGTGTTTTCTGTAACTTTGAGTTTTGCTTGAGAACATTCCAGCCAGTCTTGCAGTTTTATCTGAGCAGTCACCTGGCAAACTGCTGACTCAGATGATGGCTGAAGTCCAGCTGGTGCCCCAGTGGCTTTATGTATGTCTCTGGACAAACTTTACTGTGGCTTGAAAAAAAAAAGAAAAAAAAAGAAAAAAGAACAAGCATGCCGAGAAGCGTTAAAAAATGGATCTTACCTTTTCATTTCTAGTATCATTTTATTTTTTAAAAATACAAATAAAAATATTTAAAGAGCTTTTCATTAACAGTAACGATTCACATGTACTGAGTAGGAACTTTTGATCAATGTTGTGTCTCTTAGGATCTGCTCCTGGCTGGGTGGCTCATCTTCCCCGCTTTCCTTTTGTCCTTCCCTTCCCTCCCTCCTGTCCTTTACTTTTGCGTTGGTTGAGAGGTGAAATATAACATCATTTGAATTAACAAGAAGAGCAAAGCAATTAGTGGGGATGTAATTTAATAATATCATAAAACTATTTTAGGGCAATAATCTGAACAATACATCCTCATATGTTTGCATTTTTTCCCAAGAAATAGTTTTATCCATTTGTTGTCCTCTGAGCGGGGCTAAACTGTAATCACCAACTAGGGAGTCTCGTTAGCTTCTTTGGTTCTGAGTGATGCAAGGCCACTCGCAAAGTGTGTGTCATGTGAAATCCAATGAGTGAAATCCCAAAAGGAATGTGCAGTCATCGTGGAGGACCATGCCTGCGTTCCACGGTGGGAGTGGACTCACACATGGCCCGTGGGAACACAGGCATACCTGAAAAGTCTTTTATCATGTCCACCTTTGCACGGTCCTTTTCCTCAAACTGCTATTCCTAATAAACACTATTTTTACTGTGTCTCTTTTCGGAAGCCTGGCTCTTGCGCTGTCCTCCCTGTGCAGAGCCGACACAGCTCTTTATTCACTTACTGGAACCTTCGGCTCTCCAGCACCCATGGTGAGGGGGCAGCTGTCCGTCTGTAGAGGCTGTTCTGGCTTTCCATGTGAAAGCAAACAAACGGTGGTCTTTGATGTTCGATAATGTGCGAGGATATGTTTAGATTTTCCTCATATCCTGCGGACATGTTTCTTGTCCTTTTTATCCACTGGCAGAGACGTATGTAGGAAAACTCTTAGTAGTTTGCAGCTGCAGAGTAGAAGCAATGCGAAGATCTGCTATTGGAGCTGCACGGCAAGGTTTCTGACTCGAAGGTCAAATGGCTCTGAGAGCCCAACGAGCTGTCTAGAATAGGTTAGAAATATAATGTTTTAGGACTCCTCCCTAAAGAGGAATGAATCTCTAGATCATTTTGCCCTTTGGTCATCTTGATCTGTACATCTAAGACAAATGGTTATTCAGTAGACTGTGCTACTCTCAAATTATAAAACAATTATCCTTTTACCATTTCTGTGTCTATACATATTATAAAATATAGTGGCTTGTCTGTAAGAAAGTTTGTGGTTAATTGTTACAATCACTAAATTTATTGGCGGGATTCAGATGAAGGTCCTGCTGGTTCAAATCTGACTTGTCCATAAAGATAAAGCCTGTGATGCAGACCTCCTGAAAGGTGGTTGGTTGTGGTGGGAATGTGGTATACATGGCATACATGTAACCATGTACTGGTTACAGTGGTGTGTGGGACCCAGGAGTCCACTGTGGTGGTTGTGGAGCGTGTGTGACACACAGGAGTCCACTGTGGTGGTTGTGGAGGGTGTGTGACGCCCAGGAGTCCACTGTGGCGGTTGTGGAGTGTGTGTGACGCCCAGGAGTCCACTGTGGTGGTTGTGGAGGGTGTGTGACGCCCAGGAGTCCACTGTGGCAGTTGTGGAGTGTGTGTGACGCCCAGGAGTCCACTGTGGTGGTGGTGGAGGGTGTGTGACGCCCAGGAGTCCACTGTGGTGGTTGTGGAGTGTGTGTGACAGCCAGGAGTCCACTGTGGTGGTTGTGGAGGATGTATGACACCCAGGAGTCCACTGTGGTGGTTGTGGAGGGTGTGTGACACCCAGGAGTCCACTGTGGTGGTTGTGGAGGGTGTGTGACACCCAGGAGTCCACTGTGGTGGTTGTGGAGTGTGTGTGACACCAAGGAGTCCACTGTGGTGGTTATGGAGGGTGTGTGACACCCAGGAGTCCACTGTGGTGGTTGTGGAGGGTGTGTGACACCCAGGAGTCCACTGTGGTGGTTGTGGAGCATGTGTGACAAACAGGAGTCCACTGTGGTGGTTGTGGAGGGTGTGTGACACACAGGAGTCCACTGTGGTGGTTGTGGAGTGTGTGTGACACCCAGGAGTCCACTGTGGTGGTTGTGGAGGGTGTGTGACACACAGGAGTCCACTGTGGTGGTTGTGGAGTGTGTGTGACACCCAGGAGTCCACTGTGGTGGTTGTGGAGTGTGTGTGACACACAGGAGTCCACTGTGGTGGTTGTGGAGCGTGTGTGACACACAGGAGTCCACTGTGGTGGTTGTGGAGTGTGTGTGACACACAGGAGTCCACTGTGGTGGTTGTGGAGTGTGTGTGACACCCAGGAGTCCACTGTGGTGGTTGTGGAGGGTGTGTGACACCCAGGAGTCCACTGTGGTGGTTGTGGAGTGTGTGTGACACCCAGGAGTCCACTGTGGTGGTTGTGGAGGGTGTGTGACACACAGGAGTCCACTGTGGTGGTTGTGGAGCGTGTGTGACACACAGGAGTCCACTGTGGTGGTTGTGGAGCGTGTGTGACACACAGGAGTCCACTGTGGTGGTTGTGGAGCGTGTGTGACACACAGGAGTCCACTGTGGTGGTTGTGGAGGGTGTGTGACACCCAGGAGTCCACTGTGGTGGTTGTGGAGCGTGTGTGACACCCAGGAGTCCACTGTGGTGGTTGTGGAGCATGTGTGACACACAGGAGTCCACTGTGGTGGTGGTGGAGGGTGTGTGACACACAGGAGTCCACTGTGGTGGTGATGGAGGGTGTGTGACACACAGGAGTCCACTGTGGTGGTTGTGGAGCGTGTGTGACACCCAGGAGTCCACTGTGGTGGTTGTGGAGCGTGTGTGACACACAGGAGTCCACTGTGGTGGTTGTGGAGCGTGTGTGACACACAGGAGTCCACTGTGGTGGTGGTGGAGGGTGTGTGACACACAGGAGTCCACTGTGGTGGTGGTGGAGCGTGTGTGACACCCAGGAGTCCACTGTGGTGGTTGTGGAGGGTGTGTGACACACAGGAGTCCACTGTGGTGGTTGTGGAGGGTGTGTGACACCCAGGAGTCCACTGTGGTGGTTGTGGAGCGTGTGTGACACACAGGAGTCCACTGTGGTGGTTGTGGAGCGTGTGTGACACACAGGAGTCCACTGTGGTGGTTGTGGAGGGTGTGTGACACCCAGGAGTCCACTGTGGTGGTTGTGGAGCGTGTGTGACACACAGGAGTCCACTGTGGTGGTTGTGGAGGGTGTGTGACACCCAGGAGTCCACTGTGGTGGTTGTGGAGCGTGTGTGACACACAGGAGTCCACTGTGGTGGTGGTGGAGGGTGTGTGACACACAGGAGTCCACTGTGGTGGTGGTGGAGGGTGTGTGACACACAGGAGTCCACTGTGGTGGTGGTGGAGGGTGTGTGACACACAGGAGTCCACTGTGGTGGTGATGGAGGGTGTGTGACACACAGGAGTCCACTGTGGTGGTTGTGGAGGGTGTGTGACACCCAGGAGTCCACTGTGGTGGTTGTGGAGCGTGTGTGACACACAGGAGTCCACTGTGGTGGTTGTGGAGCGTGTGTGACACACAGGAGTCCACTGTGGTGGTTGTGGAGCGTGTGTGACACACAGGAGTCCACTGTGGTGGTTGTGGAGCGTGTGTGACACACAGGAGTCCACTGTGGTGGTGGTGGAGGGTGTGTGACACACAGGAGTCCACTGTGGTGGTGGTGGAGGGTGTGTGACACACAGGATTCCACTGTGGTGGTGGTGGAGGGTGTGTGACACACAGGAGTCCACTGTGGTGGTGATGGAGGGTGTGTGACACACAGGAGTCCACTGTGGTGGTTGTGGAGGGTGTGTGACACACAGGAGTCCACTGTGTTGGTGATGGAGTGTGTGTGACACACAGGAGTCCACTGTGGTGGTGGTGGAGGGTGTGTGACGCCGAGGAGTGTACTATGAAAGCTCCAGCTTTGCCATATTTTCCAAAGATTCTAAACAGGAATAAAGGGTTATTTTATCCCCTTTTATGTTCAGAGAAGGTAGAAGTGATTGGCACATGTTGAGCTTATTCCAGAATTATCTGGGATATATCAGGAAGGGGGCAGGATGCATTCTCTCAGGAAAGATTGAGTGGTTTGGAAAGGCTCGCCTGGTTGACGATGCTGTGCTGTCTTTCTGCCAGTGGTTATTTTGTGAATGTGAGTAGAGGCCATGCATGGGCTCTGGATGAGGATCGTGTGGTGGTTCTTTTGTTACAGAGAGTGCCAGCGGCCTCCTCTGCTGGCACAAGTAGTTATTTGCGAGAGGCATGAAGGAAGAAAAGGGCCTTGTGAAGACTCTTAAGACAGTAGCCGCTATTGCAGGTCCCAACTCTGACGTGTCTAGTTATGAGTGAACAGAAATAATTTAGCAACATTTTCATTTTGTTCTGATCTGACAGCATGGGCTGTCCCCTTGTAGCCGCACAAATGCCATGTTTACTCTAATTTGTTAGTAAAGGAAAAAGCTTTTGGTTAAAAATAACATCTGTCCATTGACGGAAACCAGAGTGGCTCACGAAAGGAGTTCTCAGCACATTATAAAAGTTGTCTGGCAGAATGCACTTCCCTCATAAAAGTTGCAGACTTGGGGTTCGTTTCTCTGAGGGTGGAAGGCGAGGACGGTAGAGGGACCCTTCCGCTCGCCGGGCTGGACTGTGCTGTTCGTTTCCTCAGCTCCCCATCTCTGCTTCAGTAACGCAGTCACGTCTAGTCTCCATAAAGCCTCTGCTCTGCAGCTGATGCTCTTGACACATAGCCGCATTCCTGTGTGTAGATTAGTTTTAGAGGGTGGACTCACTGAATTGCTTCTAACTGGAGGAAGAAGAAAAGTTTACGCCACTATGCTGTTTCTACATAGAAACATTTCATTAATGAAGAGTGGTTTTATTTTTAATTTTATACTGAGTACCTATAAATCCAAGTTATTAAACCAATATACTTCTCAATAGTAGGTTTATTGCTGTAATATATGTGATGGATGCTAGTTATCTTCTTCCATTTGTTCTTTGGTATTTAGTTAAGAAAACAGTAAATGCTTTATGCAGAATGTATGACCTTCGCTCATAGGACCTGAACCACAGCTGTGTCCCTCCATCAGCTCCTAGAATAGTAACATACCCTCTGCCCAAGTTCTTGCTTCAGGACCATGAGTGGTCATGAGGGATTTTCTCACTAAGAAGACAATACTGGGCTGGAGAGATGGCTTAGTAGTTAAGGCACTTGCCTGCAAAGCCAAAGGACCCAGGTTCAATTATCCAGGACCCACCTAAGCCAGATGCACAAGGTGGTGCATACGTCTAGAGTTTGTTGGCAGAGGCTGGAAGCCCTGGTGTGCCTATCTCTCCCTCTCTCTGACTGTTTCTCTCTCAATAAAACTTTAATAAAACTTAAGTAAACAGTGACCTAAACCAAATAGAGGCTCTACTCTCTTCATTTTTTAAAAAAATATAGATAATACTTCTTTTTGCCATGTACTCAATCTGGTAACTAACTTGTGTTTGCCCATTTCCATCATGTGTTTCCTAGAGCTATGATCAGATGGGATGCTGGGAAGAGGCATGAGAGTCAGAGCACTCCCAGATAGATTCTGCATAGTGTTCAGGGTTTCAAGAGATCATATGCTAAAATAATAAGGTGTGAGAGGCTAGAGACAACCATCATTTAAAATGTGCTGAGTAGAGGACCCAAGGGTTGAGCCATTTTTCTTTTTTTTCTTTTTTTTAAATTTTTATTAACATTTTCCATGATTATAAAATATATCCCATGGTAATTCCCTCCCTCCCCACCTCCACACTTTCCCGTTTGAAATTCCATTCTCCATCATATTACCTCCCCATTACAATCATTGTAATTACATATATACAATATCAACCTATTAAGTATCCTCCTCCCTTCCTTTCTCCACCCTTTATGTCTCCTTTTCAACTTACTGGCCTCTGCTACTAAGTATTTTCATTCTCACGCAGAAGCCCAGTCATCTGTACCTAGGATCCACATATGAGAGAGAACATGTGGCGCTTGGCTTTCTGGGCCTGGGTTACCTGACTTAGTATAATACTTTCCAGGTCCATCCATTTTTCTTCAAATTTCATAACTTCATTTTTCTTTACCTCTGAGTAGACTCCATTGTATAAATGTACCACATCTTCATTATCCACTCATCTGTTCAGGGACATCTAGGCTGGTTCCATTTCCCAGCTATTATAAATTGAGCAGCAATAAACATGGTTGAGCATGTACTTCTAAGGAAATGAGATGAGTCCTTTGGATATATGCCTAGGAGTGCTATAGCTGGGTCATTTGGTAGATCAATCTCTAGCTGCTTTAGGAACCTCCACACTGTTTTCCACAATGGCTGGACCAGATTGCATTCCCACCAGCAGTGCAGAAGGGTTCCTTTTTTTCCACATCCCCGCCAACATTTATGATCATTTGTTTTCATGATGGTGGCCAATCTGACAGGAGTGAGATGGAATCTCAATGTAGTTTTAATCTGCATTTCCCTGATGACTAGTGACGTAGAACATTTTTTAAGATGCATATAAGATGCATATAAGCCATTCGTATTTCTTCCTTTGAGAACTCTCTATTTAGCTCCATAGCCCATTTTTTGATTGGCTTGTTTGATTCCTTATTATTTAACTTTTTGAGTTCTTTGTATATCCTAGATATTAATCCTCTATCAGATATATAGCTGGCGAAGATTTTTTCCCATTCTGGAGGTTGCCTCTTTGCTTTTTTCACTGTGTCCTTTGCAGAGCAAAATCTTTGTAATTTCATTAGGTCCCAGTGGTTAATCTGTGGTTTTATTGCCTGAGCAATTGGGGTTGTATTCAGAACGTCTTTGCCAAGACCAATATGTTGAAGGGTTTCCCCTACTTTTTCCTCTAGCAGTTTCAAAGTTTCCGGTCTGATGTTAAGGTCTTTAATCCATTTGGACTTAATTCCTGTGCATGGCGAGAGAGAAGAATCTATTTTCATCCTTCTGCAGATATTTATCCAGTTTTCAAAACACCATTTGCTGAAGAGGCTGTCTCTTCTCCAATGAGTATTTTTGGCATTTTTATCGAATATCAGGTGGCTATAGCTACTTGGGCTTACATCTGGGTCCTCTATTCGTTCCACTGATCTACATGTCTGTTTTTGTGCCAGTACCATGCTGTTTTTGTTACTATGGCTCTGTAGTATAGGGTAAAATCAGGTATGGTGATACCACCAGCCTCTTTTTTGTTGCTCAGTATTATTTTAGATATTTGAGGTTTTTTTGTGATTCCAAATGAATTTTTGGATTGTTTTTTCTATTTCCATGAAGAAAGCCTTTGGAATTTTGATAGGGATTGCATTAAATGTGTAGATTGCTTTAGGTAAGATTGCCATTTTCACGATATTGATTCTTCCAATCCAGGAACAAGGGATGTTTCTCCACTTTCTAGTGTCTTCTGCAATTTCTCGCTTGAGTGTTTTAAAGTTCTCATTGTATAGATTCTTTACTTCCTTGGTTAGGTTTATTCCAAGGTATTTTATTTTTTTTGATGCAATTGTGAATGGGAGTGATTCTCTGATTTCATCCTCTGTGTGTTTGTTGTTAGCATATACGAAGGCTACTGATTTCTGTGTATTTATTTTGTATCCTGCTACATTGCTGTAGGTTTTGATCAGCTCTAACAGCTTGCTAGTAGACTCTTTAGGGTCCTTTATGTATAGAATCATGTCATCTGCAAATAATGATAACTTGATTTCTTCCTTTCCAATTTGTATCCCTTTTATGTGTGTCTCTTGCCTTATTGCTATGGCCAAGACTTCCAAAACTATATTAAATAGAAGTGGGGACAGTGGACACCCTTGTCTTGTTCCTGATTTTAGTGGAAAAGCTTCCAGTTTTTCCCCATTTAGTAATATGTTGGCTGTAGGCTTGTCATAAATAGCCTTTATTATATTGAGATATGTTCCTTCTATTCCCAGTCTCTGTAGGACTTTTATCATGAAGGGATGTTGGATTTTGTCAAATGCTTTCTCTGCATCTAATGAGATGATCATGTGATTTTTGTCCTTCAACCCGTTTATGTAATGTATTACATTTATAGATTTGCATATGTTGAACCATCCCTGCATCTCTGGGATAAAGCCTACTTGGTCAGGGTGAATGATCTTTTTGATATACTCTTGTATTCTGTTTGCCAATATTTTGTTGAGAATTTTTGCATCTATATTCATGAGGGAGATTGGTTTGTAATTTTCTTTTTTTGTTCTATCTTTGCCTGGTTTTGGTATCAGGGTGATGCTGGCCTCATAGAAGGAGTTTGGTAGAATTCCTTCTTTTTCTATTTCCTGGAAAAGCTTAAGAAGCAATGGTGTTAGCTCTTCCTTAAAAGTCTGGTAAAATTCAGCAGTGAATCCATCCGGGCCTGGGCTTTTTTTAGTTGGGAGATTATTGATAACTGTTCGGATCTCCATGTTTGTTATAGGTCTATTTAAGTGATTAATCTCATTTTGATTTAATTTAGGTAGGTCATATAGATCAAGGAAATCATCCATTTCTTTCAGATTTTCATACTTTGTGGAGTATATGCTTTTATAGTATGTCCCTATGATTTTTTGAATTTCTCTGGAATCTGTTGTGATGTTACCTTGTTCATCTCTGATTTTATTAATTTGTGTCTCTTCTCTCTTTCTTTTGGTCAGATTTGCTAAGGGTTTATCAATCTTGTTTATCCTTTCAAAGAACCAACTCTTTGTTTCATTAATTCTTTGGATTGTTCTTTTTGTTTCTATTTCATTAATTTCTGCCCTAATCTTTATTATTTCTTCCCGTCTACTAATTTTTGGTTTGCCTTGTTCTTCTTTTTCCAAGGCTTTAAGGCGAAGCATTAGGTCGTTTACTTGCGACCTTTCTAATTTCTTAATATAGGCACTTAAGGCTATAAATTTACCTCTTAGAACTGCCTTCATTGTGTCCCAGAGATTTTGGTATGTTGTGTTCTCATTATCATTTGACTCTATAAATTTTTTGATTTCCTTTTTGATTTCTTCATTGACCCACTCATCATTTAGTAGTGTATTGTTTAGTTTCCATGATTTTGTGTATGCTCTATAGCCTTTCTTGCTACTGATTTGTAGTTTAATTCCATTGTGGTCAGATAGAATGCAAGGAATTATTTCAATTTTCCTGAATTTGTTAAGATTTGCTTTGTGTCCTAATATATGGTCTATTTTAGAAAATGTTCCATGTGCTGCTGAAAAGAATGTATATTCTGCAGCCTTTGGATGAAATGTCCTGTATATATCTGTTAGGTCCATTCCTTCTATGACCTCATTTAGTCCAGATGCCTCTCTGTTTATTCTTTCCCTGGATGACTTGTCAATTGATGAGAGTGGGGTGTTAAAGTCACCCACCACCACTGTGTTTGGTATTATCTGTGACCTTAGTTCTAATAGTGTTTGTTTGACGAATTTGGGAGCCCCCATGTTAGGTGCATATATGTTTAGGATTGTAATGTCCTCCTGTTGGAGTGTGCCCTTAATCAATATAAAGTGACCTTCCTTATCTTTTTTGACTAACTTCGGACTAAAGTCCACCCCGTCTGATATTAGGATAGCAAGCCCTGCTTGTTTTCTAGGCCCATTTGCTTGAAACACCGTCTTCCAACCTTTCACCCTAAGATAATGTCTATCCTTTGTAGAAAGGTGAGTTTCTTGGAGACAACAAATTGTAGGATCCTGCTTTTTAACCCAGTCTGCAAATCTATGTCTTTTCGTTGGGGCATTGAGACCATTGATATTAAGAGATATTATTGAAAGGTGTGTATTTATGTTTGCCATTTTTGTGTGTGTGTGTGTGTTTCTGGTTCTACCTGTGCTCTCTTCTGTTAACTGGTATTTGAGTATAGCTTGTTTTTTCTAGGTTCCTTATATGTGTGCTTTTCCTTTTGTTCAGCATGGAGGATTCTATCAAGTATTTTCTGTAGAGCTGGTTTTGTCTTCAAATACTCCTTTAACCTGCTTTTGTCATGGAATGTCTTTATTTCTCCATCTATTTGAATGGATAACT
The DNA here is from genome assembly GCF_020740685.1 of Jaculus jaculus. Classification (NCBI taxonomy): domain Eukaryota; kingdom Metazoa; phylum Chordata; class Mammalia; order Rodentia; family Dipodidae; genus Jaculus; species Jaculus jaculus. The sequence goes on along the minus strand of NC_059112.1, from coordinate 3,839,515 downwards.
TTGCAGGATAAAGTAACCTTGGTTGACAGTTGTTATCTTTCAGAACTTGGAATATATCACTCCAAGTCCTTCTGGCTTTAAAAGTTTGTGTTGAATAATCTGCTGTAATCCTGATGGGCTTGCTTTTGTAGGTAACTTGATTTTTCTCTCTAACTGCTTTCAATATTTTTTCTTTGGTGTGTGTGTTTGGAAGTTTGATTATAATATGGCGAGGAGAGGTTCTTTCTGGGTTTTGTCTGGCTGGGGTTCTAAAGGCTTCCTGTATCTGTATTGGCAGCTCTTTCCCAATTTGGGGGAAATTTTCCTCTATGATTTTGTTGAAGATGCCTACTATGCCTCTGGAGTGGAGTTCTTCTTCTTCTACTATGCCCTGAATTCTTATATTGGATCTTTTCATAGTGTCCCGAATGTCTTGAAATTCCCACTCATACTTTTCTATAAGTTTGTCTTTCTCTTTGTTGGACTGCATTAGGTCTGCCACCTGGTCTTCTAGCTTAGATATTCTGTCCTCTCTCTCATCCATCCTACTGGTGAGATTTTCTACAGAGTTTTTTATTTCGTTAACTGTGTTCTTCATTGCTAGTAATTCTGACTGTTTTTTTTTTATTATTTCTATTTCCCTATTTATGTCTTGTATTGCCTTCTTTATTTCATTAAATTGGTGTCCTGCCTCTTCTTTGATTCCTTTGATTTCCTCTTTTATTTCTTCTTTGATTGTTTTCATGTGTTCTTTGACCTCTTTGAACATATTTATAATTATTCTTTTGAACTCTTTTTCAGGCATTTCCTCTAACTCTTTCTCACTGGAGGACATTTCTGATGCATTAATACTTTTAGGTGGATTTATATCGTCTTGCTTTTTAGTGTTTCTTGTGTTATAATGTATATATTTTTGCATCTTGGATTAAGTTAATGCTTGGATTTTCTAGCTAGCTGTGTATTCTTAGCTGTATCAATTGATTTGATGTAATATATTTTCAGGGTAGGACCTTAAGGTATTAGGTGTGGCTCTTAAGACTCTCAGAGTATCTACAAAGATGTTCTTAGGGGTTGAGTTTCCCTGCTATAGGAGTATTCAAGCAGGCTGAGTGGAATAAAATACAGGTAGATTCTAAAATTTAACTAAACACTGTACACATTCAATCAAAAACAGCCCCGAGTATGTATGCAAGAGTAGTTATTATAATGACCAGATCCTTTATCAACAAAGAGGTTTAGATTTCTGGTCTGTTGAGGGATCCAAGTCAGCTTGTGACCAAGTGAGACCCTTCCCTGGTGCAATCCCAGTTACCTTGGGTGATTTTGGTCTCAGTCAAGTTGCTGCCTGGGTCGTCGGGCTGCTGTTCTGATTTCTGGAGCTGGGCACTTGCTTTTCCTACGGGGCAAACCGAGCCGCTGCTGCTGCCTCTGCTGCTGCCGTAGCTGCCACCACCGGAGCCACCACCGCTGCTGAAGCTGCCGCTGCCATGTCCACTGCCTGCTGCTCCCCCCGAAGCCGCTGCTGCGGGATCTGCCGCCGCTGCCGCTCCTGGGTCCGCTGCTGCTGGGGCCGCTGGTACCGGTGCTGGAGCCGCTGAAGTTGCTGCCGAACTCTGCTCCTGCTTGGGTCCCGCTGTCAGCCCAAGTTGGCGTGGCAGGTCCCAGGCCGCTGCTGTGTTCGCTGGAGCTGGGCTCAGGCGGTGGGGGAGGGGAGGGAGCCGCGGCCGCTCTGGTTCTCTCGCTGCTCCACGTGATCTTCTACCTCGCGGTCTGCTCCTCCGCTGCTCGCTGCCGCTCTCCCCTCACGTTTCCCGAGTTGCGGAGAGCGCGGTGTGAGGGGAAAATCCCGCACCTGGCTTTTCCTGCGGCTCGAGCAGAGAGTCTGGCGGCTTTCTGCTGCGCCGCGGCTGCAGCGGTTGGCCGAGCTGCCGGAGCCGCTTTTCCCGCCTGTGCAGGCTCTGGATGCTCTATAACTCTTCTACTTCTCTGCTGCCGCCTCAATTTCCTATACACCTCACTTTTTAGTAAAAGTGTGTATTTTGCTGAGTTTTTTTGGTCTTTTTCCCCCCTAGGCTGCTTTGGCGTGGTACCTACGCCGCCATCTTAACTGGAAGTCGAGCCATTTTTCTTTGATGGCATCGTATCTGCCTGTTTTGCCTAAGCCTCCACTTGTCTTGCTTTGCAGCTGGCTATGTGTAGGTAGAAAAAAATGATTTAAAAAATTTAAATTTTCCCTCCTTTGGGGTGTGTGTGAGTCACTAGCAACATACGTGGTATGTGTATGCATAGTGTTTGTGCTTATGTGTGAAGATATGCCCATGGCACGTGTATGCAGAAGCCAGAGAGAGCACTTGCCTGGTGTCCTCTTGTGTGACGGGCGTGTTTCCTAGAGACAAAGTCTCTGCTGAACCTTGAGCTGCTGTGGTTTTCAGTCTGACTGGCTGCCTAGCAAGACCCAGGGATTCTCCTGTCTCAGCCTCCACAGCCGGTGACAGGAGCGTGTGGCCTGCTTGGATGCTTACGTGGCTGTTTGGCGGCCGAGCTCCGGGAGAGTTGGTTCTCGCAGGCCCTCATGTTTGTGCGGCAAGTACCTGCTGCGGTCGGGCTTGCATTGCCGGCCGAAATCACCCAACCAAGTGCAGCGTGTGGGAAAAAGGAGGTTTATTTGGCTTACAGGCTCGAAGGGAAGCTACATGATGGCAGGGGAAAACGATGGCATGAGCAGAGGGTGGACATCACCCCCTGGCCAACACAAGGTAGACAACAGGAACAGGACAGTGTGCCAAACACTGGCAAGGGGAGCTGGCTATAGTACCCATAAGCCCACCCCCAATAATACACTGCCTCCAGGAGGCATTAATTCCTAAATCTTCATCAGCTGGGAACCCAGCATTCAGAACACCTAAGTTTATGGGGGACACCTGAATCACACCACCACACAGTCTTGCCCTTGGAGCAGCCACCACACTAGTATTTCTTAATGGGACTTACTTTTAGCTTTAGTGGCTAATTTTTTTTTTTAATGTGTCGTACTAAAAATAGTGATCATTCCCTTGAGAATATAATATACTGCCTGTCTTAAAGTAGCACTTTTCCATGTTCCCCATAGTGGTGCGTTGCTGTATATGAAGTGGTCCACTTCAAAGGAAGGAAAGCTCCAGCACCAGCTGGAGGATTACAAGGGCCTCTTTCATCCTGGAGCAGGCTTCTAGGCCTGGGTCTCTGCTCCATTCACTCAGGGCACTGGACAGTGAGTGTGCACTCCATTCAGGCCAGGCTTCTGAGCACATAAACACTGGATGGTTTTATGCATGTCCTGATAATAAAAGCCATGCATTCAAACTTTTCCCACACCTCTGACTGAATTCTTAATTTCTACTTTTTATCACTTTGGATTGAATTTTTTGATATACATTTTTCTTATTCCATTATTTATCAGGATCCCAGTCATAGTCTCATGGCTAGGAAAAAATACTTAACCAGAAGCAGCTCAAGGGAGGAAATGGTTTAATTTGGGGTTACAGTTTCAAGGGGAAGCCCTCATGGCAGGGGAAAGATGGCAGGAGCAGACATCACACCCTCACATTAGCAGAGCTGACCAGCTTGCAGGGCAAGGCTGTCACACTTCAAGGCTCCACTTCATGAATAGTACACATCCTTCCTGAACAATTCAGCCAGCTGGGGACTACGTATTTAAATGTACGAGCCTGTGTGTGTGGGGGGGCAGTAGATTCATGCCACCACTTTCTGACTCCGTCCTTTCCAGTGGAGACCTGCATCTTTGCTTTCAAGGTCAGCGAGGGTCCTGTCCAAGATGACACCCTCATTACCGCATGCCTCAGGAAGTGTTTGCTCTGGAGTAGTGCTTTGTACATTATCAAGAAAACAGATTGGAAAGGAAAATGAGGAAGCCCACCAAAGGCTTTCAATAGTCTGTGACTGATTTCTGTTACATTTCTCCCCACTTACTCTGGCTGTCAGGATGTGGCTCACTTGTTAAGGTTTGGTTTCTGCGGACTCCAATGCATTGCTGAATAGCAACATTTCCTAAAATTATGGGGAGGAACATTTTGCCCCTGCTCACACTGGGTACAGAAAAGTTGGGGAAATACAATGAGATACTGAGTCTTTATTGTTAACGTCCTTAGCAGGTTTCCTCCAAAGACTTCAAAATTAGTGGAACTTGATTAAGAAGTAAGTGTAAGACAGAAAGAGGAAACGATTCATGAAGTACATATAGTGAACCTTTACTGCTCATTGAAGGGGAGTCTCGGTCTCTAGTTTACAAATAAACGTTTTGTTTTGCAATGTTGTGAAGGAACTTTTCCATCACCCAGAATAGTAGTGTTGCTCTAAAGATGAATTCTAGACCTGAAGTTTAATGAATCAAGATGAACATGTGTGGGGTGTATGTATACTGAGCTTGTTGAAATGTGTGTTATAGCTTGTTTCTTTCCTTTTCTGTTAGGTTCTTGTTCATTCTGTTAGGTCCGAAGGGGAAAGCCAAATCCTACCATGAGATCGGCAGAGCCATTGCCACGCTGATGTCTGATGAGGTAGGGAATCAGGAAGGTGGGGGTCCCTGATGTCCTGTTTGGGTAGATGTCACAATTTATGCATTCTGTGAAAATTATGTGGTCACCATATTTCTTCATAATATGACACAAAGTCATTTGTGGCAAGTGAGCAGTACAGTTTTCAAACACCAAGGCATGTGTTTGTTTTGTATTGAATTCTACATATTAGGAAATCTCTACTTTTTTTTTTTTTTTTTTCCAATAAGGACTCACTGTATCTCAGGCTGACCTGAAACTCACTCTGTACACCAGGCTGGTCTTGAACTCATGGTGATCCCACTACCTCAGCCTCTCAAGTACTAAGATTAAAGGTGTGAGCTACCACACTTGGCAATTCTCTTAGGAGTTAAAATAATTTGATACACAGTTGTTTGTGTTACTCTGTAGTATTTCAACACAGTTATACAATTTGGAATTATCTGAGGCACAGTGAGGTAGTAGCCATTGTTGACAACAATTATTTGTATATTTTTAAAAATAGTATAGAGGGGCTGGAGAGATGGCTCAGCAGTTAAGGCTCTTGCCTGTGAAGCCTAAGGACCCAGTTTCAGTTCTCCAGGTCCCACATAAGCCAGATGCACAAGGTGGCACATTCATCTGGAGTTCACTTGCAGTGGCTGGAGGCCCTGGCGTGCCCATTTTCTCATTCTCTCTCTCTCTCTTTCTGTCCATTTCTCTGTCTTTAATAAATAAATAAAAATAAAAATAGCATATATAATTTTGAATATATATGTATATAAAGTGAATATATATGTATATAAAGTGATTAATACTTTGACCTAATATTTGCATATTTTCAGTTGTTGAAGTTGACAGTTAAATATTTTGGAAACCTTTGAGATCATTGTACTATCTTTACCTCCAAAAATATTTCATGTACTAGTTATTGGAATTCAAACATCAATATGCCATATTATTTAAAAATGATACATTTTATAAAATAATGCATTATAAAGTGGATGATATATTTTCTTATGTTTCAAACATACCTTTTTTCTGATTTTCTTTTTTTTTTTTTTTTTTGAGGTAGGGTCTCACTGTAGCCCAGGCTGACCTGGAATTCATTAAGAAGTCTCAGGGTGGTCTCAAACTCATGGCAATACTCCTACCTCTGCCTCCTGAGTGCTGGGATTAAAGGCATGTGCCACCACACCTGGCTTTGATTTTGTTATTTTGTAGAAAGGCACTGTGTATAGCTATTGTGCATCAGCTACTATTACTAAAGAGTGTCTAATCGCCCCTTTAGCACAGTAGGCAGCCCGTCAGCCTCTTCATCTGAAGAGTGTCTGGTGCTCTGGAATTGTCTCACCCATACTTGTAACAGTGTGAAAATTAATAACAACATTCAAGTTTGATAAAACTTCAAATTAGTCATACAGTAGGAAATACTGTTGGGATAGAGAAACATTCATTTTTGTGTATGAGTCTACAATCTTCATGGCTTGGTTTACCAGCAAGAGGAGTGTTGGGATTCCTTCCTTCTGAGGCATAGAAATTCTGTGTGGTTGTTGCTCAATACATATTACTTTATTCTGGGTCTGAGAAAATGGATACATATCATGATATTTCCAAGAGGATATTTGTTTCCCTCATTGCAAGGAGTAATTTGCTTAATTGATGCATGTTTATAGTTCCTTTTAAAATTTCTTCCTAGTGTCAATTGTAAAGGCTTTAGATTTCAAGTAATAGACTTCCAGTGGTTTTATTTTTTTTAAGGGCCTCTTTTAGTAGGTATTCCAGACAGCCCTTTTCTTACATGTCACTAGTTGGGACTCCAAACACTTATTTATGGCGTTATCTGGGGAAAATCCATTGCTGACTTTCTAATGCTATTGCAGAGACAGTAAGAGGAACCAAGAGGGAAGGTGGCATGTCTGCTGCAGAGTGAGGACTGGACCTTTCTGCTGGCCTCTCCTCAACCCCACAAACCAAAGGGCAGGGCCACTTGATTGACACATCTAAAAAGTTCTTTCCCGGGCGAGGGGGTTTAGTGGAAAGCTTTATGGAAAAGGATTGGACAGGGCCATGGCCTCCCCTGTAGGCGGAATGTGATGTTTGAGGTATAAAAGGTTTGGGCTCCGTGAGAAGAGCTTCAGAAGATCCACTGGGTTACATTATTGACAGAAAAGATTGTGTACCCTGCAAACTCCTTCTCTGGAGATGGGCACAAAAGATAGGACATGTCTGCTTCCCTGGTGAGCTAGCTGTTGGCTGGCTAACAGGCGGACAGGTGATCACTTACTGCAGTGCTCTTCCCCTCCCCTCCCTTCTCTTTTCTCTCTTCTGTGCTTTTCTTCTCACTTATCTTCTCTCCCCTCTCTCCCTCTGCTCCTCTCTCTCTGTCTCTCCCTTTTCCTCTCTTTCTTGTCTCCCTTCCTCTCTCCTCTCCCTCCCTTCCCTCCTCTATTTACCTTCTCTATTCTCCTCTTCTCTTTACATCCTCTCTCCTCTTCTATTCCCCTCTTTTCTTTTCTCCCCTCCTTTCTCATCTCCTTTCCTTTCCTCTTCTCTTCCTTTTTGATAGGGTCTCACTCTAACCCAGGCTGACCTGTAATCCACTCTGTAGGCCACCTGGCCTTGAACTTGTGGTGATCCTTCTACCTCAGCCTCCTGGGTACTGGGATTAAAACTATGAGCTGTCACACTACTCAGACTTTTCTTCTTTTTATAATGGCTCACATTATTTGTGTTGTGTTTGAGAAGTTCAGGGTCTGAATCTTAGCCTGACATGAACATTCAGTGTGACTTACTCTTTCACAATCCTTTCTCAGTAGTTTTCAAGTAGGCAATGAGTTGCAGTAGAGCTTTCCAAAGATTCCCACCTGTCTTCCACAACTGTGGTAAGAGGGCCAGAAGGCACTCTGTTTCACAGGTTTTTTTAAAAAGAAAAATTTGGTTAAAATTTACATAATCCCTTCCTACCACCCTTCTTTGCTTCTTCTCCAGGAATCCCGTCTTCTTTCTTACTATTCCCTCTCCCACTTTCATGTACATTTTTCCCTCTTCCATCATCCACAACAACCTGTTCATGGGCTCGATATTCTGCAGGTCTTGTGCAGCTAATGACAGCCGATGTGAAGTCAGGAATGCAGCAGTCGCTTTGTGTCTGGAAGAGGGCATTCCAAAGCACTGCTCCTCATCCTTTGGCTCTCACATTTAAAAAATAACAATATTAACATTATTATATACTTTATAGTATAAACACATTGCATATTTGTCATATTTCCATCAAGTTATACTCCTTTTTACTTTTATTTTTGGTTTTTCTCTTATATAGATCCCTCTTTTCCACCCCTATCCCACTGAAAGGCCTTTTTGGTAGAGTTGTTGGCTCTCATATACTTATTATCCAGTTTTGATTGAAAAACTCATTTAAAAAAAACAGCCATTTCTTCATACCCCTATCTATACTCTGAATAGGTACATATTTTGGAACAAACTGGAAAGAGTAGGAAATATGAAGACATGATCACAGGAATATTGTAGTGGATTGTGAATTGTTCTGTTCAGGCTTAATGTGGCATGATCCCCTCACAGAAAATCTCTCATGAGATCAGCACATCTCTTACCTTCACTCAGGTATTCCACGATATTGCTTATAAAGCAAAAGACAGGCATGACCTGATTGCTGGCATCGATGAGTTCCTGGATGAAGTCATTGTCCTTCCACCTGGGGAATGGGATCCGGCCATCAGGATAGAGCCTCCGAAGAGTCTTCCATCATCTGACAAGAGGTGAGTTGACGGGCAATGGGAGTTTTGGCAAGGGGATGGTGGCAGCTAGGAAGTTCCTGAGGAGGAGGTTGTATTTGGAAAAGAAAGAAAGGTCAGGTCACCACCCAGATAGTCCTAGGTCCCCATTTAACTGTTGCCTCAAACGTGTCACCAGTGTGCCTGGGTTTTGTATTTCCCTAGCACTGTGAAGGGAGTATTATATTCTGATGCTCTTCAGTGGACATAAACCAAACAGCTCAGCTCATGATAGTGGGCTGAATCACAGGTGCACTGTGGAGGTGTTGGGGGACTCCTTTTATATACACGTGGACGTAGTTTATTCAAGAATTGTCCTTGTAGGTTCCGAAATTTAGTAGAGGTCGTCACAGAGCACTGGTTTTCTGGTAACACATCATTTTCCACGTGAAGCAGTTTCCCTCCCATCAGATACGTAGTTAGCTCAACTTTCCTAGTCTTCAATATGTTTGTCTTGCTCTAGACTTAGCTCCACAGGAACTGTCTGCTGGGAAGGGAGAAAGAAGTAACTGCCTTTCTCCCCAAAGTCTCCCACTGCTTAACTCCAGGGGCTCAATGCTGTGAGTGAAGCAAACGAGTCAGTAAATGCGTGTCCGCTTGTGCCTGTTGTCCTGCTCAGGAAGAACATGTACTCAGGCGGAGAGAATGTCCAGATGAATGGAGACACGCCCCGTGATGGAGGGCCTGGAGGAGGCGGGCACGGGGACTGTGAGGAGCTGCAGCGAACTGGCCGGTAACTGACGGACCCTTTGCCATTGACAAGAAGGTTTCTCCTTATGTCTGAATTTGCCTTCCTTGTTCCGATTCACCTTCAGCATTTCATCACCGGTTTGTTCATTGAAAACCCATAAATATTTATAGGCTACAGGCGCTGGTGATGCAGTAACACCATATCCTTCTACCCTTATGGGTCTCGCTTGTAAAGGCGGGAGATAAATACCAAGCAACTAAATAAATGCAGCGATAGCAAACTTCTTTTCATGATAATTCTTTGTTCTCTACCATGACAGTGTCTTTTCTATTTTGGATAAAGTAAAATTTTAAGTATGGTTCTCATTTCATGAAGATGTGGCAGGACTCTTTAAAACCCTAAATATATCTTTTTAAACATGCAATTGAATCTGAATGAAATGAATGTATTTTCTTCTAATGTCCAATTTGAATTTCTCTCTCAAAGTAGAAGGAAATAATTTCCCTACTCATTGTTATAAAAGAACAAGGAGATATGGCTTAGTGGTCAAGGCATTTGCCTGCAAAGCCAAAGGACCTTGGTTCAATTTCCCAGGTCCCATGTAAGCCAGATGCACAAGGGGGTGCACACATCTGGAGTTCATTTGCAGTAGCTAGAGGCCCAGGCACACCCATTCTCTCTCTTTCTCCCCTCTCAAATAAATAAAATAAAATAAAATAAAAAGAACAAAGAATACAAAACCTTTTATGCACTCACACCCCTTTCTGGGTGTAGCCATGCATTGACTACTGATGGGGATGTGGTCTGAGAACTGTGTCTTTTGGGTTATTTGCTCCTCATGCAAATGTCATGGAAGGCACTTAAGTTATGGGGGCCAGTAAATCACTCATTGTGGCCTCTTGAGACAATGAACAGATAAGGTAAACATTACATGTAATGTGATATATAGTTTTACAGCACATTCACTTTTTATAATCAGGAATATACTCTTAAGCAACAATAAAAAAACATAGTGTAACAAATGCATAAACTGGTAACAGTCATTGGCTATCATCATAAGAACTGTGTATGGTCTGTAATTACATATATGCTTTTATACAACCGATAGTGTTGTAAATTTGTTTATGCCACCATCTCCACAGTGCCTGATGCATGGGTTCTACTAGAGAACATTATCATGGCTAATGTTGCCAACTAGGCAATGGGAGTTCCCTTGTAGTCCTGTGAGACCACACCATCATAGATGAGGGCCCCCAGTGACCTCACTGTCATTATGGGGTGCTCTTCACAAACTCCACGAGAAATAACCCTTTGCATATTTATGGATGTCCAACATATAGGATTTGATGTTTTGATTTGAGTCAGATTGTCATTTCTTCATTCTTCCTCATCTCCCCTCTGCATACACCCTATCTCCAGCATACCTTCTATAAAATCCCTCTGTGTATCAAGTAAGCACAAAGGGGTCACCAGGTGTGGCCAAGGTCCAGCAGGTGCACAATCCTGAGGAAGGGTGACACCCCAGAGAGGAGATCTGGGCACTGAAGTGAGAGACTGGTGGGCCTGGGAAAGGGGCATTCTGGGCAGACTCTATGCTCTGCATGCAGGAGGCTGAGGCTTGAGGCTGGTTTGGGAGGGAAGTAGACTGACATTTGTATCTGTCATGTATTCCGCGGGACCTTTGTCCATCACACACCTGCAGGCCTTCATTCCTTAGTGTGTTCAGATTCCGATTCCGTAGTCACCTTCTCAGAGAACTAGTCAAGCCTCCCTCGCTATAATCCCAATCCTTACTAGAACTACATAGCCCCATCCCTGCTTGATTGTGCCTTGATTTTCTTCTGCTGTATTTACTTCTCTATCTCGTTTACTACTTCCTTCTGATCCTCAGAAGTATACTTCGTGAGGGCAGGCCTTCAGAGCCTGGTTCACTGTTGTTCCCCAGCACACTGGGGAAGACGTTCAGGAAACAAGCGAGTGAGGGTGGAAGACACTCTGACGAGATCACCAAGGTCTTTTTGATATGTTCACATGTTTTGGATGTTTACCTTTAGAGGCTGGAGAACTTTACCTACACAGCTCTCTCATCTAACTGAAATTGGGTGATCTTAGAGAATGTGGCACTTACTCTGCTAACTGAAAAAGGCAGACAGACAAAGATGCATTTCTCCACTATTGTTTTCTCATCTAAATGAGATTATCTTAACTAGTATCTTGTCATTGACTCAGTCCTGTTAGGCTCGCAATCTTTGGTGAATTATGTCTTGAATCTGATGGTCTTTTATTTTATATTTATTCACACACTTGCTCTCTCCCTACCCAGGTTCTGTGGTGGATTAATTAAGGACATAAAGAGGAAAGCACCATTTTTTGCCAGCGATTTTTATGATGCCTTAAACATTCAGGCTCTCTCTGCAATTCTCTTCATTTACCTGGCAACAGTGACAAACGCTATCACTTTTGGAGGACTGCTCGGGGATGCCACGGACAACATGCAGGTGGGTCCAATTTGGGGAGGATATACAAATAGTCCGGCCCAGATTGTCTTCCTCACCCCTATGGCGCGGCTAGGAGCAGATGGCCTTTCAGTTACTCAGCGTGATTTTCTTTCTTTTTTCTGCATGCTGCAGTTTGCTTTGCTTCGGGCTGGCTGCTGTATTTCTGGCATGTTAGTAATTACAAAAATAGCACGCTGAAATCTGGCTTGAGTCACAAGTGGGGAAAAGAAGGGGAGGAAATGAGGAACAACAATTCTATTTGGGCAAATGTGTATCAGCTGCTAAAATTTTGTGCAATGCACAAGGTCTAGACCCTCTACTGTTTTGAGTATATGGACCATCTTCTGTTGGCTGTGATGATCAGACCCTTTGGGAATGCTTAAACACCTGACTGCCTCTATTCTAACATGACCAAATCCCAGTCACCAACCCATACAGTGATCTGTTCAAGGTTGGATTACTTGTCTCCCGGCAGAATTTAGCCAACAGTGTTTTCTTCTATACCTGGACCTGTCTCTTATTAAGTTGTGAAGATTTTGGCATGGATAACTTTGTCCCATTATTTGTGACCATAATTTGTTTGTTACTTTGAAGGTAGTGTTTGCATTCCTTTTGTGCCAGTAGCAGCTACAATTTTAGTAAAAGATGTTCTTAGAATCAATCAGAGCGGAATGGGCAAAGTGACTTTTAGCGGCACCATTCATTTAAAAGTGCATTGTGATAAGTACTGAATCCATAGTGAGTGAAGCTGATGTCCCCGTGTAAACATAGAAGCCCATCTCAAGCCCTTTGCCGACTCTGCCCTGGTGTCCTGAAACCCACTGTCCCTCCACTCAGCACTCATGAGCTCTGCCAGCCAGTTGTCATTCCTTCATTGCAGCTAACTCCCCAGCGTCACTTCTGATCCACTTCTGCTTTCTTCCCTGGATATGTCTGAATTCTAGATTTCTTGCTAAATATAAAGTAAGGTGGAATCTTTAACAGTTTTGGTGTTCCAGGTAACAAGGGAAAGTTACCTTAGACAGCTGCATTTTAGTTTAAGAATTCTTATCACGGGCTGGAGAGATGGCTTAGCGGTTAAGTGCTTGCCTGTTGACGCCTAAGGACCCCGGTTCGAGGTTCGGTTCCCCAGGTCCCACGTTAGCCAGATGCACAAGGGGGCGCACGCGTCTGGAGTTCGTTTGCAGAAGCTGGAAGCCCTGGCGCGCCCATTCTCTCTCTCTTCCTCTATCTGTCTTTCTCTCTGTGTCTATCGCTCTCAAATAAATTAAAAAAAATAAAAGCCAAAGGACCCAGGTTCAATTTCCCCAGACCTACGTAACCCAGATGCAGAAGGTGGTGCATGCATCCAGAGTTTGATTGCAGTGGCTAGAGGCCCTGGTGTGCCCATTTAAAAAAAAAAAAAAAAAAAAAAAAAGAATTCTTATCAGTAATCCCATATCTATTGCTATAGAGTTATATAGAGGCTTGAAGCAACTACTTTTTTTTTCAATTTTTATGTTTTTGCATGTGTGTGTGTTACATGCACATGTATGTGTCCATGCCACACCTTATGTGCTCGGCTGTGGCAGGGAGCACCTGGCCGAGGAGATGGGAGTAGGACATTGGGCGTCCCACTCCATCCTTCTCCTGCCCCCTACTTGAGTTGGACTCTTACTGATCCTGGAGCACGCGGTGTTGTTCATGAACTCTGGTGCTTTTCACGTCTCTGCTTCCCTACAGGACGAGGGTTACAGATGCAAGTGGCCATGCCCAGCTGTTTACACGCGTCCTGGGGACCGGCCTCGAGTAGTCTCGCAGGCCTCGTCTTGCCCTCACACTTGTATAGGAAAGTGCTCTTCGTGGCTGCCCATCGTCCAGCCCCTGTCTTGACTGTCATTCTTTTGCTGGTCAGCGGGCTCAGCTGAGTGGCCCTCGCTGCTCCTTCATGCACTCTGCCGCTGGGCGGCATCGGGGAGTGACGCTGTCTGATGGCTTCTGCTCTCCTGCCTAGTGCCTGGCCTGGAATGTTGGCAACCCTTGGATCTGGCCACTCTCACACTCCTTGTCCACGTGGTTAGTTTGGGTGTCCTTGCAGCTTAGGCATTGTGAGACTCCAAAGAGCCGAGGCTTCAGGGACAGAGGCAAATGGCACCATGTCTCTTCCTATGTGAGTGTGTGCTGAATGTTCTCCTTTCTCTGACCCTTGAAAACTCAAACTTAATAAAACCTCCTGATTTAAATATTTCTACTGAGTAGTATTCTTAATACAACCTTGTGCTGGTCAAAGAAGGCGCATTTCTGTGTGACCCCAGAGTGACCTGTGGCACAGGCATAGAGAACAAGAGGTGGGAGTCGGGACTGACCTGTATGAAGAGAGCTTTGCCGGCCACTCTGCCATGACCACTCGTGCTCACTCGTGAGACGTATCCAAGTTGGGCAGCACTTCCTCATCTAGCTGTGACATAGTGTTTACTACAGCAAACCATTCAGGAAAATAGATGGAGAGGGAAGTGCTGGGGAAATACCACGAGGCAAGGATGAGGACATCAGAGAGATCTGTGGTTTTCAGAGGACGGTAAGAACAAAACCATCTGTGTGTCGCAGGGTAAAGAGTGTCTTGCCCGGAGAAATTTTATAACTATTTCTTTTTCATGGACAGTCTTTCTCATTGAAATGACATGGTGGCACTTCCTGTGTGTGACTTCAATGATTTTGTTTTTGCAATGGAACTGTCATGTTTTGCAAACTCGTAAGATTGGCTTCTTCCTTTTGGTTTTGGTAGTGCTGTGAGTTGAACCTAGGGCCTGGTGTAAGTGCGACAAGGGCTCTGCCACTGAGCTACACCTGTAGCCCAGATTTACCTGCCGAGTGAAGCATCTGAGAACAAGGAGGACTGTATCCGAGTTCACTTTGAACCCTGCTATGCGAGTTAGTTTCTATCCAAGTGAGTCCAACTAGACTTCACATATACGTGCACCAAGGGATTTCCCCCTGTTGTTTATGACCTGAGGAAGTTTCTGGATTCAGAAGTCATCTGGAGAATCATGAATAGGTGAGCACCTCAAGATGTTAGGCAGTACAAAAGCCAAGTGATTGGTAATACTCTTGGGAGTGGGTAATTCACAGCAATGTAAACATATGAGGATATTTTTAAGGCATAATTTGATTATCTTATTAATAGGTTTTGTAGTCTCCATTGATAAATTTGTCAAAACTGTGACCACATTGTTTGAAAAGTTGCTGTCAATGAAAATATTTAAGAACATATTCTTTCTCTCACTTATGAAGCCTTTTTCACAAAGGAACTATATTGGCAAAGTCTTTCTAGGCTCAATTGGCACTTGCAGGAGCCACAGTGGGTCAACAGTGAAAAAGGGCAGAAAATGGGTGATCTAGAATGCATCTTTGCTGAGCTGAAATCAGTGAGTACTGTTTTTATGTTTCCAGGGCTGGGGAGTGAGTGATTTAATATAAGAGTATCTCACAATGTGTAGGGTACACACACTCTGATACCCTGGCAAAAGAAGTCTTGGCTTAGCAACAGGACAACAAAACGCAGTGTAGACTCGGACTAGACACCCAGCACCACATGGCTGTGGCCATGTAGACTCTTCTGCCGGCTCCTGTTAAAGGGCCTTGTCTCTCTGAAGAAGAAAATTTGCATGTAGTGTTTCTTTATGTCATATAACCCATAGGTTAGCTGTATAAAACAAATATCTTGCCTACTTATTTATATATTGATGCCCATTATTATATAATTATGTAATCATATTGTTACAGTCAGGTTTGCATTGCTGGTAGAAATTATCCAATCAAGAGCAGCTTGTGGGAAAAAAAGTTTATTTTGGCTTACAGACTTTAGGGGAAGCTCCATGATGAAAACAGTGGCATGAGCAGAGGGTGGACATCACTCCCTGGCTCACTTAAGGTGGACAACAGGAAAAAGAGAGTATGCCAAACACTGGCATGGGGAAACTGGCTATAGTACCCATAAGCCCGCCCCCAACAATACACTGCCTCCAGGAGGCGTTAATTCCCAAATGTCCATCAGCTAGGAACCTAGCATTCAGAACACCTAAGTTTATGGGGGACATCTGAATCAAACCACCACATTCCGCCCCTGGTCCCCATAATAATCATCCATGATGTAAAATGCAATGCATTCAGTCTAACTTTAAAAGTCTTCATAGTTTTTATCAATCCTAATGATGTTCAAACATCCCCATAATCTAAGGTCTTTTAACTAAGCCATAACGCCAAAACATCTCTCCCCAAACCCATAATGACAGAATAAACAGTGTCACTGCAAAAGATGACATTGGGCACAGCAAAAAAAAAATATTCAGCCAATATAAGATTTAAAGCAACTAGGGTAAACATCAAACTCTGTAGTTCTAAGTCCAACAACTCTAGCCAGTGACAAGTCTCCAAGTCAATAATTCTAACCAGTAAGTCTCTCGTATTCCAATTCCGCCCCTCCAACTAGGCTACTCACAGTCCTAGAAAACTTTATCTGGGGCCGGCACCTCTCCTTGGCAGCCATCTCATGGTCCTGGCATCTCCAATGGATCTTCACTGCAATCCATGGTTCATCCTCATGGCCCCAGGGGCTCTGCATGCAGGCATCCAGCAAACCTGCTACACATTGTCCATTTCCAAAACACAAGACCATGTTGCAAACTCAATGACCCTCTCTTTCATGCATTTCTTATACTCCACAATACCAGGTAGGGTGCCAATTTGTTAATCCAGGGGGGAATAAGGCAGACTTTAAAGAACAGGACTCCTTGAGCACTCAGGCCCCTTCAAAAGCGTCTACATTCTTCCTGTTGTCCCAGTGCAGGTCAGCTGGCCCAATCTCAAAGGTTGTAATCTCTCAAACAATTTTCAGGTGAACAGGCAGCAGTTTAGGACCAAAGATTTCATTTTTTCTCTGCCATATCCCTCAGCTCACATGAGTCCATTTCTATACAATGTAACCCTGCACAACTTCTCAGGACACAGGCATAATAGCAAGCTTCTCATGCAAACTGCCAGCCCAGTCCAGGCATAGCTCTTTCTCATCCTTATAAGCCAAACCTCACAGTCCATAGTTCTTAGTGCATTCAGGTCTTTCAACTCTGACCCGAATAGTTCCTCAAGCTCTACTTACAGCATTGCAAGGCATCTCTTAGGCCAAGGTCTCAAATCCTTCCACATTTCTCTAGAAAATCAGCTCCAAAAGGCCAAAGCCACACAGTCAGGTGTCTAGCAGCAACCCCACACCTGGTACCACTTTACTGTTGAAGTCAGGTCCATATTGCTGATAGAAATCACCCAACCAAGAGTAGCTTGTGGGAAAAAAGATGTTTGTTTTGGCTTATAGGCTCAACAGGGAAACTCCATGATGGTAGGGAAAATGATGTGCCAGAGGGTGGACATCAGCCCCTGGCCAACATCAGATAGACAACAGGAACAGGAGAGTGTGCCAAACACTAGCAAGGGGGAGCTGGCTATAACACCCATAAGCCCACCCAACAATACACTGCCTCCAGGGGGCGTTAATTCCCATGTCTTCATCATCTGGGAGCCAGGGGACACCTGAGTCAAACCACCGCACATATATACATGGTATCGCGAGAAGCAGGTGATCTTGGAAGTGCTATAGATCACTTCCCCTGGAACCGCACTTACAAGAGGCTGTGATGGTTCCAGCTTTGTGAATTGTGATGCCAGCATCAACAACTGCGTGCACTCCCTGTGTGTTCCCTGAGGTGGGCATACATATCTTCCCTAACAGGCAGGTCCGAGAAGACTCTGGTGCTCATAAAGTGGCATTCATAGATTTCTTGTGTAGATAAGTGGACATTTGTAGTTTCCCTGGGATTTCTGGGAGCAA
This sequence comes from Jaculus jaculus, assembly GCF_020740685.1. Lineage (NCBI taxonomy): Eukaryota > Metazoa > Chordata > Mammalia > Rodentia > Dipodidae > Jaculus > Jaculus jaculus. The sequence continues at coordinate 3,822,161 of NC_059112.1, read as the reverse complement.
CTGAATAACTTTGCCAAGAGTCACTCTTACGTTCTTGTCAGAGCCACCCTCAGCATGTGACTGTTCCCTCTTCTAGAGGTTAGAGATGAAGGACTGGAGTGTCGGCTTTCTGAAGCTGAGAATAGTGCCTTGCTCTTCTCCTCAGCCAATCCCATCAACACAGTGTCGTGGTTTCTTTGCTTTCTAGCCAAGTAGAGAATGCTCAGGCCCGGTATTCAGAAATCACATGCCTTCCACAACTAAATGGTATCACACACATACCAGCTTATTAAATTGTATTTATTGGTTACCAAACAAGTATATGACTCTATTCATGTGGATACAGACTGAATTGTTAAATGTCAGTGTATAAATACATTACACCAGAACTCACTACAGCTATGGGTCTTTATTCAAAGAACATAGAGTTGAGCCTCCTGGCTCTTTCTTCCCCATGGCTGCATGAGAGGCTGAGGCAGGACAATTGCAAGTTCATTGCTAGCCTGGGCACCTTAACAAGACCGTGTCTCAAAATCAGAAGTTAAAGAAAAACCCACCACAGTGGGGAAGTAGCTGAGTGTTACAGCATCAGATCAACAACCACGGGGTCCAAGTTTCAACCTTAAGTACTGGGGAGAAGGTGAAGCACCCTTGCTGTCAAATGCAGTCAACCAATGTCTGTGGTTTACTTGGTTTGGGTGAGGTACTTATATCAGGATGAGTTTTTGATTCTTAGTGGCAAGTCATGTTGTCTTACAAAATGCTCTTCACTTTACAGGCTACAGAAGTGTTTTAATTTAAATCTTCATTTGATTTAAATGACTAAGCAGTCTAGAGTCTTGAGTGAATTCTTTTTTTCAATTCTTTTCCAGAGGTAAATATAATCCTATGTTCACAAACCTTTTAGCAAAAAGAATGCAATAAGATTTTTTAGAATTCTGTGAATTTTGTGGTATTTATGGAATGTAACAGAGCACATTTTAAGGGAACTTGTCTCATAATAAGGACCATTTATAGCTGGCATCTCCAAATTTGAGGCTTTATTTTAACATACTGCTGTGCTGAGAATTTTTGATCAGTGTGCTCAAGTTGGAAATGCATCATTTTTTTGTGCATAGAATATTGCCTAGTAAAATAGAAGCTGCTTTGCAGAGCCCATCATGTGCAGCTTATAGCCATGAGGTTGAAGTAAATTGATAGTTACTTGGTTGAGACCTTCACTATAATTCTATTTTGCTTGATCATTGTACTTTGCCATCAAAATGCATTTTTTGAAGTGGAAATTCAAAGTGACATGGCATATTAACCTGCACTAGCAACTTACCCTATTTTCAAAAATTAAAAAGGGGGCTGGGGAGATGGCTCAGTAGATCAGAATGCTTGCTGTGTGAGCATAAAGCCTGGTATGCTGAACCAGAGCCCATGTAAGGCTGAATGCAAGTAGATCATGTATTTATAATCCCAATCTGTCTAAGGCAATAGGAGGTAGAATTAGGAGAATCCCAAAGCTCAAGTGGCTCAGTTAGCTTGGCATTCACAGTGGCCGAAATGAGAGAGAGAGAGACCCTGCTTCAGACAAAGTGCCAGCTGATGACAAACACCCCAAGGCTTTCTTCCAACTTCCACATGCACATGGTGGGACCCACATGCCAACACACACACACACACACACACACACACACAGTAGGTGTAGGGTATTGGAATGATATAATTTGATTATTTAGATAGGTCAAAATAAGTAAGCCTGTTTCACAAGAAAGAAAGAAATCTGTATTGCTTAGCTGTGGTTCAGGGCTTTTGGCTCTTGCTTTTTCCAGGAAGGAGCCTTAACTTTAACTGCCCTTTCAGTGGGACCTCAGAGATATCTCCATTGGCATAGCGTGTTTGCCTCACATGCAGGAAGCTCTGGGTTGGACTCAGCACAGGGTGGTGTTGTCTATTATCCCCACACTCAGAGAGTGGAGAAAGGAACAGAAGTTCAAGGTCGTCCTCAGTTACATAGCAAGTTTAAGACCAGCATGGGGTCACAAACATTGTGAATGATAAGTTATGAGTTAAATTTGACTGATGAAAATTAAGTAAATTTTATTTATTTGGTTGATTTTTTTTTCATTTGAAAGACTTTTATCAACTCTTATTTTCTTGGTGAGTAGAAAATAATAGTCATTTGAATAGGTTTCTGGATGCCACATAAACTTTAATTCAAGTTGTGTTTGCCTTAGTTATATTGAAGCTAGCTTTTGTAGTATCACACTCTCGTCACACCTTTACATGTATATTACAAAATACGTACATACAGATGGGATTTTACCTAAGTGCAGTCGTGTATGCATGCTTCATGACGTTGATATTTTACAGACATTTTCTACTCTAATTTGGTCTTAGCATAATTTCCATGGCTATGTTTGTTCACATGACTAACATAATAAACTTCTTGTCTTTGGGCTTTTCAGTTTTTCCAGGTTTTTGTTTTAGACAGACATGTGGGAGCTGGGGAGACAGTTGAGTCAGTAAAGCATTTGCTTTCTAAGCATGAGGACCTGAGTTCAGGTCTGCTGCACCCGTGTGAAAGCTGGGCATGGTGGTGCTGCCTGTCACCACGGTAGCGCACAGGTGGACACGGGACGCCCCGGGCATGGCTGGTGTGGCTGAGAAAGGAAAACCTTGCTGTTGACCACTAGCCTCTGCATGTAATGCACAACCTGTGTGTATCTACATGCAATACGATCATGTGTACACACAGACACATGCAGGTGCAGAAAAGAATGCTGTGATCATTAATTGTAATTTTAGTCTTAGTAACTATGCCCTTAAGGTATACCAAAATGACTGTAGAATATGTTGATTATATTTTGGCTATTTATTTAAAATTGCCCTCCCAGAGATTTTGCTCATTTATACTTCTACCAGGCAGGAAAAGGAGGACTCACCTGCCTACATTGTTGTGTAAATATATATATTTTTCTCTCAAATCTTATTTTTGTCACTCTGTGGGTTGAAAAAGGATGGTTAATTCATACTTGGTTCATATTTCTTTGACTTTGATGAGAATGAGGCTCTTCCCACATTTCAGTGACCACTCAAACCTCTTTATTATTATTTTTATCCTTGTCCTTGGTGGAGTTTACTCTAGGGAAGATCTTGCCTTTTTTCTCATTAGCTCACAAATATGCCATATAATAAAGATATTTTCCTTTGTTTACTGAAAATAGTAACAAAATATATTTGTTTTAGTGCCTCCATGTCTCATAACCTTTGTGACTTCTGCAGTAGAAATGTTAATTTTGGTATAGTCAAAATCTTCAATATTTTTATCTCTTTCTTTCATAATATATTTAAAAGAACTTTCTCTACTCAAGCTTAGAATAATATCTACTCACATATTTTAGTTCTTTTATGTTTTCATGTAAAAGCCTCACCAATCTGAAATTGATTTTTGTGTAAGGTTATCCTGGCACTTGACATTTTCAGATATGTGTAAAAAAAAATCAGTATTGAGGGCTGGAGAGATGGTTTAGGAGTTATGGCATTTTCCTGCAAAGTCAAAGGACCCAGGTTTAATGCCCCAGGACCCACGTAAGCCAGATGCACAAGGGGGGGCACATGCATTGACAATGGCTGGAGGCCCTGGTGTGTCCATCCTCTCTCTGTCTCTCCCTACCCATTTTTCTCTCTCAAATAAATAAATAAAATAAAAATAAATCAGTATTGAAACCATCAAGCACCATTCCCAAACAATTCTCAGGTAATTAATCTACATTGATTTAAACATATGCATCATTTTTTGCTTACTTTTGATCACATGGCTTGGGTTATGCTGGGGACATTCAAATGGGAGCAGATCTTGGTGCTCAAGAGGCTGAGACAGAAGTGTAATGATTTTGAGCATTGTCTGGGCAACATAGTGTGGAGTTCAAAGTTACTCTGAACTACAAAGAAAGACCCTGTCTCAAAAAAATAAAAAGGAAAAAGAGAAAAGCAAAAGAAAATGCAGGCAAGAAACCCTCATGTAGGTAATTCAGATTTATCCACTTTCCCCCAAAGGCATTAAGCTAAGCGTCAGATTCAGACGTGAATCGTGTGGTGATACAGAAACCTCACAGTGAGGTTGGTGAATTCGCTATTATCTAATACCTCTGAAATGTTTTATTTTCCAATTCTCATTGGTAGCAAATCGTTTAATAAATTAAAAATCTTTTGTTTCCTGGAGCCTCTGCCACTTTTTTTCTTTTAGCCCTTATGTTTTCCCCCCATTCTATTTAAAAACATATTTTAGTGTTTTTTTTTTTGATGTAGGGGCTCATGGTAGTCCATGCTGACCTGTAACTTCCTCTTAGCACTGGGTGGCCGTGAACACACAGTGGTCCTACCTCAGCCTCCTGAGTTCTGGGACTAAAGGCGGGCACTGCCACACACAGCTTTTGTCACTTCTGTTGTTGCCCAGCCTTTCTAAACAGGGTCACAACTGCTAACCCAAACCTTCATAAAGATGATATAAAAACAAGTTGTTTTAGTGTTATATGAAAATAAATGACAATGAAGCTGACAGCACATTCTTAGTTTGTAATTTTTAAAAATTTTTATATTTTTTTTAAATTTATTTTTATTTATTTGAGAGCGACAGACAGAGAAAGAGGCAGATAGAAAGAGAAAATGGGCACGCCAGGGCCTCCAGTGACTGCAAATGAACTCCAGACGTGTGCGCCCCCTTGTGCATCTGGCTAACGTGGGTTCTGGGGAGCTGAGCCTCGAACTCGGGTCCTCAGGCTTCACAGGCCAGCGCTTAACCACTAAGCCATCTCTCCAGCCCAACATTCTTAGTTTTTAAAGTCATGTTTCTCAAATGGGCTTGCTTTATATCTTGCTGTGGGACCAAGTAGTGGCCCGAAGTGAGTAGCTCAAACACTAAAACGCTGGCACAACAGACCTGGCCGGAGCTAAGTGTACTTATAATCCTGCTCCTATGGTTTGATTTTCTTCATGTTTGATTTTACTATTTTGAGACATGTCCTAATTTCAATGGTTTTGAAACATGTTTGGTTAATTTTTTAACCCTATTCAAGTAGTAAAATGCTCACAAGTTGGTTTGGGTTTGGGCTTTGATTTCACTGATATAAGATGACATAAGCTCTTTGTTGGAAATCATCAGCGTTAATGGCAGAAGCTCTCAGGGAACACAGTGGGGCCTCCAAGGCTTGAGAATTGGTTGAGAATGTACTAGAAGGTAAAACAGACACCCTGCCCCTTTCCTCTGAGGTCTAACTTCATCTCTCCTTGCTACTCTTCTTGACTTTCTTTCCACCTCCTTCCTGTCTTGATGGAAAGAGCAACAAATAGGGTGTGGGTGGGGAGAAGGGAGCGTAGTTAACACCGCCCTTGCTTTGTGTCAGACGGCACTCTGAGCTCCGTGTAGATGAGCATTTCTTCTGCTCCACATGGTCGTTCTTCAAGTAGACGTCACTCGTCCAAGAGAGACTGGGTCTCCAGGGAAGACTCAGGTTGGGCTGAGATCGAAAGTCAGATGTTCATGACTTTAAGACCTGCTCATGGTGGCGGGTGGGAATGAGGAGATCTTGGAAGTGTCTGGTCCAAGCTGTTCATCTTATATCTAAATAATTATGTTGTGTATGTGATTGCTGGTATGCAAACCAGATACCCGCCAGCAGAGATTATGCCAAACGTTTTCCACACACTACCTGTGCTGGTGTGCACTTTACACTTACCAGGCCATAGAGAGATGATGTAATGGGACAGATGGCTCAGCAGCCTAATGCACTTCCCGTGAAAGCGTGAAGACGTGAGGGGCCTAAGCCAGCAGATTTGAATGTTCAGATCCCACGCGACAATTGGGTGTGGCCTCATGTGACTGTAACCCTAGTCTTGCAAAAGGGAGAAGCCCGGGAAGAGGGAGCTTCTGGGTCAGTAAGAGATTCCAGCTCAAATAAGAAGAGTGATGGAGCAGAACACCAGACACTGTGCTTTGGCCACTACAGACAGGCGCATGGGGTGCCACAATGTCACATGCGAATGCACACCACCACACACGCATACCTCCACACACACACACCACCACACACGCATACCTCCACACACACATACCTGCACACAAACACCACCACACATGCATACCTCCATACACACACACCACCACACACGCATACCTGCACACACACACACCACCACACACGCATACCTCCACACACACATACCTGCACACACGCATACCTCCACACACACATACCTGCACACAAACACCACCACACATGCATACCTCCATACACACACACCACCACACACGCATACCTGCACACACACACACCACCACACACACATACCTCCACACACACACACCACCACACACGCATACCTCCACACACACACACCACCACACACGCATACCTCCACACACACACCACCACACACGCATACCTCCACACACACATACCTGCACACAAACACCACCACACATGCATACCTCCATACACACACACCACCACACATGCATACCTGCACACAAACACCACCACACACACATACCTGCACACACACACAGCACCACACACACACCACCACACACACAGCACCACACACAGCACCACACACACAGCACCACACACACATACCTCCACACACACACCACCACACACAGCACCACACACACATACCTGCACACACACCACCACACACACACCACCACACACACATACCTGCACACACACCACCACACACACACCACCACACACACACCACCACACACACAGTACCACACACACATACCTGCACACACACACCACCACACACGCATACCTGCACACACACACCACCACACACGCATACCTGCACACACACATACCTCCACACACACACCACCACACATGCATACCTGCACACACACACCACCACACACGCATACCTGCACACACACACCACCACACACGCATACCTCCACACACACACCACCACACACACATACCTGCACACACACATACCTCCACACACACACCACCACACACGCATACCTGCACACACACACCACCACACATGCATACCTGCACACACACATACCTGCACACACACACCACCACACACGCATACCTGCACACACACACCACCACACACGCATACCTGCACACACACACCACCACACACACATACCTGCACACACACACCACCACACACACATACCTGCACACACACATACCTCCACACACACACCACCACACACGCATACCTGCACACACACAGCACCACACACACACCACCACACACGCCACCACACACGCATACCTCCACACACACATACCTGCACACACATGCATACCTCAATACACACACCACCACACACGCATACCTCCACACACACATACCTCCACTCACGCACACCACCACACACACCACCACACACACACCACCACCACGCATACTACCACACACACATACCTGCACACATGCACACCTCCACACGTGCCTACCATATACACACACATTCATACCATACATACCAAATAACATATACACATAGACAACAAATTTTTAAAAGATGCTGGCGAAAGATTACGCAGCAGATTTCAACTCATTGATGAGGGGAATTATGCAGTCTACATGAAAGCACAGGATTGCGTGACTCTAGAGTCCATTTCTCTACTACATAACCAGCTTTTTTGGTATTTTGTATGAAGCTAAAGTTGATAGGAAAATGGAATTTGTGACATCAGCTGCTTGCTGGAGGCAGAACAATCTAGATTTTGAATTTCCTAACTGCCAGTTGTTTGTGCTTTCAACTGTTGCATGATTAGCATCACCTGGTCAGAGGTAAAATAAGGTGAAAAGGGATGGGATACCTGATGACTTTGTCACACCTAGGGCTCACTATCTGCACCCTTAGGAATCGCTGAAGAGTTTGTTCCTGTGAGAAATAAGGTAGATAAGTGTCTTTAAGAATGATGGCTATTGACAACAGGTAATCCCACATATTGCATATATATGTATGTGTGTATGTATGTGTCTATATATATATAGACACATACATATATATATGTGTGTGTGTGTGTGTGTGTGTGTGTGTGTGTACACACACACACACACATACACACACATATTAGTGAGAATTGAATATGACAAATAAGGAAAGAGCTTTTCAGTATCTAGCTTTATAAGTTGCATCAAACTCCAGATACAGTGAAATTAAAGTTATTCGTTGCATCCATTGCATGAGATTATTATTTTTGTTTAATTTCTGTGTTGTGAAGAGGCACATATCACAATGTGGTGAAAATAGCGCTTTTCTAAGAAATGCTGGAAACATCCCTAAGCCAGTTTCCAGGGCAATGTGTGTGATAAATCACCTGTGTCTGTTTCACAATTGTCAGCCACAGAGTGGAAACCATGGTGCTTAGCAAAGGTTCAGGTGCAGAAATAAAAAGAATCTGCCTCAAGTCACCACATGGCTTCCAGACATCACAGCCATTTTCTGGAAGAAATTGGTCGCTATCTTTACTGAATGAGCAACAGGGCTCTTGACCTTTGATAGGTGGACCCAGGTGTCATTTGGGCATGTCTTTTGTTCCTCTAGCATTTACCGAGAGCCTGCAGAGCGTGTGGAAAGGTGGTGGGAGGGAGGACAAGAGGACACTGGAAGACTTGTTCCTGCCCTCATGGAGATTAATAGCTATGCCAAGTCAAGTCGAGCATCCTAAATTTCATCTTCCTGCTTTCCTGTTCTTATCCTCTGCCATTCTACCTAGTCAGAGTTGTGGTTTTATTTAATTTAATTTATTTATTTGCAAGCAGAGAGAATGAGAGAGAGAGAGAGAGTGGGAGTGGGCACACCCAGACCTCTAGCCACTGCAAATGACCTCTAGATGCATGTACCCCTTGTGCATCTGGCTTATGTGGGTCCTGGGGAATCGAACCTGGGTCCTTTGACTTTGCAGACAAATGCCTTAGCCATTAAGCCATTTTTCTAGCCCTGGAATAGTGTTTTGATCCTATAATTATGACGAGGAACAGACATTCCTCCACACTCAACAGAGGGTGAGGCAGCACCCCTGTACCTAGCACAAGCTCCTCGACTGTGGCTAGTCATAACACACAGACCATTCCAGTCTTTAGCTGTTATATAAACTGTAAAAAAAGGACATGTAATTATGAAAGTATGCCATTTATGCATAGGAGGTGAGAAATTCCATGTTTTAATCCTCACCAACAGTTAGGTGTATGGGGTTGAGCGGGTGCATTGTGCATACATTCTCATTTAACCCTCTGAATCTACGCGTCACCATTTAGACATCAGGACAAAGCTGTCTGGGGAGCAGAGGAATCCCATAGTATCTTCTCTGTATAAGTTCATCTTGGTTCTGCTGCATGACTTGCCATTTGGATTTCATCTCTTGAGGAAGAATGAGACGGAATGGTTATACACGGTGGGATAACAACTTCCAGCCTGGGGTCAGAGCTCACATCCATATAAGTGGGGTCTACTATAATCCCCTCTTCCGACCTAGACTTCTCTGCGGTGTGGTGCCGGGTGTACCATGGAGAGTTTGCTTGCTGTGAGAAGGCAATCTTTATTAGTTGCCAAATTTGCCCCCCACCCACCAGAGCACCATCATTATTTAGGACAACACTCAAAGGTTGCCATCTGTCTTCTGATTCAGTTTCTATCCCTGAAAGAACAGGTATTTGGTATTGCTAACATAATTCCAAGGAAAATGTTGCTGACTCTGAAGAAATATAAAAACATTAAATAATTAAGGGTTCTGAGGCTTCTTTTGGATAGAACTTAATCTGATTAAGTTCTGTTTCCATACACACACACACACACACACACACACATATATAAACATTTTCTACAGCTAGGTGTAGTGGCTCACAGCTTAATCCTAGCATTTGGGAGGCTGAAGTTCAAAGCCAGGTTAGGTGACAGAGTGAGTTCCATACTAGAATGATACCCTGCTTAAATAAATAAATAATAAACCACTTTCTCTAGTTTTCATAATTATTTCCTGTAGAATTTATTTTCTCTAAAAATAATAAGTGAAGGGAAATTTGGAGCAGTGGGAAGAGGTTGCTTACTGAGGCAGATGGGTAGCCTACCTAGAGAAGACAATGTCAGATGGCACCTCAGATGTCCCAGAACCCTACACCCCACTCAGAGGGAGGCTGGGGTTAATATTCATGTTTTTTTTCCCTCTGTGTATATGTGTATGTATGCATGCATGTTTTGTGTGGGGTGTGTGTGCATGTACATATATGTGTATTATGTGTGGGTGTGCATATGTGTATATGCATGTGAGATGTCTGTTTTATATTAACATGAATAACTCTAAGAATAGGTAATTTGCTGTTTAATGAATGAGGTAGCTCTTTATTTTTGTTTTGGTATACACGTGAAATTAGAGAGATCACACAGCCTTACTCCACTGTGGAAATTACCACTTGTCTATTGCTGTACATTTTGAAATTGCAGAATTTTATCCATTCATTTGAAAATAAGTGCAACCAAAATTGTACCTCTCAACCCCAAGTGCAACCAGTTTTATAAATTTGAATGTTCAGATTTATGGTTTTATGTATGAATAAAAGGTTTCAGTCATTTTTTTTACATTTAAAGTTATCCCTTAATAAATGTTGCTTTAAGTTTACTACAAAACATTCCTACAAATACACATATGCAATTCTGACATCTGAAGCAATGACAGCCAGGGTCCTTTATCATTATGGAAACCCTTCTAATGAAGTCATTGGCAGGCAGGGTCATCTGGTAAGTCAAGCTATGATTAATTGCATGTGTTTCTTCTTATTATGCTAAATGGATAATATAGATTTCTATAGATGTAAGTGCAAGGAAATGTACCCGTGATTGTTTAGCTATTCATGTCTCTGCACATGAATTATCTCTGGAGATAAAGTTCACTAAGGCTTTGCATCAGTTTGCATTGGAAAATAAGAATGAAAAATATTTGTACTTAAAAATGCCTATTATATGCAAGTTGCAATCAAGGTAAACCAAATACTGAAGGCAACCACAGAAATAAAATCATACTCAAAGTGCTAAGTCAATTCTACCATTTGGTAGGGGTATAAAATGTGATTTTATTGGTAGAGACAGCAAGACATCTTTCCCACCATTTGTCTTCTGTGCATCAGTATTCTTTTTTTTTTTTTAAAAAAAATTCCTTATTTATTTATTTGAGAAAGAAAGAGGGAGGGGGACAGAGAATGAGCACGTTTCCAGGGACATTCACTCCCTTGTGCATCTGGGTTACATGGGTCCTGGAGAATTGAACCAGGATCCTTTGGCTTTGCCACCTCTCCAGCCCAGTATTCTTTTGTAGGCTGACTACTGGTACATTAGGTGACATGGATAGTGCAGGATTCATATTGCTAAGTTCACAAGGGAGCTCATTATAACATCATAGCTTTGTTTTTCTGTTGAATCACAACTGAGGAAAAAAGATGTGTGCTATTTACCACCTGCATTTTCTACCTTTCAGGGCGTTCTGGAGAGTTTCCTGGGCACTGCTATCTCCGGAGCCATCTTCTGCCTCTTTGCTGGTCAGCCACTCACTATTTTGAGCAGCACGGGCCCCGTCCTAGTCTTTGAGAGGCTTCTGTTTAACTTCAGCAAGTACGTATGTGCCTATCTGATTATGAAGTAGAATTGTTTGTATGACATTTGGTCCAGATAAAGCACAGGATATCAGTATGGCTCAGAATCCTGGCATGTTGAATGTGCCTTAGTAATTGTGGAGCCCAACAGCACTTCGCTCACACTGGATTCAAAGCCCGTGTTTTGTGTTTTCTGCTGGCTTCTTCACCAGTTACACATGCTCTGCTCTGGGCCCCTTGGGGCTGACTCCTAAGGACTACAACTCCCAGGTTCCTTTGCAATCTGGCTTCCTGCTGTTTGAGCCAAAAGAGAGCACCATCAAAGGGGAAAAGAGAAAGAGAGAGAGAGAGAGAGAGAGAGAGAGAGAGAGAGAGAGAGAGACAGAAAGAGAGAGGAGAGAGAGAAAAGAGTAAAGACAGAAAAGGCCAGTCCAAGTATGTATGTCTCTCTGTCCCCTCTCTGCTTTGGCATAGCAGTCTGGTCTATCTCCTGAGAGCACCCCAGTTCAGGTGGTCATGTACCCTGGCTCTTGTAACCCCATTCCTTGCCTGACCTTTCTAGGCTTGGAGCTAGTCATGGTTGCTTACTGTTGCTAATTTTGAGTACCTTACCTTTGCCTTGTGGTTTTCTTTCTCTCCTTTTGGTTGCACTTCTGTAAATAGACTATTTTATTCTCTCTGGATCCCTTTGAGAAGGCTACTTCCTGTCATGATCCTGATACAAAGATGAAATTAAATGACCGATGTAAGGTCCCATGATTCAATTTATGAAATGTTCGTGGCTGCTAACCCAGTCCCCACATTCTTTACTGAGTTTGGCATTCAAAAGTCAGCGGAACACTGAATGACACTGACCAAGGCTGATCATGTGCGAGTCTTGTCTTGAGCACTTCACATGTGTTAACTCATTGAATTCTTACAGCAATCCTTGAGGCAGAGGCTGTAATCTGTTTTATAGATGAGGAAGCAGGCTTGGAGAAAGTAAACTACCAAATGTTGCATCAGCAGTCAATGGCCGGGCTGGGCTCAACTTCCTGCTTTTGGACTCCAGAGCTCACGCCTCTTAAAGAATCCCTGGACATTGCTGGAAGGCACGATAATAATGACACTGCTCTTTTATTTTAGAAATTGATGGAGCATTCTACGTGGGGGGGTATATTGGGTAGTGAACTATACAAGTGTTCATTTTAGCTCACACAGATTCAAAGTTTAACCAGGTACTCTAGTCTTCCTCTAATGTATCTGGTATAGTTCTAAGAGAGGATTGCTTCTGCTGGTTGATTTCAGTCTTGAGATTAGAGTTTGTCAGGGCTTGCTAACCTTCTGTGTTAGAATGTCCATATTTGGAATTGTGATCTATTTTGGATTTTACTTTTAGACTAGTCAGTGTCTATATAGTACCTAATGAGCCTAAGGACTCAGTTAAAAAGTGTTCCTGGTGTGTGTAATCAACATGGTCACACATTAAGGGAGATGAAGAGGGTTTGGATTTATTTATTTATTTATTTGAAACCAGCTATGGAATGTAAACAAAGAGCCTTCTGAGAATTTGGACTTGCAATTTTTAAATCAAATTGTGAGTTTTCTGTAGGTTGTTAGTACAAATCTCTCCATCGTAATTCTGAGAACACTGGAAAGAATTTTATTCATATCAGTTTACAGAAAGGGTCAAAGTTTTTATATGTTTAAGAAAACATTTTTTGAGACAAGAAAGTCTTTGTGGAAAGATTAAACAAGCATGTAGTATAAACAGGAACAAACATGTGTAACCTTGCAGAAAGATTTATTGGATGAAATGTGATCAAAGCCTTAATCTACATAAAATGTTTTCTTCACATAGTTGTAGAATGGAGATTACTTCCGTCCACCAAGCCAGCTCCTTTCCCACTTCACCTCCTGTCTCATCTTAATTGGTACTGTTCCATGGTTTCAAGTAATTTATTTGAAAACAGTGGCAAACCAATGAGGAGCGTGGGGAAAGCTGTTCCTAAACCCACCATCAAGTAACTTGCTGCAGATGCAAATGTTTTAATCACAGTGCTGTGGGTTTGTACACTTGCTTCTGTGATGGCAAGGCTGCAAAGTAGTCTGTCTGCCTAAGCAGTGTCTCATGTACCACTATTTCCCAAAGTGTGTTCATCCTTTGCTAAGCCCAGTAGATGTTTTGTGTTGCTCTGGGTTCCCAATAAGTCTGGGCAGTGCTATGGCATCCCCACCCTGGTCTTTCACTGTACCCCTAAACATAGTGCCAGATCAGGGAGGCCCTTCATTTTGCTCAGACTGTACCTGAGTTCACCAGTTTTGGAGATACACGGAAGAATGTGACTCCTAAGTTCCATGCAGTCATTACCAACTTGTTTAAAGGGATTTCAGCCCATCTCCTCTTGCTGCCTTGGAAGTACAGTGATTTCATTAGCTGTTCTCACTGAGCTGCTCTAGGATCCTGGAAGTTGATTAGAAGAGATGCTTTGGTATATTGTTTAGGTTCCACTAGTGAAGTTGACACGGGCGTTCCCCTTTATGTCCGACCTGATGATGGTCTGAGTTTTAACTACTTAATCAGTTTGTCTCTCATCCTGTACTGCAATTACCCACTCTGTACCAGCCACTGGCATCCTTGGAATAAATCAAGACTGCTTGAACTTTCAAGCAGGGCTAGTGGTTCGCACTTGTTAGCACTTCGGAGGCTGAAGCAGAAAGACTGCCATGAGTTCGAGGCCAACACAGTGAGTTCCAGAACAGCCTGGTCTGAAAAAAAATATTAATTAAAAGTTTCCTCTAGTTTTCATTTTGTTAGGGAAGCAAAACTAGGTTATTGTTTTAATCTTTTAAGGGAAAAGTCTGTTGGCTAAAGAGCAATAAAATAATATCTCTTACTCTGGCACTGAGTCATATGATAATGTAAATTATCTCAGATTCCTAGAACACAGCCCTTTCAGTAGGATACTTATCTCATAAGGACACGCATGGCATTCAATAGCAGAGAAGCAGGCACAAAGGGAACTGGAAAGGGAGACAAAGCAGTGGCTAGAAGACCTTAGAACATCTACGGAACATGACTTTCTATTTCAGTGTTCATGATTTCCTGCCTTGGTAATACATTTCAACTCATGGGACTTGATGGCAAGAGGGAACAGAGGGTAGTAAAGTTAATGTCTGCCAATCTTGAGCTGAGTGCAAAGCACGTCAGAGAACCGTGGAGTCATTTTTAAAGGGACAGTCAAGAATTAGGAGATTTGCTTCCAGGCCCAGCTCTGCCATCAAAACCCTAACCTTGGATAGATGACTTCACATCCATTGGCTTTGGTGCCTCATCTATAAAATGAGGCTTAGTTGACAAATTGGTATCTACATGAGTCAGGATTCTCTAGAGAAGCAGGGCCAATAAGATCATATACACAAAGAGATTTATTATGAAACCTTGGCTGGAGAGTCCAAAGTCTGCAGGGAAGGCTGGCAGACTGGAGAGCCAGGAAAATCCGTCTTTCAGGTTGAGTCCAAAGGCTGGCTGCTGCTGAGCCAGGGAGTGTTGATGAGGCAAGTGGACTCCAACAGCAGTTTACTTGAGAATTCTCTCTTGCTTCTCAGGACAGTTTTTCTTTTGTTCCATCCTACCTGCATCTAATCAGAAGAGGCCCATCTGTTTTACTCAAAGTCCAGTAATTTAAATGCTCATTTCTCCCCAGACAACCTCACAGAAACACCCAAGGTAATGTTTGACCACATATCTGGGCGCCCTGGAGCTCATTCAAGTCAACACAAAATTAAATCATCAAAGAAATTTTACATTCCGATATTCAATAGTTTCTGGCAACCAGAGGAGCAGTCACTTCCTGGTTATATGTGACCATCTCAGTCAAGTCTTTATCTAGAGGCCTCCATCGATCTAGCATGTCTTGACTTTGCATCTTCTCTGTGCCAGGCATTGTGCTAGGTGGGGAATTTGAACTTCTTTCCTAAGCAGTGGGAAGACATTGAAAGGTTTCAAGTTGAAGTAAGCATATGGCTTGTAATTTAAATATCCTTTTGGTGGTGGTGGAGAGATTGCTGGAGCAGGGCAAGCCTAAACGTCAGCATCAGTTTAGATGTTCTTCTCAGGCAAAGGGTTAGGAGCTCAGAGAATCAATGATTGGGAAAATAGCAACAATGCCTTTGAAAGTGTTAAGATCCATTGGCTAACAGTAATCAGAACTCAGGGTCTGACAGTTGGGCCAAAGAGCTTCAAGCCTGTATGACTTTTGGTTGTTAGGCCAAAAAAAAAAAAAAAAAAAAAAAAAGTTTCTATTTGCTTTCTCATCACAGATAAATGATGAGTTAATGCTGATTAAATGGGCTCTCAACCTCATTTTAAGAGAATCAGTATGAATTTTAAAAGGTCAATACTTGACCCATCATTTTCTGTTAGTTAACTTTTATGAGAGACAGTGGCCTCAGTAGATGGTGGCAGCCTATGGAAAAGCCAGGCAGGAAATGGTGGCTGCAAGATGCTTCATACTCAGCTTCGATAAAAGGCACAATCTGTGTGCACATACAGGTGAAGTGGCAGCTCCTGGCTGCAGTAGGACAAGACAGCCTTTCCTGATCTGATAACAGTCAGTGCTTCTTCGTCTGTCCCCTTTTGCTGGTGACACTCCATCCACAGTAAGCACTGATGCTATCTTATGCCCAGTGTCTTTTTAGCTATTCTTCTTATCTATCCTCATCCTGGTCTGATTCTGCCTAGATACTCTGAAACTTTCTGACATACCCTGAAAAATCTTTATTGCAAATCCCATTCTTTTCCCATGACATGCTAATGCTTTCTAATAGTTTGTACAGTAAACTCCATGAGTGCAGGGAATGTGTGTGCGTGTGCGCGTCCGCGTGCGCGCACACACACACACACACACACACACACACACACACACACAATTTTTCATGGCAGTGTCTCACTGTAGTCCAAGCTGCCTTAGAACTCACTCTGTGGCCCTAGGCCGACCTACAACTCATGGTGATCCTTCTGCCTTAGCAACCTGAGTGCTGGCACTAACCGCATGACCCACCATGCCTGGTGAGAATGTTTTTTGAATGATAAAATTAAATTATTCACACTGAACACGTGTATAAGAAGTACTTCCCATGGGTGTTCCTCAGACTTCTAGAATAATTCCCGTGGGTTACCATAATAGCACCATGAAATTGAATCCTTAAGCTTGAAACTTTCCGGATAGAATTGAGCTTTGTGCTCGTGTCTAACTGATTTTGTGTCTCCCACAATTGCTGTGCTGGCTCGTGGTCGTTTCTGTTCTGCGTGCGTCCTGGAGGACAGGTCAAAGCCTCTCTCTGCCTTCCTTGCAGGGACCATAGTTTTGACTACCTGGAGTTCCGCCTGTGGATCGGCCTGTGGTCAGCCTTCCTGTGTCTCGCGCTGGTGGCCACGGACGCCAGCTTCCTGGTGCAGTACTTTACCCGTTTCACGGAGGAGGGCTTCTCTTCTCTGATCAGCTTCATCTTTATCTATGACGCGTTCAAGAAGATGATCAAGCTGGCCGATTATTACCCCATCAACTCTGACTTCAGAGTGGGCTACAACACCCACTTCTCCTGTGCCTGTGTGCCGCCCTACCCAGGTGAGGATGGCTTCCTCTGCTGTGACTTCAACACGGCCAAGTGCTCATCCACAGGGGTCTCTGTTTTCTCTGAGCAGCCGCACAGCTTGATGTCGGAGGTGTCTCCAACCTCAGTCAATTGGGAAATGAAGCCAGGAGCTTTGGGATGTGACTGTAACTGGCTCCATGCTTGGAGATTAGCTCCAATTGCAGTGTATTTACAAAGATCTAATTTGTACATTATTTTCAGTTGTATGTGGTAAGTGGGGAGAGCCATATATAGATATTAACATGTATAGATAACTGGATGACCTGACTCTCTGACCTTGTATTCCACTTTATTGTGTCTGTTTTTGCTATGGGAATTTCTTTATTTGAACTTTAAGTAGAATTATTTTAAGCTTAGAGAAGTGAAAAGAAGATACTATTTCACTTTACATAATTTGTGTCATGAAAATTTAAAAATTGAAATTTTGGTTAGAGTCATCTAATGATAAAGGGGAATGATGTATTCATCCCCACTAGACAATGTAACTAGGAAAGGAAAGAAGGAAGGATGGAGAAAGAAAGGAAGAAGAAGAAAGCAAGGAGAGCAAGTGAGCTTGTTATAGTCCAGAAGCAGATTTATATTGTAGAGTCAGGGGAGTTATAAAGGTAACTTATGAGTGAGAGATGTGACTGTACATTTTAATACTTTAAGAACTGTCTTACCAAACTCAAGTCAGTATCAGAATTTTTTCATGAAAAAGTGTTCAACTTTTTCCCCTTGAAATAATCATTGATTCAGACTGCCTAAGCTTTTGAAAGAAAGACTGACTTTAAGCAAAGTTGACATGTATCTGCTATAATAGGATAAGGGATAGATGTTTTCCAACAGACAAGTAAATGACAGTAGTGTCAGGCGTTCCACAGTACGCAGTCAGCCATGTCCTACTGTGTGTAAGGTCTCCTAATGACATGCAATACCTGCTTTGCCTCCTGGACTCTGAGGGAAAACAGTTACGCAGTTGTAGTAAACTACACACAGTCATAGTGTAAACAGAAGCAAAATGCCTATGAATATAACAGACAAAAGGCTACAAAGAATTTTCCTGCCTGTGGGAGGCCATGCCTGTGAGGCTGGCCCACCTCCCCTGGTGGAAGTGCTCACTCTTCTCTGCCCAGCACTTGGGGAAGTCTGAGGAAACCAGTGTCTGTCTTGGTGATGAGAGGAAAGAGACCACCTCCTCGCCCAGGGAGTCGGTCTGGATGCTGATGAAAAGATTGAGCACTGGGCTCCTCACTCATGACTCTTTTTTGCCTTCTTAAATTCAGCAGTCAGTAAAATATAACACATTCTTAAGAGAAAAGCAGAGAGGTGTGAGGTGGACATGCACAGGTTTAGGTGACCATGAATAGTAGAGTGATAATGACCAAGTAGTGCTAGCATGTGGACCGATTTGAAGTATTTCATAATTCAGAAGGTGGCTTGTATCAACTGTGGTGCCCCATGCCATATTTTTATTTTTATTATTTTTATTTTTTTTCTAGCCCTAAAAAATATTTTTATTTATTTGTACACAGAGATGGAGAAAAGAGAGAGAATGGGCACTCCAGGGCCTCTAACCACTGCAAACAAACTCGAGAAGCATGCACTACTTTATGTATATGGCTTTTCAGGGGTACTGGAGAATCAGACTCAGATGGTTAGGCTTTGCAGCCATGCCATATTTTTAAATACTGGTTTTGTTTTTATGCATGTTGATTTTCCTCAACTATAACAAAAAGACTGCAGGTGTAAAGCTCACGATGCCCATGGGGCTCGCAGTCCTGACAGGTAATATCATTATTAAAGTCAATTAAGTATTCTTCCCACTAAGAAACACACAATGCTGGGGCTTTCTGAGAGAGAAGGGAAGTGAAACCCTCTGAAACCAAGCAGCCTGGACTCTCAGGGAAGCTCAGCCTTTGAAAACACTGGGCTTGGGACTGGGGAGGTAGCTCAGTGGCTAAAATGCTTGCTGGATGGTATGCACACATCTCTCTCACACACACAAAAGAAGAAAATATCAGATTTGGGGCCTGGGAATGCAGCTTGTAGCTCAGGGGGTCGAGTGCTTGTCTAGTGTGCACAAGGTCCTGGCTTCAGACTTCAGTACTGCACATACCCACCTAATGAATTCACAAGTCTGGTATTTTTTTTTAATTTTATTTATTTATTTATTTATTTATTTGAGAGCGACAGACACAGAGAGAAAGACAGATAGAGGGAGAGATTGAGAATGGGCGCGCCAGGGCTTCCAGCCTCTGCAAACGAACTCCAGACGCGTGCGCCCCCTTGTGCATCTGGCTAACGTGGGACCTGGGGAACCGAGCCTCGAACCGGGGTCCTTAGGCTTCACAGGCAAGCGCTTAACTGCTAAGCCATCTCTCCAGCCCACAAGTCTGGTATTTTAACTTTCCCCACTTATTCCCCCCCTATATATAAATCGAAAGTATCTATAACCTGATTTATTAGGTTGAGTAATCACCTATCAGGATTCTGTAAAGGAAAAAACAATTGCGGCTCAGCTCCTCTGTGGTTTGAACTGCTCATGGAGCCGGATGATGGCTTTGCATGATACCTGTGACACACAAAAGATATGTGCAGTGTTGGCCCTGTCCCTACCTGAGGCTCGTGGAAACTTTCATTCATTCTTTTAATTGGATGCCGGCAGACAAGTTATTGTAAAACGAAGGAATATGTTTCCAGATGTGTTCCCAGCAGAAGCGGTGTGGAGGCCCAGCCAGCTTCACATGTGCAGGGCGGGACAGGCTGCCAAGCTAAGTCCCCTTTCCTTCCACCACATTCCTCCAGGCTCCAGGAGTTCTCCCAGGTCTCTGACAATTCCCACCCCTTCCAGCTGCTACTAGTAAGGTGGGGGAGGAAGGGCTTTGAGGTCAGAAAGCCTTCATTTAGGTCCCAGGTGGGCTGATGCCAAATGGGTGATTGGGGCAAGTTCCTCTGTCAGCTTGCCCTCACTTGGCCCATCTGTAAAACAGGCTCATTAATAGTCCATGACTTGTAGAGCGCTTTGAATGAAGTGGGCGCATGCCTGTAGTCCCAGCCGTCAGGAAGCTGAGGCGGAAGGATCATGAGTTCCAGCGTGAGCTACACAGTGGCACCTGGGCCAGCCCCTCAGTCCCCTAGGAAGAACTGAAGCTGACACAAGAATGTAGGTAAAGCACGTGGGTTACTCTCTGGGGTGAAGGAACGACTCAGAGTTGGCTTCTTTGTCACTGCGATCATGATCCATTAAATTTTGGAGCCAGTGTTCAGTCTTTAGGTGTGAACGAAAGCATAGACCCACTTGGCATTCGTCATTTCCCCTTGGGGTCAGGCACTGTGGGCAGTCGGTCCCCTGCTGGCCGCAGCCCTGACTTGGGGAGTGCTTCGGTTTCTTGGCGCCCGTGAGCCATGTGCACGCGGACATGAGGAAGCTCCCATGGCGAGGAGCTCTGTCCGCCGCAGGGAAGGCGAATGCAGCTGGCATCTGCATAGCAGTCTTGCAGTTTTCAAAGCCTCAGAGGAGGAATAACTCTGCATTCCCTCGTCATTTCATACTTTTGGCATCCTTAATACTTCCCCATAACCGTATAGCTTTGGTAGCAGACTGCATCCATTATAAACTTAGTTCTTCTCAAGAGCAAACTGAAAAAAAAAAACAAAACCACAAAATGCCAGGGAGAGAACAATGTGGTTGCATGTACAGCTCGAGTAAGTATTCTAAAAATAACATGAGGCTGGGCTTTCATCGCAACATGCATTCTTCGTGAAGGAATTCAGTCAGTGAGTCAATAATATTTAAACTGGCGGATGACTTGTTTTTCAACACTGGCACAATATGTAACAACAGAGCAGTGGCCACACAGCAGGAGCCTGTGATCCCGGCGAACCTGCGGCGTGTTCGCAGCACTGGGAACAGGGCTCCCTCGCCACCAGCGGGGCTGTTCACGCTCACAGTGTAGGATAGCTTTGTGTTTGTGAAGGCAGCTCCTCCTCCTCCTCCCGTTCCTCTCCTCCTCCTTGCATGTTTCTATACCATCCCGTTGCTTTCTGACAGAGATCTAGGTGTGCCAAAGCACTGAATAGAAAAAGCAGCCAGGAAGTTTGCCATCCATGACCCGCCTAAGCTTGTGTGCTAAGATCCCCGTTTCGTAGACATAGGGTAGCTGTGAATTAACAAAGAGGCATTTCCAGCCCTGCCTCGAGTCCTACATAGCAGAAAGATTGTGGTAAGAAGGTAAGTTTAGACGCCAAAAATGAAAAAGGAAGGCCAGCTCCTGGGTTCCTAGCTCCCCCCTGACATCCCTTGCCAGTGTTGCCAGTGGAGTACACATCTCCGCCTTGGAGTCAAAGAAACTGAGTGGGAGCCTCACCTCTGAAAGAAACCAGCAAGCGCAATTACTCTGACTCCTTGTTTCAAGTCTTTGAGCTGCATTGGTACTACTGCCAACTTTCAGGACTTTCTGCTACATGTGTGTAAAGTTGCTTGGCAAAATTGAAACCAAGTCAACGTTTCCTTTTTCACATTTCTCATTGTCTTCTCACAAAAGATGCTCAAGTCAGTTTTAATCTGATAATGCTCTTTAAAGGGGTTTAGATACTTTTTTCCTGAAAGGGTACATGTTGACTAGATCATTTTTTTTTTGCAAGCCTCTCCCGCAAAGTAACAAACAACAAGTGTGCTATAGTGGACAAATAACAAACAATTGCATCCACATTTAAGGGAAGAGAAGAGGTCAATACATGAGGGTAGAGCAGTAACAGTATTCCACTGAGCCTGGAGACTAAAAATACTGCCTATAACACATAGTCGTGTAGCAAGAGGCATGAAAGTCTTAGAAGGAAGGGGCTCAGCTCTTCTAAAATTAATCTATCTGAGTTCTTCAAGAATATGAGTGGTAGAATTGTGTAAATAGGAAACAAAGCATGGACATCTTTCCATTAACTCACTTAAATTTATTCCTCCTGCTTGATTCTCCTTATTTGTAATCCATCACCAGATTTATTCAGGGTTTATTTCATTGGTATTAAAGAATTGTACTACTTTTAATGAAGTAAAATGCACACATTTATCCACATGGCTTTATGTAAGAGGTTCTGTTTTATAAATAGAGCTAATTATGTTTGCATGAACAGAGGTCCAGTTTTCACTTGACCCAGACTTTAGAGATAAATTTCTACTCTGGTCCCTCTGTTCATTTGCTTAATGTGTAAAGATTGTGGTGACTTTATGCTCAAGGGCACATTAATATTTTAGAAAAGGTCAAAGTAAATGTTCTAGCAGGTGTGGGTTTTACATCTAGAGGAGAAAGAAGCCTTGCTAAAAATGATAAATTATAAAAGCAAGAAAAATAGCCTCAGGGGGCAGATACCGTATTGTTAACAGAAGAGATATGTTTTATTGATTTGTTGTTAACTGCTCTAGCGAGAACACGCTTAATAATGGATGAGTGATTAAGAGGAAGAAATTCTTTCTCAGGCACCCAGTGCCTCACTGTCTATAATCTCTCAAAGTAGATGGTGGCCTTTCTCCTGGTATGCGACAATACGACCCCATGACTGGATTAGCAATGGCTTCCATTCCCTTTCATTTTCATACTTTTGTCATATCCATTTAGTGTTCTGAGGCAGTTGTCACTAAGGTGGAACTTCAGTGTTGTTTTTCTCTGTGCAATTTTTTTTGATTATCATAAAAAATGTGATGCACTAATATTGGGCATTAATCTTGTGGACCAACAGTATAGTCAATATGTGGTTCATAATTAGAAAGCCCATTAAAAGAAAATGAAGAAATAAAATATAATCCTAGTTTTTCTTCCATGAACCGTACCATAATAAGTGCAGTGTGATTCTGTAGTCCACCGCTCCCTTTCTGGAGGAGGTTTAAGTCGTGGCATCTGTAAGGACAAATCCTGGGGAGCATTCTGCGGGCGTGCACTCGGGAGAGCAAGCATCAGCACACTTGATGTTCCGTCGTTCATGGTAAAGTCACTGTGCTGCATTCTTGTAAGGGAGCCACACACACTCCTGTTCTCGTTTCCTTTCACTCACCTGCCTATATTCGGTGGTGTCCAGACAATGCTTGTAAGGAGTGGAAAAGGAGAAGGGATGAATTTGGAACATCACCAGACCTGGTACATTTTCCATACAACGTTGTCTATAATGCATTTGTAAATGCAATGATGGGTGGGTATGGAGGAGTTATTGTAGAAATATACCCAACGTAATATGTGCATCCTAGCTTAACTCCAACTAATGGCACAGAGTTCTAGGCAAATGACCTGAAGATCATTTGTCTTGAACAGCCTAGTCACAGAGAAAATCTCAACCATTAGGTTTGGTAACAACACTCTATCAGGACAATGAAAAGAACAACCATCTAAAAGTAAAGCAGGGGCTGGAGAGATGGCTTAGCGGTTAAGTGCTTGCCTGTGAAGCCTAAGGACCCCGGTTCGAGGCTCGGTTCCCCAGGTCCCACGTTAGCCAGATGCACAAGGGGGTGCATGCGTCTGGAGTTCGTTTGCAGAGGCTGGAAGCCCTGGTGCGCCCATTCTCTCTCTCTCCCTCTATCTGTCTTTCTCTCTGTGTCTGTCACTCTCAAAATAAATAAATAAAAAATTAAAAAAAAAATAAAAGTAAAGCAGGCCTATGACTTCTGTTCACCTTGAGACAAGGCTAAGAGTGGCAGCTGACATGGTTTCTCCCAGGGTCTTCCTCATTCATTTTGTCATCTTCACCAAAGCCACTTGTGCTCATTTACTGACCTAGAAATTGAAAGCATAAGTGCTTTATCAAGAAACATTAGTGTCCTCATCTGAGATCCTTAAATCAGTGGCGTGGCCATGTAGCTAGACGGGCATCTAGCTTTATCCTGTATCATTTACCAGTGACTTGGCTTCTTCAGGATTGTCTTTAAAAAAAACTGCAATGGCCTATTGAAGCTTGATTATCACAGAGAACAATTTTAAGGGTTTCCATACTCACCTCAAGTTAATTCCATATTATTGTGGCCCTAAGAAGCTGTTGGACCACAGCCTCAGATTAGAGTCAGATATCATCAGCACCATCCAAATGCTGGATGTTTAGCAGGGGATTTCAAGAAACATTCTCTCTCTCTTTTGAGAGAGAGAGAGAGATGGGGGGAGGGAAAGAATTGGTACACCAGGGCCTCAGCCACTGCAATTGAACTCCAGATTCTTGCACCACCTATCTGGCATGTGCTGTCTTGCCCTTGCCTCACCTTTGTGCCATGCCTGGCTTATGTGGGATCTGGAGAGAGATCAAACATGGATCCTTATGCTTCACACGCAAGTGCCTTAACCACCAAGCCATCTCTCTAGCTCAAGAAACTATTTTTAATAACATAACATATATATATTTAGTCATCATAAAACCTCGAAAAGTAAATGATGAGTTTTGCTTTCTCCAGGTTTTAGAGCTGATAATTATTTTAGCACCATTTTTTTAGCCCTTACCTGACATTAGGCACTGTGAAAACAAAACTTCTTACATTCTGTTATTTAATTCCGTCAGGAATCTTTTTTAATTTAATTTTATTTTTTAATTTTTTTGTTTATTCTTATTTATTTGAGAGCAACAGACAGAGACAGAGAGAGAGAAAGAGGCAGCTAGAGAAAGAGAGAGAGAATGGGCGCGCCAGGGCCTCCAGCCACTGCAAACGAACTCCAGATGCGTGTGCCCCCTTGAGCATCTGGCTAACGTGGGTCCTGGGGAACTGAGCCTCAAACCGGGGTCCCTAGGCTTCACAGGCAAGCGCTTAACCACTAAGCCATCTCTCCAGCCCCTGTCAGGAATCTTATGAGGTGGTTGGTTTCAAATCCATTTTCACAAGTCATGGGTCTGTCTTTGGGAAAAATGAAGTAACTTCCTTGAAACAATTGGTTAGAGTTGGAGTTTCAGGGTCCTGTGTTCCAAAGTGGGTGGGTCCAGAATTTAGGCCCAGTGTATTTGCCATGTTGCCATGGTGCATGGCTGACAGGTCCAACCTTGGTGATCAATTGCTGCTTATGTTTAAACTCATTGCCTGCATTTCTGATGATATAGTTTCTGTTAGTATGTAATGGAGAGGAGCCACCAGAGAGTCCTGACACGAGGTCACTGAGGATAAAATGGATCAATCTTTGATCTTTCAACTGATATTTCCTATGTGGGAGACATGCCAACCCCAGAGGAGGCAGGTGTGCCTCCCTGTCTGTTATAGCTCCTATACTTGAAGCCATACTTGGTCTCCATATACTTTCTCTGGTTCTCCCATCAGACACAAAGAAGTAAGGGCCAGCTTAGGATGGAAGAGTTGTGGGCATACTTTAAAATGTCTGTTTCTGACAATATAGTTTGCCCCATCCCAGAGGATCGCCCACAGTATGATACATGGACAGGGGAAATACAAAGTGAAAAAGTGACAGACAATGATGAGCTTGTTGGGACTCCAGGACCCATGCACGGGAGAGGGAGAGGGAGGGAGACTGCCACATGATGATTGGCTAAATTGCAGTCATTTGAATTCTTGGCAAAGACTTTCATTTCCTCATGAGCCACGATGCAAAGCAGATTGGAGACAGAATGCAGTGTGCCTTGGTTTTCTTTCTGACCTTTCTGGAACTCAGTTAAGGACATTGCAGATTCCATATAAGTGGATCACTTTGCAATTGGTTGCCAAAGTGTTGGTACTGTGTCTGGATCTAATGGCCCCTGTCACCCAATGCCCAGTGGTAATTGATCATTTCCTCATTGGTGAGCCTAAAGAAATTTACTTTTAATATCATTTATGGACTCTACAACACTCTGCCAAGTTATTTATTGAAGTGCATGTGTACACACACACACACACCTTTCTTTTGAAATGAATTATTTACTTAATTAGGAGAAAATATATACTTTTTTCCTGCCCATCAGATGCCGATGTTCTGGAATTTTGAGACCCAGTATACTATAATAAAACCAAAAAGAGAATAAGCAGAATTGAACCTAAAAACATGAAAGCAGTTACTAGAAGTTCAGATTGGAATCCTATTTTAGGATACTGCTAGTCTCAATTATTCATATTTCACTTCAAAAAGTAGAAGCCTTGAATGTATCTCTCTCTCTCTCTCTCTCTCTCTCTCTCTCTCTCATGCACACACACACATGCATGCCTTATCCCTTGTTTAAATACAGAAAAGTTTGCTACAAAGAGACTTGAATGCTTTGGGATAAGAAACTCATGAGATTGTTTTAAAGAAGTGTTCTAAGGAAGAGCACTTCCCAGACACAAGGAATGCTGACTATAAGGTCTTGACTCTAATTGACTGTAAGCTGGAGAAGTCACCCTCCCAGCCTTGCTGTTGAGTCCTGTCCAATATTGTTTGTTGAGTACCTTTTTGTCATGAGTTTTTCAAACAATGATTATCTCATGTGCACTTCAAGTTTCCAAGTTACGAATTAGTTAATGCTTACTGAAAGAAATGTCAATGTCTGAGATTATATTGTACATGAAACCAGTGATCAGCTTAATTATTGATTGTCATTTCTTTCATTGGACAATCCATATTGAATATACTCTCATAACAGGAGTTTTTATGGTACTGATTGTTTTTGAGAACTAAAACAAAATTTAATACCATTTTCTTAAATGTGTGTTTAGTTTCTTATCAGGTCAGAGCTTAATCGATGTGCTTATATGTTTTAGTGTTTGATTTGCATACAAGATGAATATCGTCACAATAAAATGTCATCATGCCCTTATATTATTATTTAAGACATCTTTTTATGAACTAGGAGTTTTGTATGGACACGTCATATGCTTGCACTGTCATTTCCCGCTTCCCTGTCCCCACTCCACAGAGGGCCCTCCTCAGTGGGAGAGCTGGTGTTCACCATGGAGTGATAGGTTAGGAGCTGTGAGCGCAGCAGTCTGTCATTGTGGGGAGGGCTGTGTCTCTGGATATTCTCTCCCACTCTGTGGCTCTTACATTCTTTCTGCCCCCTCTGTCGCAAACGTCCCTAAGCCTTGGTGGGTGTGCTTTAATTCTACCTTAGTGTTGAGTTCTCAGAAGCTTCTGGGTTTCTCTGCTTCGGTGCATTTCGAGTGTCCTCGGTGTCTGCGTCACCCTGGTTCAGGTTGTCAGGCTCGCCACGGAAGCAGCACACTTGCTCATCTCCCCAGACCCTAGCTACCATGTGGGGGCTGGCTCATCTCCTGTCAGTGAGTCAGCTGTTATTCTTGTCTTGTTGGTAGATTATGGTTGTCTCTGGTTATTGCTGCTTTCTTAAAAATGAAAACAGATTCTCCAATGGAGAGTGAAATCAGGATAGGTTAAAGGGAATAAGCATTGTTAATTTAGAGAGATTTTGGATGACAGCTAGTGGGAACTTCTCTTTGGAGTCCATTATCTTGGTCTCCATAAGGTTCTGACTTGGTTCCTAGTTCTAGTTATGGGCTCCTTTCTGCTGAGCAGCCGTGATCAGAGAGCCACTGGCTGCCCTCCTGGGTTGTGTGCCACCATCGCAGGGCATGTCCAGCTCGTCAGGTTGGCTGTTTTCATATAGTAGTGTCCCCTGCTTGCTCACAACATTGGTGGCCGGTCTCCCCTAGCAGCCCAGCACTTTTCAGCGCTGCACAGGCTAACCATCTGGCAACTAGCTTCCTTTCAGATTCAGCTGGGTCTCTCAGTGTTCTGCACAGGCAGTGTGCAGTATCTTCAGCAGTAGGACCTTACCTTTTACCTCAGGCGGCCAACCAAGGGCTTTAACAGAAGCCCGTCTTGTTAGATGGTAGCCCTCTGTTTTAAACCTTATTATGTATTCGGTTTGCCAGCATTGCATTTTTCATAGTAAAATATTGTCCTTCTCTTACAGTTAATATCTCATTACTTAATGCAACAACACGAGGTCCAGAGGATCTGCCAACTGCTCCTACTACTGAGATGGTAAGTGACTTCATGTTTTGAAAAACCTGTCTACCGGCTGAATATTGTATGCTTTATTTGTAATAATTCACAACACTGTCACCTACCACTCAGAACTCATAGCATGAGCTCCTATTTAATAATTGATAGCAGAGAGAAATAAAAGAATACTTTCTTTTAGTTAGATGTTTGATTCTACCAAACCTGAAGCCAGTATTTACTCATAGAACATGTTTTGCAAACTTTCATAAGAATTTTTCTTGCTACTCTTTATTAATTGAAACCTTAAAATGTTTTCACAAGGGAAAAATATGTCATGGAAATGATGGCCTGTTGTGCTCTGTTTCTGGCTTGGGTAAGAATTCTCCCCCTGACCAACGGTTCCATGTTCTCTCCACTAAGGGTGATTGTAGCGGGCCATTTCCCCTTGTCCTTTAGAAAGGACTGTGCTTCTGTCACATGATATCCTTTCCCATGGCTTGTCACCAGGACTCTTTAAGGAACTGGAACAAGGCTTTTAAAATGAGCTGTTTTGCATGGAATGTCACACACAAGAGGGAGACTTTTGTGTTGGAGAAAAAGAGAAGAGTGCTGTTTAGGCTTCTGATTGTTTTTCTTTGGTGCCAAATATGGAACCTTACCAAAGAACATCAATCTCTCAGTTATAAAGACAGAAGGCATAATACCTTGCATTGATGGAGTGCCCATCTCTCAGGAGACCAGAGCACTTGTGCAGATATTGTGCTGTGAGTGCCCACAACATCCTTTTCAAAGATGAGCTTTTGTGTTCCTGTCTGTTTCTGAGTTGTTTTTGTATTCTGTGGATCTCTTGCCTTCTTCTCTCACCATTAGAATTTGCACTGACTTTCTTCAAATGTTACCTCTCTGCTTCTTTAGATTCCAGAATATGTGTATAAGAGTGTGTGTGTCAGAAAAGAATTCAGTTTCTAATATTTTAGCCAGCCAACCTATTACTCAAAAGGACTTGCCTAATATAGAAAATTCTTCCCTGTATACTTTCTTTTCTTTTTTTTTGAGGCAAGCCCAACAGACTTTTTTTTTTTTTTTTTTTTGAGAGGGAGAGAGAGAGAGAAGAGAGAAAATTGGTTTGCAAGGGGCTTCAGCCACTGCAATTGAACTCCAGCCACATGCACCCCCTTGTGTGCATATGTGACATTGTGTGCTTGTGTCATTGTGTGTCTGGCTTTCATGGGACCCTCAGGAGTCAAACATGAGTCCTTAGGTTTCTCAGGCAAGTGTCTTAACCCCTAAGCCATCTCTCCAGCCCTTGCCTGTAGGTTTTAAAGGATTAGAGCTAAAATTATTCTTTTGAAAAATGTTTTATTTATTGTTCCATTTTAACATTTTCATGTCTGCATATAATTTATCTCCCGGAATTACCCTTTCTTGTCTTCCTCTTCTTTTCTACTAATCTCAATATTACTTTCACCTTTTTTTTTTTTTTAGCCCATTGAGTTAAATTAGGCTTGTTTGCATGATCATGGATGAAAGGTTATTTACTGTGGAATGGGTGACTTACCAGTGGCTACACTACTGATGAACCTGACTCTCTGCTTCAAGGCAACCATTAGCTGCCTGATTAGGTTTCTTGAGCCTTGGAGGGGTGGTTTGGGTGTCCTGTCTGAGACTGAGCACACCGTAGTCACTTGTTCTCAGCAATTTTGCCAGCTATACATCTCTGCACTAATCCCTGTCCCTTGTAGTGAGATACTACTTGATAGAGGCTCCAGCCACTGCTTATCTACCATAACAATACAGACATCGAGAAGGCAGGTTCATATGTTGTCTGTTTAACATAACCACTATAGTAGGTTCCCTCCTAGAGCCCATGTCACTAGCCATAGGCTTTGGCCAGGTTTATGGGACCAGGTAAAAGATCCTGTCTGTGGACCAGAAAGCAGTTACTCCCATGACACCTGTGCCGCCATTGCACCAGTGGGCACACCTTGCTTGACATGTCAGTTGTGAAATAAACAGTGTCCAAAACTGGGTAGGACTGTTGATGGCTTTTCTTCTCCAGTAGCTTGCATAGCACTTTCTGGTATGAAGATTCCCTGTAGCTAAAATTATTCTTGTGGTTAAAAAAAAAACCCGAATCATAAGTTTATTTGCAAAAAAAAATTAACAGAACACATTGTTTCCTAATTTGATACTTTTAATAAGTAATCAAGGAAAGCTTTAGAATTAATAAATTTTATGGCTTTTCTTTGGGCAAGCCCTGGAGGAAAGTCCAGTGGTTGATACATAATTATAATAAGACACACGTGATTGGTGGAAAACAAATGGATGGTGTGGTTGGCTTCTGCTGTGACCCCGACAGAGGGGACACAGGGGCAGCATAGTGACCATAAATTGTCTCTCATTTGTGGAGTGCAAACCAGAGTCCTGATGCCCGGGTACGTCTTATGACCTTTCTTGCTCTAGGCCGCTTCGCCGTAAATCACCAGAGCCCAGATTAGCGCTGCGGTCTGCGTGGAGCTACGACTTGTGTTATTATCGGTGGCTCCCATGATGCCTCTGGGTGCTAGCACTGACCCCGCAGGTGCTGTGGACCCCAGAGGGACAGGCCCCCTGAGTGTCTGTGATCTGCATTCCTTAACTGAAATGTTCCAGAGCTGTTTCCAGCACCTTTAGAACAGCAGCTAGGCGGGGAAAGCGTGTGCATCGTTGCTCTGCTTTCATCCGTAGAAGACTTTTATGTGTCATCCCTGTGTTCACACGTACATAAACACATAGTGATTGCATATGCTATCAGTAAGTTATTCATAATTAAGTGTTAAAGAGGTAATATGGCTCATCAATAAACTGCCATTTATTGAACATCCGTTAGTTTCCAGGCTGTTTTTATTGGTTGCCTATAATTAGGTGTTATCTCTATCTTGTAGTTATAACAGAAGCTTAGAAAAGCAACTGATCTTTCAAAGATCATGGTACCTGGATGGGATAAAACTAGAATTTGAATTTAGGGGCGTCTGTCTCTAGAATATACCTTTCTTCTGTTCTTTGTTGTCCTATGGCGTTCTTTATATAGAAGAACGAAGAGGCAATGAATTATTTTTTAAAATATTTATTTACTTAGAAGGGGAGAGAGAAAAAGAGAGGGGGGGCAGGCATTCCAGGACCTCCTATCCCTGAAAATGAACTCCAGATGCATGCGTCACTCTGTGTGTGAGGCGTTACGTGGGTACTGAACCCAGGCTATCAGGCTTTGCAAGCAAGTGCTGTCAAGCACTGAGATGTCTCTCCAGCCCTGGTGCAATGAGCCTGGTGTGGGACTGCTGGTTTCAGCGCTGCATCCATGTCCGAACAGGCTATGGGTACTTCTCCGCATCTTGTCTAAAGTGGTGGTGTCCATAGTTCTTGCCTCACAGGTAGCCCAAGGGCCAAAGCAGTATGTCGGACTGAGCACTGCAGCCTCCATAGACCCTCTCACTGCCAGTGTGAGGCTGGTATATCCCCATGGGCATTGTGATTATTACACCAGGCTAGGCTGCCTCAGTAGCTCAGAGGTCCGTGGAGAAAGCCTTGGAAAGAAGCCGTTTCTCCCTCGAGGTGGCCGGCCCCGCTGC
Source organism: Jaculus jaculus (assembly GCF_020740685.1). Lineage (NCBI taxonomy): Eukaryota > Metazoa > Chordata > Mammalia > Rodentia > Dipodidae > Jaculus > Jaculus jaculus. The sequence goes on along the minus strand of NC_059112.1, from coordinate 3,790,462 downwards.
TTGCCGGGCCATCCTGGCTCTGTTGCCCTGTCCTTGGTTGTGGAAATGGAGTCATCAGGGCTTAATTTCTCCATTCCCCTTTCATCCATAACTAGACTGTGAGAGAAGTTACGGTGGAAGTGACATGCATCCCTGGCCAGTGAGCCTCTCTCTCACAGGGCCCCAAGAGCTGCTGTCAGGGGGAGGGAGGTCTCATTCCCGCAGCCTCATTAGTATGAAGACACACTTTCTCCTTCCCTTGTAAGGGGGGCTTTCTGAGGAAAAAGCAGAAAAAGGGGGGCCTGGAGCATCCGCACAGCAGTTATAATGCCAGAGCCAGTGCACCATAGGCTGAGAAGGCAGGTTTGTCTGTATTTTCACGTCCTGTGGGGACCGTGCCTCTTTCTCCTCAGTTCTGCCACTTTCCTATTGATTCCATGCTTGCCATTTCCCTCTGACCTCATCTTTGGATGGTCCTTGAGAAGCTGCCAGGCGAGCTGCTGCTGCTGCTGCCTCTTCTGAGCAGGAGCACCAGGATCTGTGAGCAGTCTTCAGCTCCCAGAGAGCAGCTTTCAAAGTCTGAGTCAGGCAGGGGTGGTGGAAAGGACCAGCTGCGGTTCATTCCTACCACCAGATCACTCTGCTCGTTCCGTTTCTGTTAGTTGAGGCATCCTATAACATGCACAGTTGAGAAACGCTTGTTGCAATGACCTTGGCAGCAGCTTGCCTCATGCAGGGTACACGTTTACTTGGGAAGACCCGTGCGTATGCCCAACTTTCTGAGAGATGGAAGATAATTCTTTGCCCAACTACTATTCCCAGCCCTTGGGGGATGCAAGCCTGGTACCTTCAAGAATTATTGAATGCCCTAAAGGGGTTTTTCTCAGCTCTGCCACCCTCCATCCTAAACCAAGAAGGTGGTGTTCTTGCACTTAGGGGAAGTGCTATGTGTCTCAGGGGAACACCCATCAATTCTTCTGCCGAAATGCTAGTCTTCCATACGTAAGAGACGCCCTTGGAAAGGCCATAAGAAAGTTTGGCAGGTCAGACAAGCCCTAGAACTCTTGTGAATTCTAACCTACCACCCCAGCCTTGCACATAGTCATTAAAATTCATTAGCGGTTGACTCGTTTCTCCTTACTGCCATCTGTAGTGGGCATATCTTCCATCTGCTGCTGGTGGGATGACAAAGCCATGAGTATCTTCTCTTAGGAAGGGATTGTAACACTTCAGAGTTTAGTTTATTTATATTTCTTTGCATTCCAATCCGTAGTGGATTTTCCAAAAACTGTTTTTACAGCTTACCCAGCTTTGGTTGTTAGGTTTGGAGCTATGGTATCTAACTTTCAGAAATATAATCTTAAAAAAAGCAGAACACCCAGTGAGTTTTAATATTTCACCAAAGTACAGACAACTGCAGCCTAAGCACATGCTGGGCATGATAAGGAAAGACTGATGCTGGCTGCAGATCTCACTTGCCCATGGTGGGAGAAACCCTAAGTGAGAAGCTCTGCTACCTCACCATGAAGCCCTTGCTTATAGCATTGCTGCCACTTATGCATAAAAAGGCATGGATGTTACCAGCCTATACCCACAGAAGGTAGAGTGGGACCTTTATTATTTGCTTCTTTTTTCTTGTTACATTACCCAGTGAAGCTTATGTCTACCTGGAAAGTGGTAAGAAATACTACAGTCACATAAACTCTGCTTGACAGCCAGACACAGATGCAAAAGTGGTTTGATTTGATGTACCTTCGGGGTGAGTCCAGGAGTCCGTGTTCATTTTCATGGGAAATGGAATGTCATGTTAATCTTCCTGTGCACAGCATCCTGTGACTTTCTCCCATTGAGAAAATCAAGTGTAAAATCCATTCTGCCCTTAAGTCTCCTTGAAGACACACATTACTACCTTAAAAACATTATGGAAAACTTCAAGTGTGCACTGAAGCAGGGTAGTAAAGCGGGCTCCCGTATGCACAACGCCGGACCTCAGTGACTGTCGGCGTTTTCCCCACTCTGCTGATACACTGGGAGAGAATGCTGTTAGATTTTAAATTTTCAAATAAATCCTTGAGTGCACATTCTATTTTTAAGATTTCTGAGCAAGGGCAGGCCGATAGCTCAAATGTGGCTGCTTCACAACACGAGGCGTTAAGGTCTACTCCCTAGCACTCACGTAAAAATGGCAGGGCTGGTGTCATGGAGCGGTAGCCCCGGTGCTGGGCGCCGGGCAGGGTGATTCCTGGGGCTCTCTCCCGGCCACTGTAGCCTAACTGGCAAATTCCAGGCCACCGAGAAGTACTGTCTCAAAAAAGATGGGCAGCATTCCTGAGGAACAACACTCAAGGTTGCCTGTGCCTCTACACACACACACACACACACACACACACACACACACACACACACCCCTTTACATACATAAACACATGCACACATGAAACACATGAATAACCACTTAGTACATGCAAGATAATTCTCTTGTAACAAAAGTGTCAGAAAGAGACGAAAGCCTCTTTTCAGGCGATGGACCTCTCTTAAGACCCTCTGCTCTCGGTCCTCTCTCCACTGTGGTTTCCTCACAGGCGGCTGGCTTCAGGTCTTCGGGGTGCCCACGGCCAGCTTCTCCGCGGGCGCGGTGGAGTCCTGGGGAATGAAGCACCCCTGTGCCAGCGGCTCTTGCTCAGGACTTGTCTCTAACTCTCCTCCTGGATTTCTGCTGGTCCATGAGGAAATCTCCATCGCCAACCGCTTGTTTCTTCCGCTTGTTCGTTGGCCGGGCTGCGCTGTTTCTCCTGTTTTCCGGTCCTGCTGCCCTCCTTCCGTCTTTGCGCTGGGAAGACCCCGTGAAGACCAGCCCCACGCTCGGCGCTTGTTCTTCATTGTGCTGTCTCTGTACTTCGTGGAATGTCTTCTTTTCTGATCTCATCTCAATCCCACTCACTGACATGCTTTCTTTTACTGCCTTATGTTATTAAAGTGAATCTATTTTATTTCCATAAGGAAATTTGTAAAAATGTCATTTTATTCTTTCTTTTTTCTTTTTTGCTCCTTTAAATCTTATATTAGGTCATCCATGCAATGGGGTTTCAGTATATCCTCCATTTCTTTTTGGACACATTTTTCCATTTTCCAGAGATTACTGTTACTCAAAATGTCCTATCACCAAGAGAAGTAGCATTGTCAAAATTTAACAAGTCAAAAATAGTGTTCAGTTACATTGGAATTTCAGACAAATACTGAATAATTTTTAGCATAAGCATGTTGTAAATATTGCACAGTACAAGCATCTACTAAGACTAGCCATTGTTTAACTAAGATTGAAATGTAACTGGGTATTCCATAGTGTTCCTGGCAATTTTTAAATGAGAGGTTAAATTTTACCTTCCAGATAGAAAGCATGGGTAATTTGATAGATTTCCTCTTTGAATTTATCAAATAAATTCCACAATTTACCAAAGAGTTCATCCTCTCAGTTAACTAAGATATCTTTGGTGCTGACCTTAAGCTTTGTTCTCCTCCTCTTTGGCGTGTGTGATACAGAGCACTACTGACCCCCAGGCTTCACAGTTTGCCAGCCCCAGCCTCTAAGTTGCCAGTTCTCTCTCTCTCTCCCTCTCCCTCGCTCGGCCACCCTTCTCCATTCTTATTCTTCCAGTCACCCTGTGTTCCTCTTCATCTCTGTAAGTAGATTTTTCTCATCTGGCACAAGCACCTCCTGTCTTCAGTACTCCTGCAAAACTTGCCTTGACCTTGTAATTCCCTTCTGTTCTAACCTACTCTTTGCTACTGTATTTCTTTAAAAATAGTCTGTAATTGCTGTAGCAATTTGTTCACTCCCACGCGTTTCTTGGCTCATCATGCCTCTTTCACCTGTCACCGCGTGACTTTTGTAGTCTTTTGTGGCATTTTCGCACCCATCGTGGTACACTAGATGTTTTACATTATTTTTTCTTTCCAGCACATTTTCTCTTTGAAATTGTATTAAGTCCTCTTACTCCTGGGTCAGCTCTTTGCAGATGACTCCTAAATTGGTGTCTCCAACCTTGACATCTCTCTTAGATCCAGGTCTTCTGACCCCGTACACATCTCTCGTGAGTAATCCCAAACTCACGACACTAATCACTGAGGGAAGCTGCGAGAGAATTGCCATGGAAAATTATAAACATGGCAAGAAGAAGAGACTGTGCACGCAGAGTTCTGACAAGCACACGAGAGTGCTTGCCCTCACCTCCTTTGTAATGCCTCTGAGGGCTGGCTCTGTGTGAGAAGTAAAGGTCGAAATCCCAGGGAAGTGAGAATCACCTAGGGAAGGGAAGTGGCAGTCACAGTGACATGCTGAATTCCCTAAACTAACATTACAGGTAGCCTCAGTAGCTTGGGCACAGGGGATGGCCATGGCTGTATGCATTTCCTCATGATCTGGATCCTGCATGACACCTTATAAAGTCTTCACTTATATCAGTTTACCTGAAATAATAACATGAAATAACAGGTCACATAGGTTTGGGTGCTATTTAAATAGAATTTTTTTATCAGTTACAATTTAAATGTCATTAGAACTGGAAACTTTATGTCTTGCAAAATTATATATGGTATTTAAAGGTTTTATATGTTTAAAGTTTAATAAATAGGTCCTCTGTGGGGTACAGAGGCTAAATTTTGGAAGACAATGACAGAAAGATTGATTTGGGGCTTTAAATACTGATATTAATACTTTACCATGATGAAAATAAAGTTGATGTTATTTCATGTATGTTTGTATAGTTTTCAGCTATTGGGATTGCTCCAGAGCACCTTACATCTCTGGGGGTGCTAGCCATGTAGAAATACACTATGATAGTATATCACAAAAGTCAAATTAGGACATTTTTTGCTAATTTTAAAGCAAAGAAATGTACTAAATATGACCTCTAAACTTTAACTGAAGTTTTCGAAGAGTGTCCATGTGCACAAAACTTAAAAACAAAATGAGACATGACTAATCACCTTTCAAAAGCAGAGTTAGATAAAAGAGCAGTTATGCAATTCAGCTGTTTACAAATTGAAGTTAACATGAAAAATATTTCAAGTAAAGACCTAGAGTTTATTTTTTTTGTTGATTTATAGAAGCACTTCACCTTTGAGCTCTGTGAAAACCTCAGCTCTTTCTAGCTAGAGGTCTTATTTTCTGACTGGATCCCTCATACTAAGAGTTCTTAGAATAGTTAAAAAAGGTTGAAGATACGTTTGGAGGGAGGTAGAACTCAGGCCTGTAGGCCACATTTTTTGAGGGGTCTTGCTCTAGCTGACTTGGAACTCACTTTGTAGTCCCAGACTGGCCTTGAGCTCCCAGTGACCCTCTCACCTCTGCCTCTTCAGTGCTGGGATTAAAGGTGTGCACCACCACGCCCAGATCCACATTGTTTTTGCAATGTGATTTCAAATAATTTTTTCCCTTTTACCACATGATGTGCATTTTAGCCTTGGGCCCAATAGGATACCCAAAGAGGGATTTTTAGAAAGTTTCTAAGCTAAAATAACCAGTCACTTCCATTCAACGACAGTGACATTCATTGAAATAGAAAAGGTTTTGAAAAATCTCTCTCCAGGAAATAGCCATTACTGTTATAGCATGAAAAATGCTTTCTGTGCAACAAAGAAAACTCATTTAAGGGTCAGTACTTCACAATGCTCACATATAAGAAATAGCTGTGTAGAAATTTTGCTAAGAAAGAGAATGAGCTACCATATAACGTTCATCATAGAAAATGTCCACATAGAGGATGAACTTTCAGGAATATTGAATTCTGGGGGTTAGCATTCTTCACTTATGTGTTTCCTCCAAACTCTAATATTCTAGAAAATAGTCCTTAGGTTTAGAAGCTGTGGACGTTCAAATGACCAGTAATTTATGGGAGTTAACTGCCTTGGAAGCAGATTTTATTTTATATTTTATTAAGAACATACTCTGTATGGACACATCATATGTTGGTACCATCATTTCGCTCCTCCCTACCCTTATTCCACTGGACGCCCTCCTCAGTGAGGTTGCTGATACTCCCCATAGGGTTGTTGGTTATGTGTTGTATCGGGGGAGGCAGTGCTTCTGAGCATGACATCCCAACCTGTGGCTCTTACAGTCTTTGTGCCCCCTCTTTCACAAAAGTTCCTGAGCCTTGGTGGGTGAGTTTTAAGTCTACTTCAGGGATGGGCTCTTAGGAGTCTCTGGATCTCTGCTTTGGTAGGTGTGAGTGTCCTCAGCGTCTGTCTCCTTCACCCTGTCATTGATTGTCAGGCTCACCATGGAAGCAGCACTCTTGCTCGTCTCTCAGATTTCTCTGTGGTTTTGCCTGGGCCTTGACTAAGATGTGAGGGTGATTTATCCCCTTAGGTCTTTCATGTCCCCTCCAGAGCAGAGGATCTGGGAGCTGGGGACTCAGGGGTCATTCAATCAGGAAGGCGGAGCCAGGGGCCTGCTTCCACAGCACTAGACAGGGTCCCTGGAAGCAGATTTTAACATAGGAATTTTAGGTGTATGTCACTAGTTGACAGGGTAGTCTCACAAACAGAATGAGAGGAGCCATTTGGGACAGGGAAGGAGTAGCAAGGATGTGGGATCATCTGAGTTTACCATCAGTCTAATCTCATGGGGAGCTCTGGTGCACAAATTGTCCCATGCAATATTCTCACTTTGAGGAAAAGGAGGTGGCTTTTACCTGTTTGTGTTAGTGGTAACTGGCTTCAGGGTAAGCAGCTGTCATGTGACAAAACGCTTTTTCCAGAGAAACAGCCAGGTGTGAGTGGAGAGCAGCTGGGGACGGCACACTGACTCTATCTCCTCTTCTTGCCAAAGGGCTCTCCTGGTGATCAGAAGCAGAACAGAGAGTTGTGCGTTGCCAGAGGGAAGCTTAGCAATGCCAGCGTGTAGGCATGCGTGGGTGCTGACCCGTGCGACTGCGATCGTGGGACACAGGGGTGCAGCTCTCTTTCAGGGCTATGTGGCCTTAGCGACAGACACCAAGGCCATTCCCCTAATGAAAACTCAGGGTCGACAAGACTGCAAGCGCACGTCTGGGATCGTCTGCCTTTTCTACCTCGATTTCCTCACTCACCCGGCTGTACTTACTATGTTAAGAAACAGCCTACCCGTTAAAGTGATGGGAAGTGGTTCCCCCTGTAGAACATGGGTAGAGTCCCAAGGCAGACACAGAAGCAACAGATTACGAAAGTGAGCACTTCCCGAACAATGAAGGGTTTTGAGTCACACGTCTTAAGACTTAGATATTAATGTGTCTCAGTGTACTTCAGGGAGGTTGGCAGGAAGGAAGGACTATGCGCTTTGTTTCTGTGGAACAAGTGGGTGATTGTGAGGTGGTGGCCAAAGTGGGTAAGGGATTGCATCATTCTCATTATATGTCCATAATTGCTGGTCTCTTTGTCCCCTGTTATTCGAGTGACACCTCATTGTGATACATTTTCCAGTGATTCCATAGAAACTTCTAGAATAATCTCTATATTTACCCATCAAGTATCAAAGCTTTGATATGTGAATATTCTCTAAAAATATAAATATTTTCTTTTGTAGTACCATAATGAAACTTTTGACTGGGCATATTTGTCGAAAAAGGAGTGTTTGAAATATGGAGGAAAGCTCGTGGGGAACAATTGTGACTTTGTTCCTGATATCACACTCATGTCGTTCATCCTCTTCTTGGGCACTTACACCTCTTCCATGGCTCTGAAGAAATTCAAAACTAGTCGATATTTTCCAACCACAGTAAGTACCTGAGATTTAAAGAACTTTCATTGTATCAAACATAATGCAATTTATACAATTAAAAAGCACTTATAATTCAACTTGTCCAATTTTGTTTTATGTGCTTAAAAAACTATATACTCTAGACTCTGTTCATGTGGATGCATATTTAGCATAATTGTAGTTCTGTGTTGAGAAGCCTTCCAGAGCTTTGCTTACATACTTCTGTCATGAACTCTGGCTGCCATGATTCTTAATGTGCTGAAAGGGGAAAGTGAGATGTAGTCTGTCTAAAAATACCTAAGTGTAGAAAAAGATCTTTTGAATCTACAATGTTAAAATACAGAAGCAAAAACTCTTTTCATATTAATTGGGGATTTTGCTATTGTAGAATTTCTTGTTCACTAGCTATACATGTATTTCAATACTTGAATGTGGGCTATATGTACAAACGGAAACTGTTGTTTCACTAGCGTGGGTGTGCAGTGTGTGTTTCACTAATGTTGGTGTACAAGGTGTATTACACTAGTGTTGCTGGACAGTGTGTCTTATACTAGTACTGACGTAAGATGTGGTTACACTGGAACTGTTGTATGATGTGACTCATTTACCCACATTTTCTTTCTGAGTGTGATGAAGGCCATAGCATTGATAGTTAAATCGGCTTGCACAGAGATTCTGTCTCCCTCTGGTATGCTTGGGTGAACTTAAGTTCAAAACTGTGGTTCTTTTAAGAACTAAAGATAAGAGCAACAGTAAGTCGCTGCCATTTGTTTAACCTCGTCAATTAAACCAAGATAAATCTTTGCTTTACAGGTCATTTGTTCATGTCTAGTAAGTCAATATTCCTAGGGAATCACAGTCATGCCAGGTTTTGATCAGTGACCTGTGTTGGATAGATGGCATCTCATGACATCACTCCTCTGGGATTGTGTAGAATATTAGAAGATGGCATGCAGCTCATGAAAGCCTTTTTCCTGATTCCTAGGAAATGATAGTTAATATTGTCACTTTAACCCAGGAAAGTTTGGATTTTGTGATTCTTTCTTATAAAGTGGAAAAATAAGAGGGCAAGTTGATAATGAAAAGTCCAAATCTCGGTACTCCAAGGCACAAAACATTTTCATAATGGGAGACTGAAAAAGAAGAGTTCACCTTAATTTACTTCAGATGGGCAAGGTAAATGGGTATGTGGCAGGCAGAATTCAGCCCACAGCTGTTCTTTGTTGGACACACACACACACATACACACACACACACACACGAACTTCTGCATTGCCTTCTCATGCTTCCCATATGCAGAGTAGGTGCCTGTTCTGAGCACAACAGTGGTTCCAGCGCATACCCTGTGAAATGTGCTTCTTTGATCTACCTGAGTTTCATACAGAACAAATTCCTGGGTGAAAGTTCTTTGAAGATCATTTCTTTTGGATTGTGGTTTTTCCTTTGTAATGATCAGTTCATGGGGAGGTTGGTTGTTGTTTGTTTTGTTACATTTTTTTTTTTTACTTACATTTTATAGATACTTACCTCCTGTCAGAATCTAATTTAGTTATTTAAGGACAGTAGATCGAAAAGTGGAAAATTTGTAAAGCACTTGTCAGCTGCAATTTGATAAATAAACATGTCATCCCTAAGATAGAGATCAATTATCTCTTCTATTTTTAATTGCAGTTGGCATATATACATTTATGGACGACAGAGTGATATATATATATATATATAAATAAAATATATATATATATTATATGTATATATATGTATATGTATATATATATATATTCATGATATTAATACATCAAGCTTATGAACATAGCCATAATTTCACATGCTTAGGTCATCTCTGTTAACAGAGCATCTAAAATCTCTTTCAGCAATTTTGAAATGTACTACATATTTCTAACTGTAGCCAACATACTGTCCAGTGGTCTCTAAAGTTATCCTTCTAGTGTGATGGAACTTTCCACTCTGACCAAAATCCTCCCTTATGTGTCCCTCCTTGCCCCCTACTGTCTACATCTGAGATTACTTTTTAAATTTTCCATATATAAGTGAGATCGTACGGTATTTGTCTTCTGTGTCTCGCTTGTATCCCTTTAGATAATGTTATACAGCCTTCTCCAATTTGTCTCACTTTACCTCCAATAGCATTACAGACACATGCCCTCATGCACACACACTTACATCTCACTTTTTTTTTACTTTCATTTATGCAGTGTTGAACATTCAAGCTGGTTCTTGGCTAGCATGAATGATGTTGTGAAATACCGAGGAACTCAAATTATTCCATGACACAATGATTTCTTTGTCTTTGGATAGGTTCAGAATAGTGGCTCTGCTAGACCACATTATCTGTAATAGCTAAGTTAGATATTAAGTTATATTTATACCACTAGAGTACAAGGGTTCCCTTTTTACCAAACCCATGCCTACCTTATCTTTTTAATATATTTTTGATAATGGCTGTTTTACATGCATGGAGAATTTACTGTGGTTTCATTTGCCTTTCCCTGGTGATTAGTGACACTGGACATCCTGTTGGCCTTTGTTAGGGAGATATGCCTAAGAGGTATGTTGCTTATTTGTGCCTGTGTTTATACGTATTTTTGTGTGGCAGTACAGGCACACACATGCCACAGCATGCATGTGGAGTGCAGAGGATGACTTTCAGGTCTTCTTTCCACCTTGCTCTTCTGTTCTTTTGGTTGCGCTCCCTGAGGGCTTCTTGGAAATCCGCCTGTCTTAGGCTCCCTTCACCTTCAGAATTCTGGGACTACAGAAGCAGGATAGAGCATCTGGCTTGTTACGTAGGGACTGAGTACTGAACTTGGGTAACACAGGCCTGAGAGTCAAGTGCTTTTCCCACTGAGACATCTCCCCAGACCCACGCTGACCATTTTTAAATGGGTTATTTGTCTTTGGTTTACTATTGAGTTCAGTTCCTTATATAGTCTGGATAGTAACCCCTTGTTGAATGTAGGGTTTGTAAATATATTTTCCAATCCTGTAGTTGTCTAGTTACTCCATTGACTGTTTCACTTGCTAGGCAAAAGCATTTTAGTGTGATACAATGTGATTGATCAATTCAGCCTTTACCTGTGTTTTAGGGTCATATAAAAAAATAACATTGAAGAGGAATGTTAGTTTATTTGAGAATAATAACATCTATCTAGATGAACATAACACCTTTCCCCCATTTCTTCAGATATTTGTATGGTTTCAGTTATACAGTTACGTGTTTAATCAATTTTGAATTGATTTTTGCATATCATGAGGTGAGGTCTGTTTTATTCTTCTGCATGTGGATTTCCTGTTCATCTAACACTGCCCTTTGAAGATTCTCTTCTTACCCTATTGTGTGTTCTTGGCACCTTTGTTGGAAATTATTGACTGCTAATGTATAGGGTTATCTCTGAGATCACTATTCTCTTCCATGGGACTATATGACATTTTATTCCATTGTCATATATTTAAAAATACATCTTCATACTATATTTTGAAGCTGGCAGTATTATGATATGTACTTTTTTGTTCAAAATTTCTTTGTCTATTTGGGGCGTTTTATATTTTCATACACATTTTAGGATTGTTTTTGCTATCTCTGTGGAAAATGTCATTGGAATTTTTGTAGGCTTTGCCACTGAAATTTTTATAGGCATTGCATTAGATTTCTTTGGGTTGTATGGAAATTTTAACAATATTCTTCTTGTGCATCAACATGGGATATTTTCTATTTATTTGGGTCTTCATCAGTTTCCTTTACCAGTTCTTTATAGGTTTCAAAGTATAACTCATTCACCTCCTTGATCATTTTTTTTTTTTTTTTTTGGTTTTTCCAGGTAGGGTCTCACTCTGGCTCAGGCTGACCTGGAATTCACTATGTAGTCTCAGGGTGGCCTCGAACTCATGGCGATCCTCCTACCTCTGCCTCCCGAGTGCTGGGATTAAAGGCGTGCGCCACCACGCCTGGCTTCCTTGATCACTTTTAATCCTTGGTATTTTATTATTTTGTAGTTATTGTGCGTAGGATTATTTTCTCGATTTTGAAAGTTTGTTCTTGGTGTTAGAAACACATCATCTTTGTATATCGATTTGCATCCTTCTCCTTTATTGGATTTTTTTACTTCTGTTGTTGTTTTATCTTGGTGATCATGAGGGTTTTCAGTAAATAAAGATATGTTGCCTACAAAACAAGACAACCTAAGTTATTCCTTTCCAGTTTGGAATTCTTTCTGGTTCTGGGCTATACTAGGGCTTACTTGGAGTGGGCCTGGATTCTGGGACACAGGTCCTAGCATGGACGCTGGTTCTGCTGATAGTGACCTGATGCCAGGGAGGGTTTGCAGGCTGCTGGAGCTCACCTGTCCCTGTAGCTGGCCTGGGGACTAACTTCTGGGTTTTTTTTTGGCAATAATGTGGACAGGATACTGATTGTCAGAGGAAGTATGGAGCCTAGGGGTGCTGGGCCAGACTGAATTTGAGCAATTCCTACTTAACCAACTAGAGTCTGAGATGTGGGAACCTATGTTGAGCTGGCACTGGCTTACCAATACAGGTCCTGTGGGAGGGAGAGGGGGCAGAAACCAGGGCTCTCTCCCTATTCTGTCCCTTCTCCCCCCAAGATGAGTTTCTCTAGACTATGCTGCCTGGGCTTAGAGGAAGGTTAATGTGGGCAGCATACAGCATTCTTTCTTACCGTTAGTTTCTACATGTCTTTCCTACTTCTGGGCCACCCTCAGTTGCTATGTAGTCCCTCACCTGGTATTCTTAGCTGTCGTAAAGTTCTTCTTGTGAGCAGACAGTTCTTTAGTCGGATGTTTCTGTGGTAGGGAAAGCATCTGGAAGTCCTGTCCTGCCCCTTGCTGACTTACCTCTAATGCTGAAGAGATCCATTTTCCAGTCCTTTGTAGACATCAGGACATTTTGTAGTAGGAACTAATAACCCAAATTTGTTCTTTCCTCCCACCTTCCTTCCTTCTCCATTCCTCTTTTCTTCCTTCCTTCTCTCTATCCTTTCTGCCTTTCCTTCCTCCCTTTTTGTTTCTTGTTCATTCCTTCATTCATTCCTCCCTTCCTGTAATCCATCTCCTCTCCATTTCTCTTTCTCTCTTTCTCTCTCTCCACACCCACCCACCCACCCTAAGCAGGTAGTTTCTAGATATTTATAAATGCTACTGAGAAAGTCATGAGAATATGAAAATAGAAAAATAATTGCATTCTAGTTGTAATTCCTGCCTACTTTAGAGTTGTTATTTACCATATCACAAAATAAACAAATAAAAGATAGACAAATCAAAAAGTGTGTGATTTCTAAGGACGGGAATGTAACTGTGTAGGCTTTCAGTCTGTTGTCTTCTCTTGCACCCTTCTTTCGCATTACAGATAAATAATATATACATGATACATACACACTCATAAATGAATAATAACATAGTTTATCTCTTTCACTCAGTAAAATAGGCTTTAATTCAGCCCGTCACTTTGAAAAATGATCCTCATGGGCAGAAAAAAATGCATATATTTGTATACTTGCATATTTAATAACTAAAATATGCTTAAACTCTAGATAATCTTATTAATTTGAAAAAAATCAAGGCTGATTATTTTCAATTTTTTTACACCAAGTTGGATAAAACCCCTAGAAATTCAGAAGGCCCAAACTAAATGATAGTGTTGCTGTCATACGAAATGTCCTCTCCTCCCTTAGGTTAAAATAAATCATTCTCTTTACACCCCCAATTCTATATGCTTATGTGAATAGTTAGTCAATTCTGAAATTGTTTAATACTTTTAACAATGTATTTGACCTCACATCAACTGACCATGAGAGATCAGGTGAGGTAGTCGACATTGCTAACTTGCAGAAACCAGTTAAGGAGAATTAAATGCTGCATTTGTGAAAAGACTACCGGCTGGAGGAACCCAGGGACGGTTGGTGCTTGTGCCTCTTCTGCTTTCAGTATGCGGTGTGCCCTCTGGCTAAGTGCAGACTTCAGTTACCTTGCCGACAGAGTGAGGGCTCAGCTAGGTGACAATTACTGCTGCTTTAGCTGTCAACTTTGTAATTTTAAGTGGAGCGTTCTGGATTCATATCCTGTGTGAAATAAATTCTAGCTCTCCTACAAATGGTCAAGTATTTAAAAGTTTTGAAAAATTGATGAGTACCCCTATCTGTAAGCCAGGTCTGTTTTCACAGCTGCTGCCAATATCTTACTGTGGGCAATTCGCTGTTGTCATTCAGAAGGTATGGGATAGGGTTCACCTCCTTCCACAGTTAATATGCTATCTCCCCATGCTTGTCAACTCAACTTACAACCTGATCTAACCTCATAGCCACTCATTCTCAAAATCTTATAATTATGTATTTGATGTAAGGGCCCCTGATAAACAATGATGAACTCAAATTATGATAATTACAGGAGTTTAATAAAGGTATTGTTTACAAAACAGAGATTATTGAAGACATAGTGTACCATAGTATAATAGCACTAGCAACGAGATTGCTCCCATTCTGGGTCCAAAGGATGTGGAAAGGGAGTGGTGGATATAATATGGGATGCAAAACAAGGGTAGAGGACAATCTAGAGTGGTTATGCGACCTAGGATTGAGGGGTTAGGATAGTCAGGCCATCTCACAGGAGCGCCTCTGGGGAGGTCAGCACCCGGGGACTCTTGTCTTCCAATGCTCTCCGCCAGCCTCCAGTAGCCAGACCCAGCTGGAAACCAGAAAGGAAGGGACCCATTGAAAGCCACGCATGTCATGCTCCCAAGGCAGAGAGCTTGGTACAGAGGGATAAATAATGGACCTGGTGTGGCAAAGTAAGTACCCATTCCATGCCATGCTTCAAGTTTCTGTTTTTCATGCTAACTTTAGGTCCAGTGGTTGTTCTCCCACAGTCCTTCACCTTTACCCTCCTGCCCTCACGTCCTCATTCTGGCCCTCATAAGCCATGGCCAGTCACGCCTCTCTTCTCCTTCATGGAGCCACTGGCCGTCCATCAGTGTAAGCACTTCAGATAAAACAAATTGGCTTTGCCAGCCTGCCTATGGAATGGACACATCTTGCTTTGCTAGATAGCCCTTAGTAATAGGGCTAGAGTGCCAGAACTCCCTTCATACCCAGTGTGCCCTGTTCATTTTAGAGCGGAGTGTGAGTCTTCTCTTCCATAGTGTGACTGGTCTGTTGTATCAGCCTCAAGTCTTTCGTCAAAATCTTTTAGCATCAAACTTCTGGGAGGAACATCACAGCATCGTCTGTCATCTTTTATGGCAGATGGCTGAGGGCATTAAATAAAATGTTCTTCCAGAGTTCCATGCCAAAAAATGGTAAGCATGGAACAATAATTCTACCACTGTATATGTGGTAGCAAAATAGAAGTGGAATTTAATAACAGCAGAATTGTGCCTAGAGAAATCACAAAGCCACAGAACCCTATGGATTGGGAAAAAAATGTTGGCCTTTGGATATAATCAGAGTCTAACTCATCTGTGTAGTGGGCATGAGAATGCCCTTCTTCCTTAAAGAATTGCTGGTTTGGGGGCTGGAGGGATGGCTTAGTGGATAAAGCACTCACTTGCAAGGCCAAAGGACCCACGTTCAATTCCCCAGGACACACATAAGCCATATGCAAAAGGTGGCGCATGCTTCTGGAGTTGCTTTGAAGTGGCTAAAGGCCCTGGTGTGCCCATTTTCTCTATATCTGCTTTTTTCTCTCTCAAATAAATAAAATTAAAATTAAGAAAAGAATTTTGGTTTTTTTTTCACAGCCCTTCTCAGGAATAAGTTTCAAATCTAAATCTCAGACAAGTTGCTGTAATGGATATTTTTTCATATATTTCCCAGTTGCTAGATAAATAATCAGTAAATTCCAGGTGACACCAACAGCTATAATTCCTTCTGTGGTACACTAAGATGCAGAATGTTCTTGGATCCACCCTTTGCTAAAATATTACTACCCTAAATCTTAACATTAATTAGCATATTTATGCAATAGGGACTCATAATGATTGCTATCCTAATGTGTGCTTAATATAATACTAGGTGAAGGTACTTAATATATATTTGTTGAACAAATTAGATTTTTGTGTTTTCAAATAAGAGTGATTCATTATATAGTATAGTTTTCATTGTCTGCTTTAATACCTGTACATAATATATTTTGATCGTGATCCCCTCCCACTACTTTCTTTTCTCTTCTGTCGCCCAGACTCCATCCATGTAACATCTTTTTCTTTCTTAGTAGTTCTTGTTCTACTTTGATATCTTTGACTTTTTTTTGCCTTTTTCTATCTTTCATGATGACATGCTGATGGACCCAGTATTTTGCAAGCAATAAATAGCAGCTGCTGTGTGATCCTACACGCAATTGCCTCTTCATGTCCAGAAGACAGTGCTCTGTAGAAGTATGCCTCTCCGTTCTGGGGCTCTTACGTTCCTTCTGCCACTCTCCTCCAGTGTTCTCTGAGCCTTGCTTGGGGAGACAAGCATGAAGAACGAATCTTTATTTTATTTTTATTTTTTAAAGAGAGAGCAAGAGAGGCAGAGAGAGAGGAAAGATAGAAAATGGGCACACCAGGGTCTCAGCTACTACAATCGAACTCCAGATGCTTGTGCCACCTACTGGGCATATGCGACTTTGCACTTGCTTCACCTTTGTACATCTGGCTTACATGTGTCCTGGGGAATTGAACCTGGACCCTTAGGCTTCACAGGCAAGTGCCTTAGCCACTAAGCCATCTCTCCAGTCCAAATGAATCATTTTGATCCCTCTGCTCCATTCACATATATCTCCTGGGAGATCATACTTCATTGCTTTTCATTGTGGCCCAAGTTAGGTTGATGGTGGGGTTTCGATGAACTGGCATTATGAATGAGCCAAAGTATAGGGCTTCAGGAATTTTAATTAAAACATTGGAGCATTTTAGGTGCTATATTTTATTTTAATCCATGTAAAACACAATAAAGTCTGTAATTCTACAAGTTGTTACATTTTTAGAGACATGCTCTTTATTTTTTGGCCTGTGACATTATATTAAAATTAGATGTGCTTATGTGTGTTTAGCTTATAAACAGTTCTTTAGAAGAAGCAGTTGACATTCCCCTTCTGTTTTCTTTTTCTCTCAGATCACTTTTTTGTTGAAAGGTAAAAACTGTCAAACCAAAACAATATATTAAAAATGAGTAAGAAAAAAAAAAAGAGTAAGCAGTAACAGGCATATATTCTGTGTCTCAATCTGGAGTTAGTAATATTGGGTGACATTTTTATAGTTCAAAATATCAGAACATATCATTCTGGCAAAGTTCATTCAAAAAGTGACTTTTCTGTCACTGAAAAACATCCAATTTTCCAATTCTTTTGTACCATGGAAAGTCATTTTTAAAGTCAAATTTGCTTTTAACCTAAAATTGTTTTAGATATTTAAGAAGAATGACAAAGGGATAGTAGTTATACAACTTAATCTCCTGAATATTTAGCACCCATTGCAAATACTTCAGCTCATAGAGATATATAAACCACAACGCCAAAGTTATAGCTAACCTGAATTGAGCCCTAATTAAAGTAAGATTTGGCCAAAATCTTGCTAGAAGGCTTGTTTTCCTGAAGATACAGATGTAGTGTGTAGATAGAAGTAGTTTTGGCCATGAAGTCCTCTTGGTTCAAGCACCTTCCACCTACCTGCCCATCACAGAAGAAAGAGCCAGCAGCATTCAGAACCGTGCAGTGAGATAACTGGCTTCCAGTCCCATTTCTAGGTGGTCTCCTTGGGAGAGTGGAGGGCAGTTGGATCTTAAAGAATTGTAACATTCAGTGTGAACATGATCTAGTGCATTGCCTTGGATCTTAAAGAGTTTTAGTGTTCAGTTTGAACGCTTTCTCAGGTATTGTGTTGGTTATCTGACAGGGGGAGATCTTTGCATAGCTTGAATGCTTCAAGAAATAGAAACTCAGCATCCTGGGGACATTCCTCATAAAAACATGAAGTGGCCTCTGCTCTCACCTTCAAGGGTTACACAAGCAAGATAAGCTTCTTTTTCATAAGGCAGGTTTCTCTGATTGAAGGCAGACGCTCCTCCCAGCTTCGTGGGCCTGCCACTATTCTTCCTGCGCTTTCTAGCCTTCAGTCTGGTCACCCTCAAGAGCTCTCAGTCATAGTGAAGCCCAGGTTCCCTCTTGCTTCGGGCACATCTTATCAGGTTCCCTGCTCTGCTGCCCAGCGCTGAGCTAAGATGAAAGAAGAGGTCGGTTGGTGATTGCTAAATTTTCTGCCTCCTGCTGGACCATTTCACGAGGCCTCCTCCTCTTCCAGTAACTTCTACTGATGAGCTGTCAGCCCTTTCAAGATAAGTTCCCCAGACTACTTCCCTTCTCTTCTCATCTCCCTAATTTGTAGATTATAGCATTAAAATCCTAGATCGAGACCAGACTTTTATTGAATTCTGAATATAGTAGGTATTATTAAATTAAGGGACAGTGAATTAAGATTATTACCATGAGTAATGTGAATGCATGCTTCATTTTACAGTGCTTGATAGTGATGGCTACCAAGGAGACCAGATTTCAAAGCTAGCATGGCATTTTGTGTCTGCAATTGCTGAAAGGCACATGTTTGTCTGGTTGCTTTTCCTTGTTCTAGAATAAATGCTTTTTTTACACTGTTGTTTAGAATTTTCCAAGCACCACTCTCATTAGAGGAACTGACATCATAGATTAATATTTACTGAGAGCCACGGGTGCCTGCTGCTGGACCCATCTGTGACAGCTCTATCCATTGAGAACTGCTCTGCAGGCCCAGAGCCCTTTCCCCCCCAGTTAATTTAGGAGCGGCTGTGGTCCTTGCAAAGTGAAAACCAAGTGTCTGCTGGGGCTTCCGAGGAGCCAAATTTATTTATTTTCCCCTGCAAATTAACTGGCTTCTCACTGTTGGTGTCTCAATGATTGTGTCTCTCAATAATTAATATGGTATCATCCTTCATAAAATTATGCTTGTAATAGATTTATTAGGTTGTTTTCGCCCAACAGAACATCATATGGTTGTTTGAATTGTCTTTCCTATCCACTTAATTTCTTCTTTGCTTTGGTAATTTAAATATTTAATATGGTCGTATCAGACTAGATGAATTGAGATATTGTTGAATTAATTCTACTGAGGACAGGAAAATATTTTTCTCATTCAGTTTTTCCAATATAAGTTGTAAACAAAATAAAAGATGTCCAAATGGCCTCATTATAAAAAGGGCATTAAAGCCTTATTGATATGTATGTCTATATAAATTGTGGTGGGAATTACATGTTGTATCACATCCATGTACTATTTCAACCGAACTTTATTGTTGTTGTTGTTATTATTATTATTGTTATTATTCAGGTGTTTCATATGGCTTCATCATGCGTTGGTACCCTTTTTCCCTCATCCCTGCCCCACTCCACTGGGGAGGCTCCTCAGTGGGGTTGCAGGTATTCCCTGTGGGGTTGTGGTTTATGCATTGTAGGAGCAGCAGTCAATTATTTTTTTTAGTTTATCTCCTCTGGTCTCATTACCTTCTGGAGAAGAAAAACAGATTTTCCAGTGGAAAGTGAGGTCACCATAGTTTAAATGGGATAAGAATTTTTTAATTTAGGGAGAATTTGATGTATGTAACCCCTCTTTAGCCAAAGACTAGTGAGAGCTTGACACTGGAGAACATAATATTTGTCTTCATAGGATTCTGATCTGGTTTCAATTCCAGGTACAGGTTCCTTTACACTGAGTGGATCTCTCAGCCAGTCAGAAGGCTATTGGTTACCCACTGAGGCCGTGTGCCACTATTGCACTGGTGTTTACCTCATGTCACGGTGTTTGCTTCTGAGAAGCTTAAACCTCTGGTTGCTCAGACTGTGGTTGGCCATTTTCCCGGAGTAGCTCGTGTAGCTCTTTCCAGTACTAGTCAGGCTAACATCTTGAGACTGGCTCTCTTCTGAATTCCAGCCAGGTCTCTCCATGCTCTGTGTCAGCAGCATATGGTGTCTTCAGCAATAGTCAACCAAACTTTTAAAAATTGTAAACCTTTGCTCCCTAAGAATTAGCTTGTTTGTATTACCTCAGGTAGTGATAATGTTTATTCTTTGAGTATTGGAGATTAGCATGGAGAAATTTAATTATGGATTTGGTATGGATAAGATATCCAAACCAAATCTGAACTTTCTGAATCCATAGGACTGGACAAGGTGCTGGGAGAACTTTAGCAATTATACTTTTAATCATTGTGAGTAATAGCTAGTGGAGAATTAGGAAATGGTGTTTCTTTATTAATGTATTGAACTACATGCATGTTGTGTAGAAAGAGGTCAAGTTTTGATGAAAGGTAAAAGAAGCAATAACGAAAGATAAAATACTTTATCTAAATATTTTTGGAAATGTAAAAAGGGTTCAAAGAAAAATATTCTTACCTCCTGAAACCTGAACCTAAAGTTGCTTGCATATAGGCTGATCATGGTCACCATCTCGTGGGCTACGTGTGCTCACAACTCGATGTCTTTAGGGTAGGATCCTTGCCTACTCCTGGCATGAAGGATCTGCCCAGTTCAAATTAAAGTTAGTTTTAGTATAAAGACCTTATCAGCTTGTGAGAGGAGTCCCCCACCTAAACTTTCATAATTAGAGGACTTAGTGTTGAATATCGAAGTGGCCTGGGAAAAATCAATTTCCTTGACTGTGATATTTAAATGGGATCCACTGTCTTCGAAATGAATGTCTTGGTAATAAACATCTCCAGGAGCTATTTCTGATGTGATAGAATCATATTATGCAATTTAAGGGGAAGGAAGGAGAAATAAAAGCAAGCTTGCAGGTCCCATAATTCTGGCTGTGATTTTTAACGAAGGTAAACAGTGTCAAAAGGATTGCTTCTTTTCCTCTGCACATGCTGAGAATCACAACGCTGACATTAAGTCTTTTTAGCTACTTTTGTACCCATCTCTTGAAAGTACCACACTTAACAGGATTATCATTATCTATGGGTTCTATTAATATACATTACATGTAGGATATAGATATCCCTCTATACATATACCATGTATATATTAATTCATATACTGCTGACTGGCTTGTATAGCTGCTTTACTGAATTACCACAAACACAGTCTCTTATAACAGCAAAAACTTAGATCTGAGAAGTTGGATGTGGAGCTCTAGATCGAGTCATAGAGACAAGAAGTCTGAAACTCATGTCACTGGGCAGAAATCAAGCCGCGAGCAGGGCTGCATTCC